>NC_067483.1:51467051-51829551 GCF_947179515.1 Apodemus sylvaticus
ACTAATAAAATCCTTTTATTTTTGTCCATTTTTGGGTCCCTCCAAAAGATTTCATTCCAAGTATTTTGCAAAAATAAGATATGAGTACTTAATAAAACATCTTACTTCTAAATCTGAATCTAAATCTTGCAAGTTTTAGTTATAACCTCAGAGAGAATGGTATAGTTTAAAGAATTATCACATAGGATTTTAGATCAGTGTTTCTTCAACCTTCCCTGTGCATTGGAATCACCTTGAGAGATTTAAAAATCTTGATGCCCAGGTGGCTCCCAGACCAATTATATCAGGTCTCCACAGGTGATTCCGATGAGCAGCCAAACTTGGAAACCACTGGCTTGGCAGGAGGGAGAGGTGACTTTGATTTAAATTGGGAAGAAAATGCTTATGGAAAAAGTAAGATTTGACAGATGGGCTGAAAGGTGATGGAGAAAATGGAGAGAGACACTTTTGTTGATACAGAAATAGTGGGCTGAGAGAGAAAGAGTACGTGAGAGGAGAAATAGAGGGAGAGAGTGTAAGGGAGATTGGAGTGTGAGGGTATAGATGAGAAGTGTATCAAGACATTCAAATTTTATTTCCCAGAAAAGACATGGGGTTGGCCTAGTGGGGAGGTGAATAGGATCTGAGGGGAGTTGGTGGAGGGAAAGCTATGTTCAAATGTATTGTATAAGACAATTTTTTAAATTTAAAACAAGAAACTATTTACTTTGGTGGCTCCATCACTTGACACCTGTGAAAATGTAATTAATGTAGTTAATCTCTAAATATCTGTTCCTTCACCTGCAAATTGGGAGATAAAAGGGTCCATTGACAAGGTTTAATATAGTCCAAATGGGAGAAATAGTACAAAGCATATCGGGCAGCATCTCCTCAGTGGGTGTGAATTAATTTGGCAGCTGGAATAAGAATGCCCAGTGGAAGAAGGTAAATATGAGTGGGTAGCCCTTTCACACCTCCTCAGAGCTACAGCCACAGAGAGCCTCTAACCCATATACCTTGTCTCCCATTCACATTGTCACGACTTACTTTTCCCTTTCCCATTTCCTCAGGAATTTACCACTTAATGATTGATACCCTTAGCTCTAAAAATATTTAAACTGCGTTTTCCCTAGGCAGTGCCCCAGTGTGACTGTCTCAGAACCTTTTTAGGAACACAAGGCAATCACATTACATGTTTTCGTTTGCAGTTAGCTCTCAGACTGTTGTGAAATCAGGTGTGATTGGAACTGGCTTCTCCACCTAGTGATAAACATAAATCCAAGTGAAGACACCTCATCAGAAGACTCATGCAAAATAAAACAAACAAACAAACAAAGAAGGAGGGGGGGAAACAAACACTGAAGCACACAGCTATTCTAATAGATGTGCAAAACACAACAATGAAATGCAAAAGATATGACAGAAGAAGCCACTGTGACACTTCTAAATGCTCTCAGTTCCTCAGTATCAGAAAAAGAGATGACAAGATAAACAGTGCTATCCTCATAGAAAAGTCAGGCAATAGCACAATAATAGAATACTAAACCAACTTCCAAAGTAAATATAGACACAGATATTTTCAATGAAATATTTGCTAATTGAATTGACATTGCAATTATAGGTCATAGGTACTATATTGGTTTTATTTCAGGGAATAAAGGTGGTTTCTAGATATGCAAATCAGTTTATGTAATATAACACCATTAGTAATATTGACAGAGATTACAGCATCTCCATAGATTTATGAAAAGTAACTGATAATGTTCAGTTCAAGATACCTTTATGATAAAAGTTCCAAGGAGCACAGGGCATTGTGCTTTATTATAGTTAATACATGTATATAGTGGTGTGTGTACATTTGTGAGTGTGTGTGTGTGCATGTGTGCCACAGTGTTTGCCACAGAGTTTACATGGAGGACAGAGACAACTTTGGAAACTGATTCTTTGACTCAAACTCAGATCACTAGACTTGTTTGTGAATACTTTTAAGTTTTGGGGGTATCTTACCCAGTTAAAAGCAACAACTTTTCTAAACCAATCACAATCTCTTCAAGAAAGACGTTAAGAAAACGATCCTATTAATATTTTCAAAACAAAAACATCTAGCAATAAGTCCAACCAAGGAATTGAAGTGCCTCTGCAATGATAACTTTAAGATGCTGAAGAAGAAAGTTGAATATGCTAGATGATGGAAAGACCTTTTAATTGAAGGATTAGCAAAATTAATATTATGGAATAGCTATATTATCTAAAGTTATATACATATTCAGCAAAAATCCTATCAAAATTTCAATTAGATTCTTAGTAGTAGAAATAATTTACTCAGAAGACCAAAGACCCTGAATTGTGAAAGCCTAAGCAGATAAAACAACATCGAAAATATCATGATTCTTGATCTCAAATTATGCTATAGAAACACAGTAACAAAATTAGGCTACTAGAATCATCCATATATGTAGATCAATAGATGGAGAAATAAAATAGGAGACTCAGAAATAAACACACAGAGCCATAGCTGTCTTTTGACAGAGCTATCAAAATCATAAATTAGAATGAAACAACTCTTCAGCAAGTGTTGGGAAAAGTGGATATTTATGTCTAGAAAGGTTATCTTTTAAATTTTGATTATTTGGAAATCTCACATCATTCACCCTAACTGTACGCACCTCCCTGTCTTCCCATGCCAAACACCCCTCCCTGGAGAAGGGCAGGCCCTGTTCTCCTGTGTCCAACATGACTTCAGGTGGAAGCCCTGATCATGGACATCACATGGCCTTCAGCGGTAACAGAGGCCACAGACATCAACGGCATATCAGAACCATAGAGTCACTCATGGCCCTTAGCAGCTCCGAGGACCATAGGCCTCAACAAGGCTTCAGGCGCTTACACATGGCACTCACATCAGCATGGCCCCAAGGATATCACCAGGACATCAGTCTGTGCTACAGACTGCCTATGTTCATCAGGATCTCAGGCTTTATGGTGGCCTGGGGCAGCAGCATGAGGCATAAACACCAACATGGCCCCAAGTGACATCTCAGACAACTGTGGTCCTCCAAAGAGGTCCTATCCGGAAAGTGAGCCTTTGCCAGGGAGATCCCTTCACCAGGTGGCAGGTTCTGAGGGTGAGGCTGAGCCTTGAAGGCCAGATCCATATCTCTGAACCTGAACAAGAATAAAGTTAAAATGGATAAAAATTTAAAACAGAAAAATCATAGACAAACCTCTCAAAGGGACAGGCATATTGAAGAAATTTTTCTATAAAGACTCCAGGAATATAGAAAAATCAAGCAGGATTTGATGAATGCAACGTTATGAATAAACAGCTGCTGCAGAGTGGAGAAAATAATCGCCAAAGTGAAAAGGCACAGAAAAAGAAAATGGTCTGCTAACTGTATATCATCCCGGACCGTCTCTAGACCATAGAAAGAAATGCAGAATTTAAACAGCATATAACCAAATCTTCCAATTGATAAATGGGCTAATGAACTGAACACATAGTTCTCAAAATATGATATAGAAGTGGCCAATGGACATCAGAAATTATTCAACATTCTTGGACATCAAGGAAATGCAAATTAAAACTGCCATGAGACCCATCTCATCTTAACTTTTATGGCTAGCATCAAGAAAACAAATGACAACAAAAGCAGGCTGTAATGTGTGAAAGCAAGAATCCTTAATGGATCCTGGTGGAAATGGAAACGTATGTAGCCACTATGGAAGTCAGTGAGGGAACTGTCTGAAATACTAAAACGAGAGCTATTGTACAACCCAGCTATAACATTTAGGGACATGCAAGCAAAGAACTCTAAGCTCTACCG
The DNA here is from genome assembly GCF_947179515.1 of Apodemus sylvaticus. Classification (NCBI taxonomy): domain Eukaryota; kingdom Metazoa; phylum Chordata; class Mammalia; order Rodentia; family Muridae; genus Apodemus; species Apodemus sylvaticus. The sequence continues at coordinate 51,470,855 of NC_067483.1, forward strand.
CAGAGGTACTAGCACATGCATGTTAATTGCTCCATATTTGTTTACTCATAGTAGACAAACCTACATAGCTGTTCATCAACACATGAATGGACAAAATAAAATCTCCTGCATATAAATAGTAGAATATCATCTAGCTTCAAAGGAAAAAAAAGTGTAATCAGAACATTTGCAGAAAAATGCTTTGAAATGGAAAGTCATTAATGTTAAGTGAAACAAGGAGAGGCCGGAAAAGCAAGCATTGCATGTTTTGTTTTGTCTGTAGAAGTTAGATTTTAATTTTCATGTATGTATTGGGATCTAGGTCATGAAATTAAGATGGGGACAATGAGAAGGAAACAAGAGATCATAATGGGTAAAGAAAAAAAAGAGTAGTGGAATATAAGTACCATGAAATTAGAATGGTGTTAGGGATAGAAGGAACTCATGGATCGGCAGGATCAATATAGTTAAAATGGCCATTTTGCCAAAAGCAATCTACAGATTCAATGCAATACCCATCAAAATCCCAACTCAATTCTTCACAGAGTTAGAAAGAGCAATTCTCAAATTCATCTGGAATAACAAAAAACCCAGGATAGCTAAAACTATTCTCAGCAACAAAAGAAATTCTGGGGGAATCAGTATCCCTGACCTCAAGCAATGCTACAGAGCAATAGTGTTAAAAACTGCATGGTATTGGTACAGTGACAGGCAGGCAGATCAATGGAACAGGATTGAAGATCCAGAAATGAACCCACATACCTATGGCCACTTGATCCTCGACAAAGGGGTGGAAAGCATCCAATGGAAAAAAGATAGCCTTTTCAACAAATGGTGCTGGTTCAACTGGAGGTCAGCATGCAGAAGAATGCGAATTGATCCATCCTTGTCTCCTTGTACTAAGCTCAACTCCAAATGGATCAAGAACCTCCACATAAAGCCAGACACTCTGAAGCTAATAGAAAAGAAACTGGGGAAGAACCTTGAGGACATCGGTACAGGGAAAAAAGTTTCTGAACAGAACACCAATAGCATATGCTCTAAGATCAAGAATTGACAAATGGGACCTCATAAAATTACAAAGTTTCTGTAAGGCAAAGGACACCATCAAAAGGACAAATCGGCAACCAACAAATTGGGAAAAGATCTTCACCAATCCTACATCAGATAGAGGGCTAATATCCAATATATATAAAGAACTCAAGAAGTTAGACTCCAGAAAACCAAACAACCCTATTAAAAAATGGGGTACAGAATTAAACAAAGAATTCTCACCTGAAGAACTTCGGATGGCGGAGAAGCATCTTAAAAAATGCTCAACTTCATTAGTCATTAGGGAAATGCAAATCAAAACAACCCTGAGATTTCACCTTACACCAGTCAGAATGGCTAAGATTAAAAATTCAGGAGACAGCAGGTGTTGGCGAGGATGTAGAGAAAGAGGAACACTTCCCCACTGCTGGTGGGGTTGCAAATTGGTACAACCACTCTGGAAATCAGTCTGGCGGTTCCTCAGAAAACTGGGCACCTCACTTCCAGAAGATCCTGCTATACCACTCCTGGGCATATACGCAAAAGATTCCCCAGCATGTAATAAGGATACATGTTCCACTATGTTCATAGCAGCCCTATTTATAATTGCCAGAAGTTGGAAAGAACCCAGGTATCCCTCAACAGAAGAGCGGATGCAAAAAATGTGGTATATATACACAATGGAGTACTATGCAGCCATTAGAAACAATGAATTCATGAAATTCTTAGGCAAATGGATGGAGCTGGAGAACATCATACTAAGTGAGGTAACCCAGACTCAAAAGATGAATCATGGTATGCACTCACTAATAAGTGGATATTAACCTAGAAAACTGGAATACCCAAAACATAATCCATACATCAAATGAGGTACAAGAACAGAGGAGTGGCCCCTTGTTCTGGAAAGACTCAGTGAAGCAGTATAGAGCAAAATCAGTACAGGGAAGTGGGAAGGGTTGGGTGGGAAATCAGGGGGAGGGAAGGGGAGTGATGGGACTTTTGGGGAGTGGGGGTCCAGAAAAGGGGAAATCATTTGAAATGTAAATAAATATATCAATAAATTAAAAAAAGAAGGAAGTCACAGGAAGGAAGTGGAGGTAAATAATGATTAATAAAGAATATATGACAGTTCTGTGACAAAAAAATCTGTTACTTTGAATGCTGACTTAAAAAATATGAGTTCCTCATTGCAAGTACTTGCACAAACTGTGATCAACTGATACTGGGTTCTATTAAGTAGAATGTTCAGTTGGCTGCAGTGTCCTCAACTGGCAAGAAACCATGCTCTGTCCTTAGAAATGCTGACTCCAGCCTTGTTTGTAGTTCCATTGAAATCCCACATGCAAGGGATTAAGGAAGAAAAGGATGTTTGTAGTGAACAGAGTTCTACCTCATACCACTCTATTAAATGTTGGCAGGATGCTTTCTTGTCTTAAATTTTAATGTAGGTAATTTGATGAGATATTGAAAACTGTTTTGCAGATCTTAAAATAGTTCTTCATCTAGATTCTTAATCTCCTGACCGTCATATGAAGGAGTGAATATAATACTGAATATCTTGAAGTTAGAGTTACACTATGAAGGATTGTTTTCCAAGCAAATTTGTTTTGAGTTTTTCTGAAATATAAGCATTTAATATACATTTGCTATAGCAAAACTGACTTGAAATTATATCATGTGATTGGAAGGACCAAGGCCCAGTAAAACACACACACATATATATATGTATGTGCCTTTCGTGAATTGGCTCAATTTTTGTAGCGTCAAGGATATCTTAACATAGATTCCCTTTCTATTCCAGGATATTTTTTATCAAGTACCCTAGTCGGACCTCATATTTACTAAAAAGTTTCCCACAGTGCCACTTTCTATCCATTCATTATGAACCTACCAAAGTTTAATGCAAAATTTATTTCTCACAGTGAAGTCACTGAGTAAAAACATACTAAATCAATGCCACTCATTTCAAGAGCTTTAGTTCGTCCTTAGGCATGATGGCAGCACTGTCTCTAGCAGTGCAGTGAGGAGCTGAAGGCACTGTCCACTGAGCTCCTCTTGGATGCCAAGGGACTTCTGAGGTCTGTGTGCAGAGGTTCACCTACTTCATAGCAATGTAGACCCCAATTAGCACATTTGACAATTCATTAATTAAATAACGAATAAGCAAGAAGAGTGTAGTCCTACTTTTTATTCTTTGGAATATTCTTCTCATCAAATCAGTGAAATGACTAATTTGGTTAATGCAATAAGATACATTTCAATCTGAATCAGAAGGTGTTTAAAATAAGATATGCTTTCTGGGTCTATTAAGTATTCTATCCTAGGTATCTGGCATATATATATATATATATATATATATATATATATATATATATATATATATGTACCCCAGGACTAGTCCTGTTGGAAAATACATACTTTGAAGAATTAAACCCTGAATAAAAATGTACTTTTAGCATTTATTTTGATGAATGTACTTTTCAAATATATTTTTTGGGTATTATGATTACTGTTTTGTGTCTTTCTGAGACAGGCTCTTACTATATTTATTACCTTGTTGGCCTAGAACTTGTTGTATAAACCAGGATGCCCTCCAATTTCTGGTGATCTTCCTGCTTCTGCCTTGTGAGTGCTGGGATTTAAGGCCTGAGTGTATTATTTTAACTTTTTCCACACACACAAAAAAATATCAACTAGTATCAGCAGGATGCTATATGAAAACAGATCACAAGGTGGTAGTAGAGTATTGTCATGTCCTATGCACCACTACAAGCAGTGGCAGGGTGGCAGGGCAACATTCTTTTAAAATATTGGTTTAGATTTATGTGCAATTGACTTATAAGCAAATTGAAATTTTTAAACTTCAAACATTTCTCTGGGCATCATGTTGCTTTACAATATCAGAGTACATTGAATAAATACGTTAGAAAACAAAAAGTGGATTAAGTCAGAAATAAACCCAAGGAAGGGTTGTGTAGCAACAGTCCAGTGGGCAAGCTGGTGAAAAGGCCATCTTGGTTTGAAGGATAAAATAACAACAACAACAACAACGACGACGACGACGACGGCAACAACAACAATGAAAGCGCATGTATGCATATGCACAGACATCTGTAGGTACTGATATATATTTATGCAGTTTGCACATATTGTATGATATTTGCCTCATGTGTTCATCCCATAGGCACACATGTGTTTTCTTCTGGGGAAGCAAGCTGTTCTGCTTTGGGCCTCACTGCCTTTCACATCCCTGCCTAGACTTGCTCAGAAGTCCTTTGATTCCAAAGCCCCGCCCCCCTGACACCTTCCCGGATGTTTCTTCCTTGCTTTTCTGACTGGCATGCTCTTGGACAGTTTTAGGGAAACTATGCCTTTTAATGCTTGTATTTATTTTTCTTCCTTGCCTGTTGTCTTATTTACCTCTAACTGCAATAAAAAGTACTGCACAACTGAAAGTCAGCCTTTCCAAGAGAAGGGGTAATACGAAAAGAGAAAAAAATGCATAAAGCCATCCTTGTTTTTTCTAGAAGTATGGAGGAAAGGTTTAGTTTATCACAGTCTCATATATGTGTATATATATATATATATATATATATGCAGAAATATATCTATAGTTTGCCTTTAAAACAGAAATATGTATGTATATAAACTACTGTTCTGTAATCTGTAATAGTTATGGAATGATGAGGTCAGTTGCAGTTAATCAATCACAGTGACCACAATTTATCATTATATATATATATATAGTATTAGTTTGGGTTCTCTAGAGTCACAGAACGTATGGATAGTCTTTATATAGTTAGGGAATTTGTCAATGACTTACAGTCTATAGTCCAACTCCCTAACAATGGTCAGCAGCAGCTGTTGATGGAAGTCCAAGGATCTAGCAGTTTCTCAGTCCCACGAGGCAAGCAGGCAAGGAAGAGTGAGAGCGAATCTTCCTTCTTCCAATGTCCTTATATATCTCCAGCAGAGGGTATAGCCCAGATTAAAGGCTGTAGGTCTCCAACAGAGGGTGTGGCCCAGATTATTGGCATGTGGGTCTCCAGCAGAGGGTGTGGCCCAGATTTAAGGTGTATGCATCCATGCCTTTAATCCCAAATGATCTTGAACTCAGAGATCTCCTTGTCTTGACCACTATGCTTCAAGGTCTCCATGCCAAGATCCAGGTCAGAAACTTTTATCTCTGAGCCTCCAAATTAGGATCATAGGTGAGCCTTCCAATTCTAGACTGTAGTTCATTCCAGATATAGTCAAGTTGACAACCAGGAATAGCCACTACACACACACATACACACACACACACACACACACACACACACACACACACACACACATGTATATATACATATATATAAATCACTAGGCAGTTGTTAGGGTACACGTAGAAGAAACAAGAGACCAAAAGCTTAGGTAAATAACCATTATCTTAGTAAGTTAACTTTTGCTTATTAATTCCTCACATTTCCCTGAACTGCAGCAAAGAAAGCTAGGCTCAACCCTGATCTCGCCATATGCTGTCTGGCACTCCTTCAGCAAGGAGTTTAGATTTTAATTTTTTTAACCCCCCTGTTTACAAACCTTCTGCTTAATTTCAAATGTTGCAGCTATGCTAAAAGCCAGAGCCAAGGAGACTTAAATTTCAAGATCCAAAGGCTCACTCTATATAAAGATACTGTGTCTGTCTTGGAGACAGATTAATAATATCTTTGTGAGATGAGCAGTTTCACAGCAGAAAACATGTTTAAATACGTTTTGTTATATAAAATGAAATATTAATTTAACTGGTAATACTATCAAACATGACAACTTAATTTATATTTTTATGGCTGAATGTAGAGTTGGCCAGCATCTCACTTCTGTTATATGCAGTGCACTGAAAAATACACAATCATGCATACACACATGTGTCTGGGCATGTGTTTGTTGCCTCTACTAAGATCTCAGAGAGCTTGAAACTGGAGAAGCAACAATTTTGTGTGTGTGAGGCCCTGCATTTAGTCTACAGCATCACTCATCTCTCAACAAAGTTAGTTCCTACAACCCACAAACAATTAAAAATACAAAGTGCTTAGGAAATTTAGAGACAACGGATCTTAATACATTTTGAGTCAACACAGAACACCTCCAGATGACTTCAGGGTAGAGTGGTTCTACCATAGACAGTCACCAGTATGCTAGTGTCACCTTTTAACCTTTTCACACATTTCCTATGCATGACAAAAGATATATACAGGCTCTTTGATATAGAAAATTTAGAAGAAATAAAAACATTTTCTAACTTCTCAAAGGCCATCCTTTGTTTTCTTAGACCTATTGAAAAAAGTATCCATTCTTCAAAGTCTTTTAGATAGATTTAAAATATTTATACATACAAACACACAAATCTAGAACCTTTAATGCGTGTACATAAACCATTGAATATCTTTGAGCTGATTTCTATTTCAGATAATTTCACTTATTACCCCCACAAACTACTGCGTGCATGTTGTGTATTCCTTGTGATCCTGCTCTTGTATCCCACGATGGACCATATAGACCTATTTTAGTCATTTTGTCCATGTTTTACATTATCTTTTGAAGTCTGTCTATTTGGGAATCATGTATCATTTTAATGAGCCATTTTTATAGGTCTTTCAGCATACTAGGAATTTGGCTCATATTAGCATCATGTTTTAGACATCTTCTTTCCAAAATAGAGCAGGAATGAATGATTTATTAAGTGTCCTCTCTTTTATAATGTTACCTTTCTTTGCATGCACTACTGGGTAGGTTTTATTATTATTATTATTATTATTGTTGTTGTTGTTATTATTAAAACAGTATTAGGCACTGTGATGGCTATTCATTGTTGCCAACTTGACTACACCAGGAATTAATTAAAACCCAAGCAGCCGGGTATATGTATGAAGGATTTTTTTCTTAATTAAATCCTTTGATTTGGGAAGATTACATCTTAGTCCAGATCCTTTTAGGTGGGAAGCTACACCTTCAGTCCAGATCTTTTGAGGCAGACTATCCTTTCATCTGATCTCATCTGATTTCATCACGCCTTCTGTTGGCAGCTTCCGTCCACATCATGGAAGATGGAAGCTTGCTCTTGCTCTTTGTCTACATTCTCTCACACTGGCTAGGAAGCCCACTCTTTCACTGGTGTTACAGCCTACTTTAGACCACCACATACTGAAGACCAGCTAAGTCACCCAGCCTCATGTACTGTTCTAGTACTGGATTCTTGGAACTTCCTTTGGTAGACAGCCATTGTTGGACTAGCTGAGCCACAATCTGTAAGCATATAATAAATATAAATAAATGTATAAATACATAAATATATATATATATATATATTTATATACATATTTTCCAACATAGGTGTACATATATTCAGTCTATCAGCTTTGTTCTTCTAGTTAACCCTCACTAATACAGATGTCCAGTGACCACTTACTGAATATTTGATTAATTAACAAATATGTTCCATCTGCTAGGTTATTGAATGAAAGATTTTGAGACAAGATTAATCATCCCATGTACATATAATGTCCTTTACTTTGTTTACAAAAAGCTCAAAAACATGACATCACATTTATTTTCTATTTCTTCAGTTTCTTTCAGAGTTTCTTACTCATAGTATCTTATAATACTCATGAATCATAGTGTTACTTTTACAGTATCTGCAATGGTTTTTAAATGGATGTTCTCTCATTTCTTAACTATATAAACTACTCTTAAGATTGGGCTCACACTGAAAATACAGAGGATCATACCTAATTAATAGGATTCTTCTGAAGATGGAAATGTTTCAAAGCTAAAAACATACCTATCTTGTCATTCAGTGGTGCTAAATAAACTACCTCTATAATTTCCAGTAATACATTTCATAATTTATGTAATTTTCTGTGTGACTTTGTATTGCACTGCAAAAAGCACAATGAGCAAAGAAACTTATAAGAAGAAGGCTTGCTTTGTAGCTTAGAGTTCTAGAGTGATCAGGGAAGGGAGTGTGGCAGCAGGCAGGCAGGTTTAACTTGATGAGAGCTCAAATCCAGATGGATTTAAAACAAGAAGCAGAGAGAAAACAAATGGGAATTGAGTTGGGCTTTTGAAATCCTGTAGACAGATCTTTTTCACCAAGGCCACACACTTTGTACCTTCCCCAACAGTTTCACCAACTGAGGGCTAAGTCTTCAAATATGAGAAAATGGAAGGGAGTTTCTATTGTAGCACCAACTGAAACTTTTTAATTGTGGTCATAGGCTCTGTGTTTTAGTAATTAAAGATATCTTGGCCCTCAGCTCAGAAGATCCAAATGGCAAAGTGCACATCCGGTGCTGAGAGTAAACTGCTACAGAAGCTTCTCCACCTTTATCCTATCAGTAATGACTTAAAGAACAATTCTGATAGATGTCCTGTTGGCCTTGTGTTCCTGACACTTTGGTGACTAAATCCTAACAAAGATTAGGTGGAAAGACCATGGATGCCATGAGTCCTTAGGGTGGGAGATGAACAAAATATTTTCATGCTGAATCTTTTGTTATTTTTGATATTTTTAGCCCCCAGTAGTACATTTTCCTCACCTGCAATGAGTTTCTCTTTTCTTTATTAGATATTTGCTTTATTTACATTACACATGGTTTCCCCTTTCTGTGTTACCCCTCCAAAAACCCCCATCCCATCCCCCCTCCCCCTACTCACCTCCCCCCTACAATTTCCTGTTTGCATTTCCCTATTCTAGGGAATCAAGCCTTCACAGTACCAGTGGCCTCTCCTCTCACTGATGTCTGAAATGGTCATTTTCTGCTACAGATGTGGCTGGAGCCTTGGGTCCCTCCATGTGTACTCTTTCGTTGGCGGTTTAGTCCCCGGGAGCTCTGGGGTACTGGTTGGTGCATATTATTGTTCCTCCTGCAGGGCTGCAAAACTCTTCAGCTCCTTGAGTTGTCTGGCTGCTCCATTGGGGACCCTATGCTCTTTCTATTGGTTGGCTGTGAGCCATGGGTGTTTTGATCCATTTTCCAATAAGGATCAAAGTATCCATACTTTGGTCTTCCTTCATTTGAACTTCATGTGGTCTGTGAGTTGTATCTTGGGTATTCCGAGCATCTGGGATAATATCCACTTATCATACTATATGTGTTCTTTTGTGATTGGGTTACCTCACTTAGGATGATGTTTTCCAGTTCCACCCATTTGCCTAAGAATTTTATGAATTCATTGTTTTTCGTAGATGAGTAGTACTCCATTGTGTAAATATAACACAATTTCTGTATCCCTTCCTCTGTTGAGGGACATCTGGATTCTTTCCAGCTTCTGGATATTATAAATAAGGCTGCTATGAACATAGTGGAGCATGTGTCCTTATTACATGTTAGAGCATCTTCTGGGTATATGCCCAGGAGTGGTATAGCTGGGTCCTCAGGTAGTGCTATGTCCAATTTTCTGAGAAACTGCCAAACCAATTTCCAGAGTAGTTTTGCCAGCTTTCAATCCCACTAGCAATGGAGGAGTGTTCCTCTCTTTCCACATCCTCTCCAGCATTTGCTGTCCCCTGAGTTTTTGATCTTGGCCATTCTGACTGGTGTGAAGTGGCATCTCAGGGTTGTTTTGATTTGCATTTCTCTGATGATTAAGGATGTTGAACATTTCTTTAGGTGTTTCTCAGTCATCTGGTATTCCTTAGTTGAAAATTCTTTGTTTAGCTCTGTACCCCATTTTTTAATAGGGTTATTTGGTTCTCTGGAGTCTAACTTCTTGAGTTCTTTGTGTATGTTGGATATTAGCTCTCTATCAGTTGTAGGATTGGTAAAGATCTTTTCCCAATCTGTTGGTTGCCTGTTTTGTCCTATTGACAGTGTTCTTTGCCTTACAGAAGCTTTGCAATTTTATAAGGTCCCATTTATCAATTCTTGATCTTAGAGCATAAGCTATTGGTGTTCTATTCAGGAAAATTTCCCCTGTGTACATCTGCTCCAGGTTCTTCCCCAATTTCTCTTCTATTAGATTCATTGTATCTGAATCTAATAGATGTTTCTGTGGAGGTTTTATGTGGAGGTTCTCTCTTTTTATCATACCACAAAGAAAGAGAGAATTGAAGGCCCACTCTTAGCCTACCCAATCAACAATGGTTTCTGTACCAATGTTCGAAAGCATGGGGTCCTAGAGCAGTTATTTCTGTTATGTGAATAGAAAGAGAGTCCAAAGTCCCTAATGTTGAAGGGGAATACAGATTTCCTTACACCAACAGAAGAAAAGCATAATGAGTCCCCAGGTAGGGCTCCCAAATCCAGTGTATACTCTAACACCTATAGAAACAAAGGCCCCAGTTCTCTGACCTTTCTTTAATGAGTGTCCTTAGGGCTTGCCAATAAACTTAATAACCTTTTTGCTTTGCTATGTGAATTGGCTGGTTTTTGTGTGTCAACTTGACTCAAGTTGGAGTTATCACAGAGAAAGTAGCCTCCCTTAAAGAAATGCCTCCATGAGATACAGTTGTAAGATATTTTCTCAATTAGTGATCAAGGGGGCAGGGCCCATCCCATTGCAGTTGGTGCCATCCCAGGGCTGGTAGTCCTGGGTTCTATAAAAAAGCAAGCTGAGCAAGTCAGAGGAAGCAAATCAGTACCCCTCCATGGCCTCTGCATCAGCTCCTGCCTCCAAGTTCCTGCCCTGTGTGAGTTCCTGTCCTGATTTCTTTTGGTGTTGAAAAGAAATGTGGAAGTATAAGCTGAATAAACCCTTTCCTCCCCAAGTTGCTTCTTGGTCATGATGCTTTGTGCAGAAATACAAACCCTGACTAAGACACCTCATCTTTTAATTATTGAACTGATGGAGAAAAAGTACCTCTCACCCTAGCTAGCATCAACATAGTTAAAAAGAGCCAGGTAGATGTTTCGCTTCTTTGACAGCCTCAGATACTATGCTAATTCACCTTCCTGTACTCTTTTTTTTCTTTACTGATTATTATATTTATTTATACTTCAAATGTCCCCCTTCCCAGTTTCCCCTCAAACCCAACCATCTCATCCCCTCCCCGCTTTGCCTCTATGAGGGTGCTACCCCACCAACCCACCCATTCTTGCCTCACCACTCTAGCATCCTTTTACACTGTGGTATCAAGCCTCCACAGGACCAAGGGTCTCCTCTCCTACTGATGTCACATAAGGCAATCCTCTTTTACATATGTAGCTGAAGCCACAGGTACCTCCCATGTGTACTCTTCGGTTGATGGTTTAGTCCCTAGGAGATCTGGTTGATATCGTTTTTTTATGGGGTTGCAATCCCCTTCAGCATCTTGAGTCCTTCCCCTAGTTCTTTCATTGGAGTCTCCAATCTCAGTCTGATGGTTGGCTGCATACATCCACATCTGTGTTGGTCATGTGCTAGCAGAGCCTCTCAGGGAACAGTTATACAAGACTGCTGTCAGCAAGTCCAATAATGTCAGGGTTTGGTGTCTGCAGGTGGGATGGTTCCCTAGGTGGGGGCAGTCTCTGGATGGCCTTTCTTTTGGTCTCTGCTCCATTTTTTGTCTCTGCATTTCCTTTTTTTTTTTTTTTTTTTTTTTTTTTTTTTTTTTTTTTTAGTTTATTTTTTTTAATATTTTTTTTATTATTCGATATAATTTATTTACATTTCAAATGATTTCCCCTCTTCTAGCCCCCCCACTCCCCGAAAGTCCCGCAAGCCCCCTTCTCTTCCCCTGTCCTCCCACCCACCCCTTCCCACTTCCCCGTTCTGGTTTTGCTGAATACTGTTTCACTGAGTCTTTCCAGAACCAGGGGCCACTCCTCCTTTCTTCTTGTACCTCATTTGATGTGTGGATTATGTTTTGGGTATTCCAGTTTTCTAGGTTAATATCCACTTATTAGTGAGTTCTGCATTTCCTTTAATCATGGGATATAGAGGGAGGGAGGGACCTGAGAAGGAGAGGGGAAATGGATGGAATAAATGAGGGGGGCAAGATCAGGTTTAGGAAGGGACAGGAGAGAAGTGCAGAGGGTCAGAAAACTGAACAGAAATATGTAGCAGTGGGGGATGGGAAACTGTGGGTGCCAAACGCCAGGGAAGCAAGAAGTTCCCAGGACCCAATGGGGTTGACATTAGCTAAAATACCCAGCAAAGGGGAGATAGCACCCGTAGACACCATCTCCAGTAGATAGGCACAGCACTCAGATGAGGGATGGGGCCACCCACCATCTCTTCCTGTACTGTTTAGCTTAAAATATAAATTACTAAATCCAGCCTAGATCCCAAAGAAAAGGCAGTTAGATTTCATCTGAGATTGGTAGTCACGTTTCAGGAGGGTTAGGGGGAAGAAAGATATTATAGTGTGTTTCCAAAAAGGCACTATCTAAAAAGAGCTTGGCATATTCTAGTGACCAAACCAGTTTTATCATTATTCAAAAGGGTGCTATATAATGCATATGTATGGTACTTTTGCATTTGTAGGATGAATAATGGATCCTTAATTTAGTGTGCATTTTGAGCTTACCTCCTGAGACAGTGACCTAACAGCTGGTTCTTTTATCTTTCTATTTTTACTGTTTTCTTTTGTTTCAGTTTTCTTTTGAGACAGAAGCTCCCTGTAGCTAAGTCTAGTTAGGAACTCAATAAGTAGACCTGGCTGGCCTCAATCATGATCCACCTGCCTCAATTACTGAGTGCTTTTGAGGTATGTATCACCAGGTGTATCTGATTCTAAAATAGTATTAGTTGAATGGATGTGGCTTTGGTGACTGTGCTCTCTCTGCTTTTTGAGAGTGCATCTGTTTTATTCTCAGCCCCTAGTTTGACATTATACCATTTCCTAGACTCTGATCAAAGCATTTAGTGACTCTGAGCTCACTAAAGTCGACAGAGATTCATTACCCTATTCCAGGGTTCTGGACGATATGTCTTTCCATGTCATTGGCAGTATTATGAAGATCTCTTAAGTTCTCTTGGTTGGTAAGGGCAGGATGTTCTTCTTGTGACACATTTGAAAAGGAGCTTCTTTGGAGTTCCATCTCTCTCTCTCTCTCTCTCTCTCTCTCTCTCTCTCTCTCTCTCTCTCTCTCTCTCTCTCTCTCTTTTGATTCTCCGACTTCAAACCTCAGTCTCTGGGGAGCAGCCCTTGCTCTTGGTTAGCTGTCTACCAAAACTACTTATATGATCTTATCCAATTCCAGGGCTTTGAAAATTATCTTTTTGCATGCCTACCTAGTGATTGAAGAATCATTAATCAATATCTAAAATTTTCAGTGAGTGTAATTTTTGTTGAACTTACCTGTTTTACATCACTTTTTGCCTGCCTAAGAGGAACTCTGAACCTATCACATCTAAAGGCTTCCTAGTCTGCTGTTCATACACCAAATTGCACCCAGAAACCTTTCCATCTTCGCTATCCTTTTAGTAGCTCAGGTTGACCATCTCATGATTCCTGTTTCCTCTTTCTCCTATTGTATGATACAGATGATGGTTTCTTGATATTGACTTTGAAATGGGTATTAGCGTTCTTTGTAAATGTCTTTTTTACTATGGGTCTCTGTGCTTTCACTGTCTTTTCTGTATTCTAATTTTAATCCTCTCCTTTAGAATATGCGCTAGACTAGGACATTATTTCTTTATTAGGAAGTCTAGAAGTCCTTGATGTTAAAGTTCATGTAATGGCTGTAAGCCCCTTAAGAGCTCCCCAAGGGAGAGGCCAGGCACTGCCCCTAAGGAATACCAATTGCCAGGCTATGCCCAAAGAACATTACTGGCTCTAACAGTAGGACCCAGACCCTCCAGAAGCAGGCAACCAATCCCCATGCTGGAGATCTCCACAGACAGCTCTGCTCCCCAATCTCAGCTTTTCTTCCTAACAGAGGCAGTGACCCTCCTGCCTTTCACCATCTTCATAAATGTCTTTTGTTAGGTTTGGGGTGTGTTGGGCCTTTGGGATACTCCCTGGCTCCCGACTGGCAGAATACCTTTCCTTTAAGAACTGTAACACTTCCATTAGAGGAAGCCTTTCCCTGAGGAGCTGTAACACTTGCAGTGACCTTCCAGGCTCTGGAAACACACACAGACACAGCAGCAACTGGCCTTCTCTCTAGGTTTGTCCTATTCTTGTCATCTGCTCTATGTTTTTGCCTACTTTCTGGATGTTGAATTGATTGTTTCCTTACCTTCCAGGCAGCAAAATAAAAGTGACGGGACAGCTGGCTCTCTGACCTGTAGGTCATTGTACAGATGTCATCTGTCCCGCAGAGTCTTCCTGATCCTCCTCTAGCTTCAGTCTTAACTATCTCATCATTCTTCATTTGTTTTTGTTTTTGTTTTTTTTTTTTTTCAGATAGGGGTTCTCTTTGTAAGAGACCGGGCTGCCTTGGACTTGGTTTGTAGAGCAAGCTGGCATCCAACTCAGAGAGATCCCTACCACCTCTGCTTCCTGAGTGCTGAGATCAAAGGTGTATGCTGCCATGCCTCGCCTGCTTCATCGTTCTTTATCTTCTCTCCGTGCTTCAGTGTTCTCACAGCACATTGTCACCATCTGACATGCTTATGTCACGTACTCTGTCCCTGGTTCAGTCCCTAACTGCAAAAGTAAAGGTTTCTAGAACCATGTTTGGTTTTCATGTTTGATTTATTCTTGTCAGATCCTACACAGAGCTTATCTCAGGCACCTGGGAAGTAATTTTCAATAATATACGCATTGATGAAAATTATTGATATACATAAAATGTTATATTCAACTACAATTAATTAATTTAACATCTAAAATGTGATACAAAATTTATGCCAGTAGGAACACATAGTATTATTTGTTTCATACAAGTTGGATTTTCCGAGGATTCTATTTCATTTTAATTTACATCCTTAAGTACCTTAAATGGTATTATTAGCTTTTTTTGCTAACTCCTTTGTAATCATTTTCCAGTATAAACGTATAAACTACTAATCATTTCAGGTTTAGAAAATCTGGATCAATTAGTATCTTCCTTTAAAATACATTTCTGATGAAAATAAAAATTCTTAGATTATTCTAGAACATATATATATATCCATTTTTATTCAGGTATTTGTGTATATAACAGTGTATGACACACAAACACACTATGTATATGTATGTGTATATGTATATGATGAATACATATATGTATATGCATATGTATGTATATGATGTATATGTATATGATGTATATGTATATGTATATGATGTATACGTATATGTATATGTGTATATGTATATATATTGGTGCCTGAGAAGGCCAAAAGAGGATATAGGATCCTCTGGAACTAGAGTTATTGATGTGGGTGCCAGGAATTAAACTGAGGTTTGCTATAAGAGCAACAGGTGCTCTTAATCACTGATGCACCTGTCTAACTTCCTTAATATATATTTTTAAAATAAAAATTTCAAAATTATTTTAAGTGAGATATAAGAAAATTTAGTGATTTCAGTTGTAAAACAATTTGAGATTAAGATAGGTCAGAGTTTCAGTCCAAATAAGCAAATATTGATACTCTAGTCTTCTTAATACATTTAGTACAAAAACAGATAGCCATGTGCCAATTGATTCTTTATGAAAAGTAAGAATATACTTTATATACCAATATATAACTTAGTAACTATATAAATTTATAGTATTAACTATTGGGAATTGTTTGCAACATAAGCATTCAAATGCTAGTTATGCTTCATTATCATTTATTTCAAAATATAAATGAAAAACTGTTAATACTGTTATATACTGAGCTTTATAACAAATGAAATACTTGGCTTTTGTGGATATTTCTTGTCAGTCAGAGAAACCATTATACAAATGACATAGAAAAACATACATTTTATTTTTAAGGACAAACTGCTTTGGTCTCTATACAAGCAATGAACATAGTTGTCTAACTTTCTTTTTTAGTCTAGGTTGCATGGTTTCTCTTCCATTGCTATGAAGAGACACCTTGACTGTGCTAACATTTATAAAGGGCAGCATTTAAATGGGGCTGGCTTATATATCAGAGGTTCAGTCCATCATGGCAGGGACCATGGTAATGGGCAGGCAGACATGATGCTGGAGGAGCTGAGGGTTCTACATCTTTATCCAAAGCCAAGCAGTCTCTTCATCGCTGGGCAGAATGTAAGCATAGAACCTCAAAATCCACACCCACAGTGATGCACTTCTTGCACCAAGACTGTACCGACTGCAACAAGGCCATACCTCCTAACACTAGCACATTCCATAGGCCAAGTATATTCAAGCCACCATATTTTTCTATTTCTTAATTCTTAAATTGGAAACATTAAAAGATACACAATTAAATTAAATTTTTGGGTGACAGCACATGTTGAAAGGATGTGGAGAAAGAGGAACACTCCTCCATTGCTGGTGGAATTGCAAACTGGTAAAACCACTCTGGAAATCAGTCCTGAGGTTCCACAAAAAACTGGAAATAGATGTAACTGAAGATCCAGCTATACCACTCTTGAGCATATAACCAAAAGATGTCCCACCATACCACAGGGGCACATGCTCCACTTTGTTTGTATCAGCCTTATTTGTGATAGCCAAAAGGTAAAAACTACCCAGATACGGAAAATGTGGTTCATTTATACAATGGGATTCTATTCAACTATTAAGAACAAGGACATTGTGAGTTTTGAAGGCAATTGGATGGAACTAGAAAACATCATCCTCAATGAGATAACTTAGACCCAAATGGACACACATGATATGTACTCACTAAGTGGATATTAGCCAAAAATGTACAGAATACCTAGGATACAATTCACAGAAGTCAAGAAGGATAACAAGTTGAAGGGCCTAAGTGAGGATCCTTCAGCCCACTTGGGAGGGGGGGGGGGAAACTGAGTGGGAGAGGGGAGTGGAAAAGAAAAAGGAGAACATGATCATGTATGGAGGCTGGGGATACAGGAGAGAAGCCTTGAGGGTCAGGAGAATGAATGGAAATATGCAACCTCAGGGTGGTTGGGGGGAGGGAAGTGGAGGTGGGGGGAACATTTAGAAAGTGCTAGAGAATTGTCAGGTGAGAGACTCTAAGGGCTCAAAGGACCTTAGATAAAATGCCCAACAGTGAGGAAAGGGAACTTGTAGAGTCTACCTCCAGTAGACAGACAGGGCATCAAATTGGGGCTGCCATTCCACAGTCAGAACTCTGACCCAGAATTGTTCCCGTCTAAAAGAACTGCAGAACAAAAATAGAGAAGAGACTGAAGGAAAGGATGTCCAGTGACTGGACCAGTTTGGAATCCATGTCAAAGGGAGCTTCCAAGGTCTGACATTATTGCTGATGCTATGCTGTTCTTATAGACAGGAGCCTAGCATAGCGGTCCTCTGAGAGTCTGAGAGGCCCAACAAGCAGCTGACTAGGACAGATGCAGATACTTACACCCAATCATTGGATTGAAGCTGGGGAACTCTGTAGTTGAATTAGGGAAAAGCTGGAAGAATCTGAAGACATCCTCTTGGAGACAGTGGGGAGGAGGAATGGGATGAGGAACTATGAAGGAGAGGTCTGGGGTGGGGCAATGGCTGGACTGTAAAAAATAAAACTAATTTAAAATGTTTTTCACAGTAAACAATTGGGAATATTGAGAACTGGGTAAACATGCACAGATTGGCTTATTTGTAATCACAAAGTACCATTGCAGGAATCCATATGCTTGTTTTTGTAGCCATTTCATCAAAAGTAAACAATACTTCATAAAGGGGCACTCCTGAAGACTCTGAAGTAAGCCATACTTACAAGGTGCAAGGAGCTTCTGAAATTTATAAGGTTAACAATGTCCTCTCCTCAAGATTGTATAAGCAGTAACAACTACTGTGGAGAAGAAAGACTCCTACTAGCTATGTTGCTTACTATTCATATGGGGAGCTCCAAGGATGTGACTTTAATGAGCTTTCACATGAGCTTTTTTGTGATGTACCTGCCCTTGCGTCTTCATGTTCCTATAAGTGACCTTTTATTTGTGCTTATGTAAGTAACACCAATAAATTCTCTGGGCCATTAAACTAAACTTGTGTAGATCATTTGTGTCTGTGTGTGTGTGTGTGTGTGTTTGTGTGTGTGTGTGTGTGTGTGTGTGTGTGTGATCAGTGCCTATTTGGAGTATATTTATGTTTCCTTAGGGTGATATAACTAACTAGGGCACACATATGAGAAGATTCTAATGATGTAATGCCCTGTTAGAGCACTATCTCTTTGGCCTTTGATAAGTTGATGGCAATTGATTATTCTCTCCGTGGAGAGAGAAACATTGGGAAAAAGATGATAGGTAGGTAGATAGATGATCGATAGAGATAGATAGACATACAGATAGATAGATAGATAGATAGATACATAGATAGATAGATACATAGATAGATAGATACATAGATAGATAGACAAATAGATAGATTTGACAAGGCATTTACTAGGGAAATGATTCTGCCCATAGATACCAGGGTGATACTTTATAGTTCAGCCCACTTCTAAAGACTTCAGAATGGGGAAACAAATGGCTGTAATTCTCCATCCAAGAACATGTGCCTGAGAACCAAGGTGAAGCTTATGTAAGTCTGAAGAACCTAGACTTCTCATGTTCAAAGACATGAAAAGATGATTGGCCCCAACCTTCCTCTTTCTTCAGTCTAAGACGCCAGATTATGGGGCTAAGCCTTCATAATAAATTTCATTCTATACCTGGTCATATACTATTCTCTTCCTCTAGAAAGGCTTGATTAACACAGTCACCAGCACTGGGAAGGTCTGTACACTAATAGTTACACATTTCGCACTTGTAACTCAGTGTATGGCACTAAGCATGTATACTACATGGCTAGTTGTGTCTGGTATATGATAATCAACAAAAATTTAATGAATGTAAATTTAGATATAATGTAGCAGTACTAGAGTTCTTCAGAACAATTATGCCTTCCTTTAAATGCCGGGATTACATTAGAAAGGCTGAGTATGAAATTAAACTCTCAGTTTAGTTCTTTGGTCTTGATAAGTTAGCTCTCATTCTGCGCTTATTTTTTCCTGATGGTATTTTAAGTGGAGATTTAGAGTTTAGATAAACATTTTCTGTGGTGTAATCCAGTAGGAAAATGCTGCAAAATGTTTGATGTTCTCATTTTCCTTTGATTGTTTTTTGTTTGCTTGTTTGTTTGTTTTTTGGGTTTTTTTTTTTTTTTTTTGGTCTCAAGTATTGATTGCCTTTAATTTGGGTACTCTGGTTTTGTATCCCCCCATTTACTTCAAACCCAATAATTGTATCTATTTTAATATACTGCTCATATTTCCTCCTGTGTAACTAATAGTGTAATTAATATGTGTTTTCTTCATGCTTCCTCTCTGACTTGACACTTTTATTCAAGTGTAATATATGCAAGCATTGCTTGATTTTCTGATTTCTGTGACGAAATGCCTTTCAAAAACATCTACAGGAAGGAAGAGTTCCTTTGGCTAATAGTTCACAGGTACACTTCATCAAAATAGGAACGCGTGCTGACAGGAGTGGGAGGCTGTTGGCTATATCGCATCCTGAATCAGGAAGCAGAAAGAATTGAACGCTGGTGATCATCTGGCTTTCTTCTTTTTATTTAGTTCAATACAGAAGCACTTAATATAGTGCTGTTCTCATTTAGGATGTTACTTCCTAACTTAGTTTATTTGATATAAAACTTCATCATAAACATCTGAAAAGTGTGAATCTCCTAGCTGAATCTATATCTTGTCAAGTTGACAATGTTAAGGATCATGAATGCTGTAAGATTCACACAGTAAGAGTAAAACTCAATAATGTGAGGGAATTTCTACAGTAACACAACTTCCACTGAAATCCAGTTTAAGGCACCTTCATTAGTTCTCTTGTTCCTGTTATAGTCAATCAAGACTTCTGCATTTATTACATCTTTTACAGGTAGTTACATTTATCCTCAATTTAGGGGTATACTCAGTTTTTAGAATTATGAAACTTTTCTAAAGAATAGAGTGATAAAGAAATCACTATTTAAAAGGAAGGCTAGCTAATAAAGCATCCTAATTACTTAATAGTAATGCTGTGACAGTGCTTTTCCTGTAAGTGAAGCATAAGTTGTTTTTTTTTTTTTTTTCTGATCACATCTGATACATGCCTGTAGCTCTCTGTTTGGAATAATACTTTAAAATTCCAATGGCTAAATTGATCCACATAGTGATTATCTTGGCAAGATTTAATAAGGCTTTATAATTACAAAAAAAGACTTCAGAAAATAAATTGTATTCTTTTCCCCTGCCACTTATAAATCGAATGATCTTGGATGATGAACCTTTCTTTCCCCTCATCTTTAAATTACGAATAATATTTGGTGTCTTTTTGCTGCATTATTAAAACTAGCAAAGGAAACATCAATGAAAACTCTTTGTAGAAAGTGCTTCATGCATCTGCCATCATAAATAAAGACCCACTGTGTTTACAGTTAAGTCATTTTTCCAAAACTCCAAAACTGGTTGATGAATTAATACATTTCTATCTCTATGTTAATAGACTCTGAATCATAATGTCCATGATGTAAAGTAATTAACATCCATCTGAATTTCATTTTCTCATCACTTGAGTGACTGAAATCTTAATATTAGTAGTGCATGCAGAGAGCTTATTGAAATTTTAATATAAGTCCATCTTTTTAAATCTCCAAAATATAATGCTTGATTCTTCTTGATGAAATTTTCAGAACTTTCATCTTTCCACTTGAGGAAGAGTTTTAAGTTGTTAGTGGCACCCAGCAGGAAGCATTCTACACAACGAGATTACACTTTTGCTCTCTGTCAAGGTTAAAAGCTCAATACTAACTCGTCTTATCAGGCAGAAGCAAGCTATTCAAATTGTCTTTAAGTAGAAAGAAATAGAATTGGGAATTTATGAAATCCTCCTGTTCCACTTCTCAGACATCTATTCTGTCACATTCCTCTGCTTTTGAATGGAACCATTGTTGATAAACCATGTGAGCCTTGTATTACAGTTTTCTTCATCCTGTATACGACAGAGAAAAGTTTCATTGCAGGCATGTATCACACGGCTTGAAATGATTGAACATTTTTATTAGATTTTAAGTTCCTTTACTTCCTATCAGAAAGTCATACTTAGTGGGTCAGCAGTTGTGGTATTGTTTGCAAAGAAAACACTCATTAAAAAAAGATGATTTTCACAGTGACATCATTAATCAGACAGGTAGTACTCCACTGTATAAATGTACCACATTTCTGTATCCCTTCTCTGTTGAGGGACATCTGGGTTCTTTCCAGCTTCTGGTTATTATAAATAAGAGTGCTATGAACATAGTGGAGCATGTGTCCTTATTACATGTTGGAACATCTTCTGGGTATATGCCCAGGAGTGGTATAGCTGGGTCCGCAGGTAGTATTATGTCTAATTTTCTGAGGAATCGCCAAACTGATTTCCAGAGTGGTTTTACCAGCTTGCAATCCCACCAGCAATGGAGGAGTGTGCTTCTTTTCCACATCCTTTCCAGCATCTGCTGTCCCCTGAGTTTTTGATCTTAGCCATTCTGACTAGTGTGGTTGGAATCTCAAGCTTGTTTTGATTTTCAGTTCCCTGATGATTAGGGATGTTGAACATTTCTTTAGGTGTTTTTCAAATACATGGAACTAGAAAATATCACCCTGAGTGAGGTAACCCAATAACAAAAGAACATACACGATATGCACTTGCTGATAAGTGGATATTAGTCCAAAAGCTCAAAATACCAAAGACAGAATTCACAGACTACAAGAAGAAGGAAGACAAAAGTGTAGATACTTTGGTCCTTCTTAGAAGGGGGATCAAAATACCCATGGCTCACAGCCAACCAATGGATTGAGCATAGGGTCCCCAATGGAGGAGCTAGAGAAAGAACCCAAGGAGCTAAAGAGGTTTGCAGACCCATAGGAGGAACAATAATAAGAACAAACCAGTACTCGCAGAACTCCCAGGGACTAAAACCACCAACCAAAGAATACACGTGGAGGGACCCATGGCTCCAGCTACTTATTTAGCAGAGAATGACCTTTTCAGACATCAATGAGAGGAGAGGCCATTGGTCCTGTGAAGGCTTGATGCCCCAATGTAGGGTAATGCCAGGATAGTTGGAGAGGAGCATGGTGAGCAGGGGATAGGAGGATGGGATAGGGGGTTTTCAGAGGGGAACAGAGGAAAGGGGATAACATTTGACATGTAAATAAAGCAAATATCTAATAAAAATCAAAAATATCAGATGGGAAGGGAGAGAAGAGATGGGATTCAGGTAGAAAATGGGAGTAGAGACAGCCAGCATTGAAAGGTATTTGTGGAGAGGTATGCAAATCTAGTTCAGTGAAAACTACTATAATACATGAAGACAATCATAGTGACAAGGCTCCAATTAATGGTGAAGAAAGTACCATCTTCAAAGTACCTATGATGTTGCCAAGACAGCAGGTTTTTCTCCAGAAACTGACAGCAAGTCCCCATTGCTGAAGACAAAACCCACACAGCTTATTGGTCATTGAGAGGTCTGGTTAGTGCCTACCTAGAATCTTCACCCCATGTCCTAGTGTCTATCACATAGAAAGGTATTCTGAAGGCTCCAAAATGAGAACCATAAACTCTAACCCAACCCTAAAACCTTTCATCTATAGTCTGTCCTACCTGCAAAATATGCTAGGACAGTGGTAGCACAAACCTTGTGGTAGCAACCAAGTAATAACTGATTTTACTTAAAGCTCATTCCCTAAGATGGAGCCAAGACCCAATACTGCTTGGTGACCAAGAACCAGAGACTAGATAGCCTAGTGACTTAGAGTAAAATCAAATATGACTGTATTATTTTTAAATAATAATATGACTCCTAATGATATTCTGCTATACTCATAGATCAGTGCCTTATTCAACCATCATCAAAGAGGCTTTCTCTTTCAACAGATGGGAACAAATACAGAAACCCGCAGCCAGACATTACACAGAGACTTTGGAATACACAACATGAAATAAGATGTCTCCCTCAAATCCCATCTTTCAAAGGTGTGGAATCTGAGGCAGAAGAAATGGGGCAGACATAAAAGGGAACGGAGGGCACTCAGAGAGCAAGGAAGGCCCCCAAATCAACTGAGCAAAGTGCATACGAACTCACAAAGACTGAAGCAGGAAGCTCATGGACCACCGGGTCTGTACCAGGTACTCTGAATATGCTAGAGCTTTCAGTTTAGCATGGAAGTCCTAAGTATGTGAGTGAATAGGTCTCTGATTCTTGTATCTGCTCTTGGGCTCTTTTCCTTCTGTTGGGTTGCCTTGTCCAGAGTTGATCTGATAGCTTTTATTTTATCTTATTATATTTTGTCATGATTGGCTGTTATCTCTCAGAATCCTGATCTTTTATTTTTAATTAATTAATTAGCATACAAATGCAGTTTCCCCTCCATCTTCTCCTCCCTCCTCTCCTTATCTGTCAGGCTGTTCTTTTATAGAGAGAGATAGAAAGGGAGTAGACCTGGAGGTTAATGGAGGTGGAGAGTAACTGGCAGGAGGAAGGAACTATAATCAGACTATATTTATGAGAAAAGAATCTAATTTTAATTAAAGGGAAAAACAATGCAAAAAATTTAAATAATAATAAAACTTACAAACTATAACAACCCTTATCTCATTTGGTCATTCATTAAATTAAACTATGAACATGATAACACTAGTCTTTAACCTTATCTCTTGGAGAGCAGAGGCATGAGGATCAGGAAATCAAGGTTATCCTAAGACAAAAGAGGGTCCATCTCAAAGTAAGAGAAAAAACTAATTCATGAACTGAGCATGATCTGTAATCCCAGAACAGCATGTAGTGAGGCAAGAGAGACTGGAGTTGAGGCCAGTTTCAGGTATTTAAGAAAGTTTGAGACTGCGCTGGGATTTCTGAGACCTAGTCACCAAACTAGTATAAAACCAAGGCTGAGAGGAATGGTTTATAAGAATTTTTTTCTCTCTTTTCTGTGTTCAATGCCATATTAAGAAAAACTTCCAGGTATGGTAGCACATGCCTGACATACTCAGGAGACTGTTGGCAGGAGGATGGGAAGTTAATGGTCAGTGTGGGCTACCCTGGGAGACTGTACCCTAAAACATAAATTGTAAAATATAAAATTTGGATCTACCTCTGCCGAAGGCTATTCTGGACGTGTTGGCATAATTCTTTAATCCCAACACTCAGGAAGAGGCAGTGGTAGGCAGATCTCTGTGTATTTGAGGCCAGTTCTATCTACATAACAAGTTCCAGGCTTGCTGTAGCTACACAATGAGAACCTGGGGGAGGGGAAAGGAAGGGAGGAGAGGAAAAGAGGTAGAGATAGAGATAAAGAATCTTTCTTTTTCTAGGTTTTCTTATCCTTATATAATGCATATATATGATTATAATTGTTTCCATTGGTTTTTAAAATACTAATTTATAAATAAAATTTAAACTATTTTTCACCATGCTCAAAAATCAAATCATATTCTTGATTTCATAGAATACATGATCTGACACTGCTGTCCTGTTGTCTAATTTTCTGAATTTGACGTGGTCCCTCATAGTGTAAGATTAAGCTCAAATTTCAACTGACTAAAAAAAATTCTTTTCCTTCATCACCCTAATCATGTCATAACTGGTCATAGTTTAGTTTCCCAGGAAACAGAAACTGAGGTAGAAATTAGAATGCAAAGAGTTTATTGGGATAAATACTTTCAGCATCAGTGTTGTGCAAAGAAGAAAACTCAATATTATGTTCAGAAGAAGATAAACTGTAACACAACACAAGAAAAGCTTTGGATAGCTCTGCAGGCTTTTTCAAATTAGACTGGTACCTAGGAATTGTTTGGAGTAGGAAGAGGGTAGTTATTTGATACACATGCTCTGGAAGTGGTGTGAACTTTCAACGTTTTTCCATTTATTTGTTTGAGACTTTTATATTTTGTATTTACATAGTTTCCACCATATATTCTTCATCATTTTACTTTGCCATAATATTTTTGAAGTAAAGGTGGTTCCTGTGTGTGTGTGTGTGTGTGTGTGTGTGTGTGTGTGTGTGTGTGTTTATTTCTAAAGTGCTAAGTGTCATACTTAGAACTTTCCATGTCAAATGTTTTTTTCTCTATGATTTAACCTCGGCTTATGAAAGTTTGTTTAATTTTTGGTTTTAGAGGTTTAAAATTTATACAGTATAGCAAAGACTCAGGAAGTCCCACTGTGAGTCCATCACTATATTTTTCATCAGTAGTGATGAGGGTAGCATGTGGGGAACCAAGTGAGTGATTACATATTGGACCTAGACCAGAGCAATGCTGAGTCCCAGTCTTCCTGGAGAGCATGCACCATATAACCTGAAGCCCTCCCATCATTTCCCACCTTCTGAAGATCCATTCCACTTCTTAACCATTCTCTACTTAAGATCAAACCTCAATCACTTGGAACTTTGGAGAGCAATAATTCATGTCTATAAGATTTCCCAGTTGTTCACAGATACTATATATTCTTCTTAAATATTTTAATCATCTCAACAGTTCTTTGACAGCAATAATAGCATGTATCTTTTGCAAAAGAACAAATTAAAGGTAGAGCAATTTTCTATTTACTTAAAGACACTGTTGTTGTTTGAATGTGAAATGTACCCAACAGGCCCAAATGTTTGAACACTTGAAATAAACTGGTGTTGTTTTTGGATGTCATGGAAATGTAAGAAGTGCACTGCTTGCTTTTCTTTTTCTTTTTCTTTTTCTTTTCCTTTTCTTTTTCTTTTTCTTTTTCTCTTTCTCTTTCTCTTTCTTCTTCTTCTTCTTTTTCTTTTTCTTCTCCTTTCCTTTTTCCTTTTCCTTTCC
This sequence comes from Apodemus sylvaticus, assembly GCF_947179515.1. Taxonomy (NCBI): domain Eukaryota; kingdom Metazoa; phylum Chordata; class Mammalia; order Rodentia; family Muridae; genus Apodemus; species Apodemus sylvaticus. Next base: position 51,496,680 of record NC_067483.1, read on the forward strand.
CTTTTTCTTTTTCGTTTCCTTTCCTTTTTCCTTTTTCCTTTTTCTTTTTCTTTTTCTTTTTCTTCTCTCTCTCTCTCTCTCTCTCTCTCTCTCTCTCTCTCTCTCTCTCTCTCTCTCTCTCTCTCTCTCTCTTAACCAAAATGGAATATCCTGGCTCCAATTCCCATCTACCTCTGTCCTTCAGCTGCTTAATCTCTAGAATGGGAAGAAGAAAGGAATCTTAGCTGCCTACTGTGTCCACATGGCCCTGCCTGCTGCCATGCCTCCACAGCAGACTATCTCCTCCCAGTGTAAGCCAAGCCTCCTCTTCCTACCTTAGGCTATGTTTTATAAAGTGTTGTTATGACAAGTAGTAGAGTAACTAATGCATTTATATTTGTTTTGAAAGGCAAACATAGAAAGATGGAACAAAGCCTGGATCACAATTCCCGTCTATTCTGTCACTGCCTGTCCTTCTTAAGAATTCTCATAAAGCTGAACCTCTTCTCTTCTAGTCTTTCATGCCTATTCAATATGGTAATATATTTAAATATTTGTTTCTTATATTGTCTTCTAAATTCTGAAGCTCCTCTAAGTTAAAAATGTTCTAAGTTTATTAAAAAATACAATTCTTCTGTCAGTTATGTTTAATTAGTAGGCAAAGGATTCACTTTTACATCTATCATATTTAGTGAGGAGTGCCATACTGCACAGTCATGTTTGTGTCTGGTCTCCATTTTGGTGAGTCTTTATGCTCAGCTTTGCATTTTTTCATCATTTGTGAAGCATCATGTAAGTAGGCAGTGTATGCTCTGAACAGCCTGTGGGCACTGGATCTAAGGCACTCAACACATGGTTCAACTTGTGTGTGTGTGTGTGTGTGTGTGTGTGTGTGCGTGCGTGCGCGCGCGCATGTATGCTTTTACCAACCTGTTTATAAATAAGTACAATCTATAGCAAATGTTATAAATGGTACTGGATTATCAGAAATCACCTGGAAAAATCCAGTTGTCTTAGCTATGCCTCAGGACAATGAGTCATTGATTTACATGGAAACCTGTCTTCATCTTGGTGCCAGAGTTTTACTGGAGGCTATCCATGCATTCAGGAGCTTCCTTTCTCAGGGGATAGAGTGAATTTGTTGTTTGTTTTTAAAATCTCCATGAAAATATTAATGCATGTTCAGAGAGAAGCCTGCTGATTAAACTGAAGAGAGAACCATCTGTGAGCTTGCTGGGCAAACCTGTTACATACAGACTTGCATCATTCTTTCATGAGTGAGTCACATAAAAAGTATCTAATTATGTACTATCAAAATTTGATTAAAAAAAACCTGATTCTAAGTTAAATTAAGATCAACTCCACAGTTAATTACAGTATCCACCTAGGCCAATACCTTATCTGTCTTTCAATTCCTACTGTTCTCTGTGACAATTAGATAAGACACATTCCTATAGATCAGGGATAGGCCTTAAAGGTTAGAGCATTTAAAACAAGCCTAGGGCTCTACATGCTTTTTGTCCTAATGGAATACATGATTGCAAACATTTTTTTTTGGTTTGGAACATTTTTAATATATATATTTATTATATATATATTAATATATATATTCATTTATTTATGTAATGTGCATTGGTGTTTTGCCTGCATGTATGTGCATGTGAGAATGTCCAATCCTGGATTTATGGACAGTTGTGAGCTGCCATGTGGGTCCTGGAAGTTGAAAGACAACCGATCCTCTCAAGCACTGGGCCATCTCTTCAGCCCAAATTCAAGCTTTTCCTACAGTGGTTTTAGTTAATTTTCATTTCCATAAGAAAACAGACACTTCCAATAATAGTGAAGTACAAAAAGCAGAGAAAGCCTATTGTTTCTTCACTTTTACTTCATGAGTATCAATTGTGAAGGGTTTGGTATGTACGTGTGTGTGTGTGTGTGTGTGTGTGTGTGTGTGTGTATGTGTGTTTGTGTGTGTGTGTGTATGTGTGTTTGTGTGTGTGTGTGTTTGTGTGTGTGTATGTGTGTGTTTGTGTGTGTGTGTATGTGTGTTTGTTTGTGTATGTGTGTGTGTATGTGTGTTTGTGTGTGTGTGTGTGTGTGTGTGTTGTGGATATTTTCAGCCTCGTCCACTATTCCGCAGATTATTATTTTCACTCCAAGTAGAACCAGGACCCTTTCCACATGACAAAATGGCTTCTGCTTTCCAGATCCCCCAGGCTGCAGGCTGACTGCTCTTTCTCTTTTACTTCAATGCTTTCTCCCTTAGCCTGGCCTTGTTTGTATTCAGTCTATTTACTTCTCCTACCATCCAGGGAACAGTGTGGTCAAAGGTGAGGTGGTACAGGTGTCAGTATTTGCATGACTTGCAGTTCCCTGAAGGGCTGTTGCTTCCTGTCCTTTGATCTCTTGCTGTAGAGAGAAAATAATCCTTTGTGTGACAGACAGATCACATCTATTATTAGAAAGTAAGCTGTAAAACAAACATGAACATTTTTCTTTTTAATTATTGATCATGGCATCATCCTAACCTTTGGACACTTGTCCAGTAATCTGAATATGAAGCTCTCTTTAGTTGCTAAATCATTTTACTTTCTAATAAAAGTAGTGGTTTCTTCTGCCCTACATATCTTGGAATCACATCCAAAATTAATGAAAATGTTCCTGTCTTTGGAATAGTTATTCTATTCCAAAGTTATCCTGTGTAAACCGACGCCCAGCTATCGTTCAGTTCTTCTCATATCTCAAGTCATATCAAATAATTTTTCCCCCCACTGGTCCTGAGAAATCCTGACTAGAAGTATTTTTTCTCATTTTCCAACACAAGTGCACACACTCACATTCATTCACATAAATCACCATTTCCTCAAGCTAAACACACTATTAAATTTTCTTACAAGATCTTTCTTTAGGTAAGTCATAAAGAACCAAAGATTTTAATACATGTTGAAAAAATAAAATCTTATAATTTTAGTGACTATTCTACACTAAGAGGGAAACAGGTGTTATAATATCTTTATTTAGAATTATTTATTCATATATGGAGGTAGGGCACACATGTGCCATGATGCATATGTGGAAGTGGCAGGAAAACTTGGGGTATTGGTTCTTTCAACAATCCAGGGAATCAAATTCTGTTTTCCAGGCTCATCAGCAGGGGTGTCAATCCTGGGCTATGTCACTGGCCTGGAAAGTTGCTTTTTGATTTGTTCATTTTCTTCTATGACTTTGCAAGGTTGCTCTTTCTGACATATACTTTCTCATATTAAAAATAATCCTACATTTTTAGTTCGATAAAGTTTTCTCCAGGTTAATTTTAAAATACATCATGCCTTTGAAAAATGTTATAAAAATAACTTCCAAATGTGGGATTGCTTCATCATCTTAAAAAACAATGGAATGGAAAATTCTTTATCTACCATATTGGAGACCATTCAAAGAGAAACAAGAATACTCATAATAACTTATTTCCTCAGAAATATTAAATTTTTCTTGGCATATGTCTTCACCAGACTTTCCATCACTGTGACAAATTCTGGGAGAGTTGAAAGGCAGAAGAATTTATTTTGGCCTGTCTACTGGTTCTATGGCTATAGGCCTAAGAGAATGAGTCAGCATCATGGGAGAACATTGTTGAGGAGGACAGCTGCCCTCCTCATTACAAACAGAAAGCAGAGAAAAGCAGGGAAGAACCGTGAGCCAGATACACCTTCATTGACCTCCTTCTTTCAGCTGTGTCACACCTCCTAACAGAAGATTCAGTATGAAACTGTAAACAGATTTGTCAAGTGATGAAGGAAGCAGCTTCATGGTCCAGTCACCCAACCACAGCAGCTCAGGATCAACCCTTTATTCAACACAGGAATATTTGTGTAGATACAAGATATTTAAGATGCATGGATGCTCAATCAAGTCAGAGTCTGATAAAAAGTGCATTATCATTTGTATGGTGGGGCCAGAACTTGCTAGAGTTCACACTACCAAGAAATTCATGTTGTGCCCAGATTTGGAGATATTTTATTTCTCTTGTACTAATTTAACTATTGTTTTTAATTTCCAATTTATTTTGTAAAAAATTGTCTGCAAGATACTACTTTTTTCTGTCAAGTTTTTTTCTGTACTGGCATAGATAGTAAATATGTAGATTGTCTTATCAAATGGTTACTGTAGCAAGTATTCAACTTTGCCTTTGTAGTGGGATGGTAGCCATTGATGACAACAATAACAAGAGCAGCAGCAACAACAACAACAACAAATGTGTATGCCTTCATTCCTGTAAATAGTCAATAGTTTTTCAGATGCCTGCTCTGGCTCAGAGTTCACAGTGACTGTTCTATGGATCGTTTATTATCAAAAAAATCTGGCCCACAGGGACCACCAAATAATATTGCCTGAACTTTGGTTCTGTTAGCTCCCAAAAACTTTTCAACTTTCATGTTTGTATAAAACCACATTTCCTTGAAATAAACTGATTTTAGGGTCAATGTTGGAACTATATTGTTTAGCATCTGTAGCAGAGCAGTCTTTTTAGATCTGATGCAATCACCACGTCATTTGCTTCATTTCCTTTATTAAAGTAATAGTTAAGTTATGCTTATTTTTTAAAGGACAACAGATATTCTATCTTTAACTTCTATAGATACCACTCACTAAAAAATACATATTTTTGATAATTTTTCAATTTTGTGTCATGATTTGGTGGTGATAAATTATAACATTTTAAGTATGTTTTTGAGAAGAGTTAGAACTACCATAAACATAATGAAACTGTTTCCTTTCATTGTCAAATATATGGGAGTGTTGATCAATGGCCGAAAACATTTGAAAACTAATACCTGTGCCTTAAAATTGTTTTAACAATATTTACAGTCATCTTCAAACAACAATAAGCATAAAAGCTTAAATTTGCAAGATTGGGAGATATATTCTCTCTTTATTTCTTAGCTGCACATTGTAGACTTTCTCTTAAAACCGGAACTGTTTATGGATTTCTGTGCTACATAATCCCTCTCCCTTAGGTGGTTTTAAGTGGTTGTACATACTAACTATTCAATGTGAAACTCAATTTTATTTTTTTAACCTGCCTATTGGCAATTTAAGAAGGCATACATTATTTGGAGATCATTGTGGTATGTGTAATAAGCTAGTCTACGAAAGACAGATTAGGGGGTTCTCTCATATGTTATAATAGTTTAAAATTATTGTCAAATTGAGAGAATCTAGAGATGTCCAGGAGATAAGTTCCTGGGCAAGCCTGTGAAGGATTATTTGGGTTTAGTTAATTGAGATGGAAAAGACCTTTCCTAACTGTTGGACTAAATGTAGTTGACATTCTATTGCAATAATAAATACTATGAACAAGAACAACTCAGGGAAGATAGGGTTTATTTCATTTTACCAGTTTTAGTTCATCATTGAAGGACACCATAACTTCTCTGCCATGGTTTACAATGACTTCAAATTGAGCAAAAAGAAACCCTTCCTTTCTTCTGTTGTTGTTGATGATGATGTTATTGCTGTTGTTGTTGTTTGTTTGTTTTTTGGATTTTTTTTTTTGAGACAGGGTTTCTCTGTATAGCCCTGTATAGTGAGTATAGTGGAACTCACTCTGTAGACCAGGCTGGCCTCGAACTCAGAAATCCGCCTGCCTCTGCCTCCCATACTGCTGGGATTACAGGCGTGCGCCACCACTGCCCGGCTTGTTGTTGTTGTTGTTAGGATATTTGATCACATTGTAGGAAGAGTAACTGAGACACATGAAATCTTCATCTAAAAAGAAAACAGAAAAGAAAAAACTGAAACATTGCAGGAGAAACGTGTACTATTTGTGAGGAAGAGGAAAGACTGAGAAAATAAGAATCAGTAATAGGGAGGATGAATATAATTAGGCATATGATGTGCATGTGTGCAGTTGGCACTGTGAAACCTGTCACTCAACACAGTAAAAGGATGCTAATAAAAAACGCTAATAAAATGGCTAATTTGTGGTGAGTGTTCCTGTTTCACGATTTGTGATCATTTAATATGGTGAGATGTGGTGATAATTCTTTATAAACAGACAAGCACATGTAACACATTGTATTTCTATTTTAACAGAATGTATAAATATTAAAAAGATGTAGGAACTCCTTATATAAACATTGCAGCAAATTTTCTTTCCTACAAATCATGCAGAATATACTGTAAGTCTTGGCTTCATGTGGAATTTGAGATGTGAAAGAAAGTGTCACAAAAGATAAAACATCGTTTGGCAAAACCATGTATTCATTCCTCCATTATGCATTTATTGATCCATTATTCAGTGTTCAGAATTTCTATTTAAAGAATCCAAATATAAAAATTAAGTTTGATTGGATACCATAAATGTACTTTATAATTTGAAGTTAGGTTTTCATGGCTTTTATCAATTTAGTCACATACAAGCAGAGGTATTTCATCATATTCTATTTCCTAGCTCCAACGTTTCAAGCCTTTTCAGAGCAGAAATGAAAGATTATGACTGTGCTACATTTCTGTAGGTCTTTCATTTTCACCCCTTCCTTAGCTTGCTTTCATGTCTGTAATAAAATTTTTGATCCGGATTGGATTTATGAACATTATGTTTTTCAGATTGACCTACCCTATTCCTGAATTTTGCAATGAAACCTTATCAGGCTGTTATACACCATTGCAGCTAGGCACCTTAAATTAGATTGAAGAAACAGAAAATGTTACTAAAGGATGTGCTGACTAGATAAAAAGCAGGCTTTGCCTTGTTTCATATTTTGTGAGCATATAAAGCCACTTTAAAAGTCTGCAAGTCTTTAAGCCTTCGCTCTAGATATTTCAGATGTGCTAAGGTTAGAGAGTGCAGTGAGAGAGTGCATTTTTAAGCATCTTGTGAAAGAAATTGTGATGTGCGTTTATATTAAGGAAAGTAGACAGAGATTCACAAATATGTTGGAAAGAAACCAAGAAACTAGATTTTCTTACTTGAACTGTGGAAAGGTGATAGATGAATCATGGTCTGTATGTTCAAGTTGCCTATGAAGTGCTGGTAATAATTAGTTATCAGTTAGCACTGGGACTCTGAACTTACACATAATTTCTGACAAAATCAAAGAAATATTTCTTTTTACTCAGTTCATTCCAAATTGTTAAATGTGCAATATGTTTATGACCATGTAGAAGTGAATATTGTTTGGGAATTTCCCTGGCTATCTTTGAAAAATAATATGCACACTGATGAGAATAGCTAAATCAATCATATTTGCACCTAAACCCAGCCATTTATAAACTTGATGACCTTGGACATACTTCCCTGTGTCTCTGATATTCATTTAATCTGTGGAATGAACAATTGAGGACTCTTACCTTATTGTGCAGGTGAAGTATTTCATACATGTAAACTATAGAATCCAGAAGGCGCCAAAGATATGATGCTGTGAATCTTCTTTTAATAAAATCATTGGTATTATTAATGTTAGTTTGGAATCTGTGTTGAGTGAACTCTGGTCCAAACTCAACTTCAATAAATTGGATTATAATTTTAGAAATATTTCTTGACTCTCAGATAATCATTTATAAAATAATATTCTCATTGTTCATTATTAAACATTACATATAATTAATTAGAGATAGGTTAGTTCATTTTGTTTGATTTCTGAAAAGTTAATAAGTTTTCAAACATGTCAAGATATGAAAATTATTTAGTGACCACATGCAGAAGGATTTTTTATGCAAAAGTGTGTACAGAGAGACAATATTTGATATTAATGTTTTTCCTCAGAAATCATTTTAATTTTAATTATACCAGATGTTTTATCCCTCCCACCCTTCCACACTTCCTCTTCCCTTCTTCTCCTTTGCCCCCTCCTGCTCTTTCTTTTCCATGCTCCCTTAACCTTTTCTTTCATAGCTCTATTGTAACTGTAAGTTTTTTGTGCTATGGGCTGAATATGCTGCATTTGGGGTTATGTATTCAAAGGCAATGAGGAGTAGAAATGTTCCTGGATTATTGTTTATCATATGTACTGTATATAAGAGGGTCAGAAAATATGATCATGAATAAAATAACCCCTATTATAATGCATACTGTATTTTGGTAAATTATAATACATTAAAATCAATCTAAAACACAGAGTGAAGCATGTGCCATACTGCCACAGAACATCATTTCAGTAGCACACAACCTCCATTTATAGTTTTGTTTGTAAAGATAGGTTTTGAACACTTCCATTTTCAAAGTAGAATAGTACTATCTAGAGAAGCATTGAATCTAAATGTTTGGAAGCCTTTGTGCTGTAAAATATTGAGACCCAATTAGATTTATTATATTTAATTCTGAAATAATATTGGCATGTATTTTTGAGTTTCAAAAGCCTACTTTCAGTTATATAATAACATAATTTGCTCAAAATTTTTATATAAATAGTGTCACTTTTGTGTTTCTTTTGAAGCATAAAGTTGAGAAAAAGTCATGTGGTTTCCAAATGTAAATACTTAAACTACTTAAAAATACTACCACAAGAACTTTCCTTTAGGTTATACTAAAGGCTCTGGGGTTTGTAACCTTCATATTCTGAAATAATATTCTAGTTATAAAAATAAAACCTCGTAATAATTCTCATTTTTAAGTTGCAAAAATATGACTGTAGGAATTTCATAATTATTTTCATTCATTTGTGTTCTGTAAGAAATATCTTAGCAGAAGTTCTAAACTTCTATAACCTCAGAATGGCAATTCCCTTAATGCTTGTTTTCTGGGCAGGAATAGAGTTACTTTTTACAAGATGGTCTATATAAAGTTCATTGATACTCACTGGTTGTTTTCTACTTTGTATACATCCCCATATAATTGAGATGCTAAATTATGTTATTTTAATATTCTATAATCAATAGGACTTATTAATTAATGCATACAATTCCTAGAGAATAATTATAACTTTTCTAGGGAATAATTATCAAATTGATTAATATTAGATACATAGCAAATATATAATTTTCTTTTTACCAGTAACATGGGTACTCTAGCAAGGGATCACATCCAAAGACCTAAGTTTATTTAATCTGGATAGAATTCAGACCTCCCACACATATTTTGTCTTTGTTTGCATACTGATACACCCCCTTTATCCATTTTACACCCAAAACAATTACAGTAAAGTTGATTTGGAGAAGGAAGCAGCCATGTTTAAAAATGAGGGGACAGAGAATGTAATGAATCAGAGAAAGATTTGAGAGAATGAGTCAGAGATTAGATATGCCCAACTTTCAAACAAGAACAGACAGGAAATAGAGGCTACTTAAGCGTGCAGCACGCGCATGCCCGCACACACACACGCACACACACATGCAAACACACACATGCACACGCACATGGTGTGGGGGGGGGAGGTGTGGGGGGGGAGGTGTGGGGACAGTTTTACCAGGACAGTTTTATAGAGACAGGTTGCTGGTGAAGATAGAATGATCCAGAGAAGGAGAAGGAGGCAGAAGATTAGAGCAGATTGACAGAGTTAGTTTGGGATGAAGTAGAGCAATTCCGTCTGAAGCTGGGAGAAACCAGATTGCATCAGTAAGCTTGGAAGGAGTTAGAGCCATAACAGCTGAGTTGAGCCAGCAAGCCAGAGTTAAGGAAGAGCTAGAAAGAGTTTATTCAGCAGTAAGCTTCCGATATGACAGTCACAATCTGGCAAATAAAAATTACTTTAAAATTGTGCCTTAGTTACTGTTGTATTGCTGTGAAAATATGCCATGACCAGGGAAACTCTTACAAAAGAAAACATTTAATTGGGCCTTGCTTAAAATTGTCTGTGGTTCTTTCATAATTATTATGATGGGAAGCATAAACAGGTACAATGTTGTAGTGGTAGCTCTGAACTATGCATTCTAATCCATGGACAGCAGACAGCCAAACAGAGAGAGAGAGAGAGAGAGAGAGAGAGAGAGAGAGAGAGAGAGAGAGAGAGACGGATAGGGAGAGAGGGAGAGGGGGAGAGGAAGAGGGAGAGAGGGAGAGGGAGAGAGAGAGGGAGAGGGAGAGAGAGATTTTGTGTGTGGGGGGAGGGGCATTTGAAACCTCAAAGCTCATTCCCAGTGATACACTTCTTCAAACAAGGCCTCATTTCCTAAGCCTTCCCCAACAATTGTACTAGTTGGTGACTCAGCATTCAAACATATACGCCATTTGCAAGGCAGTCTCATTTGAACTACTCCATATTGTATATATGCTTTTTATCCTAACAACTCCATATTGTATATATGCTTTTTATCCTAACACTTAAGAGAACCCAAAGATTCACATCTAATCTAAGCTACCTAAAAGACATTATTGACAAAATTGTTGTTTAAGAATACAATCTATACTTAATCTCCCAACACATGAAAAAAATTGGGCCTGGTGTGACAGGTTTATGATTTCAATGCTACAGAGATAAGCTGAACCTGGTGTTTTCTAGACAGACAGCCTAGATGAATTGATGATACTGAGGCCAGTGAAAAACCAAATACCTTCTAGCATACTGTTGTAGCACAGCAGCAATATAATACATAATTTTGAAAAGCTAGAGAAAATGACGTGAAGTGCTTTTCTGTTAAAAAAAATGATAAGTTTAAGGAGATATGTGTTGATTTAAACACATTCAATATATTATCTAGATGCATCAAAATTTCATACGATTACCTGTAATTTATATGGTTTTTAGAGTCATAATTAAAACAAAAATGTGAAATTCATTTCCTTTTCTGAGTTAGTCTCATGCAGCCCATGACAGAGGTTGATCTTCAACATCTGATCGCTCTGACTTTAAATTATATGCTCTGTGATTACATGTATTACCACCCTACCCAGGGACACTTCTGTTTGTTTTTTTTGTTACTCTGATCCTATTACTTAATGTCACTTAATTTTGGTTTCTTTATTTGTAATATATATGTTGTTATTTCTATCCCTATAGGTGCTATAGATAAGATGAAGTGGTAACACTAGGCATGTGAGCTATCTATGCATGTTTCTTCAATAAGTGCATGGAGCATTATCTGAAGTAAAGACAGGTTTTCAACTTCTTAACAGGTTTTCAACTATTAGCTTTCGTTCTGCACCAGAATCTTCTGTGACCCTTTGAGGCTGGAAGTGAACAGTTTTAGTATTTTGATTCTAGAACCTAAATATTGTGAGAGCTTATATATGTTATATATCTAACTGCTATAAGTAACAGGAATTTTAGTGTTCAATGAATGAGAAAATAAATTAGGAATCACTAAGTCACTTTGTCTTTCTTTAATCCATGAACTATTACAGATGCTGACTTGAAATAAATCTTCCATTTGGGAATCAGTTCTCTGTGACATACACCTTTTTTTTTTTCAGTCATCTTCACCATTTGCATTTATTATGGAACTACTGTTTTATCATAATACATATGTCAGGACAGGACAATCACAGTTGGATTAATTTATTCATTGTTCATTTATCTATTCATTTTACTCTGCAGTGTCATCGAAAGCATATATGACAGGATATATGCATTTCAAGAGGCTTGACTGCCCTTGAATGCGATATGTAATATCAGAAAGCTATTTGGTGGCACTTGCTTTCTTACGATGTCAGAAACTTGCAGACAGAAAAGATTATTTTTTTATTTGGGGGCACTTTTTCAAGCAGCAAACAAAAGTCAACCAGTGTCTTCATTTATGAAGGAAGTTCACAGAGGTTTGCAAATATGTTGATGCTCGAGTGCTGAATACGATGCTCCAAACTGATTAGACACCAAGGCTATGTGGCCATTTTGTCTTCTCTTAGGCACAGCATATTTTCAGAACTCTGTGTTAAGGACACTTGTGAGGAACATATGGCTGAGATCACCGTTCTTCAAGAACATATTTATAGAAAAAAGTATAATATTTGGTAGTTCTAGATGCACAGTTTTGAATACTAAAAATGAATCTGAAGGGACAATTGAATATTTCTAAACAAAACACAGAAGATGATGATAGAACCTATGTCTGACACTGCTAATGAAACCAAGTACCTGAGACTGAATGGGTCACAGGCCTACAGGAGAACCGAATACTATTATTCTTCTAAAGCAGTGATTCTCAACTTATCTCCTTTGGGATTCAAACAACCCTTCCACAGGGTCATGTATTGGATATTCTACATATCAGATGTTTATATCACAATTCATAATAGTAGCAAAATTACTGTTACGAAGTAGCAACAAGGTAATTTTATGGTTTGGTGTCACCACAACATGAGGAGCCATATTAAAGGGTCACAGCATTAGGGAGGTTGAGATCCACTGTGGGGAGGATGCAGCAATACAGTGATTCCTGATGACATTCTTGTATGCATGTAGATAAGTGCTTCCCTCAACCATCATCAGAAGCTTTTCTCAAACCCATGAAGAGACTCTCAAGGTGCAAAGAGTAAGAAAACTTTGAAACATTCAGTCTTAAGTTGAAAGTCTTCATCAAGTATCTCTCTTCAAGGTTCAGGGATCTATGCACAACATGGAGGCAGGGAAACTGTAAGAACCAGAGATGATGGATGATTCCAACAATGCAGTGTCTTCCAGATATACCAAGACTGACACATATATGACTCTACAGATACTGGCAGCATGTAAAAGGACTGCACCAATTTAAGACAAATGGATCCCAAGCACTGAGGGCAAAGTAGACACAAGATCCCACCTCTAATCAAGAAGCTATCTTCAATTAATGCCTACTGGTAATTTTTTTCTAGTGAAATTTCATTGGGTATATAAAGCACAATTCAGGGCAGGCCTCATGTTCAGAAGCAGTTGGCCAACACATGATCAACTCAATAGTAATTTTTGTAGACTTTCGTCTCATTTTGCTTCATATAGGTTATATTTTATCTGATTGTTATCTTGCCTATATATTTTTTATTCCTTAACAGCATGGACTTTTGAAATCTCAGAGCAGGGTGATATACTTTCTCTTACAAGGCCACACCTCTTACTGGGTGACTAAGGATTCAAATATCTGAGCCTATGGGGGGCATTCTTATTCAAATCACCACACATGGTAATCCGAATTCTGTAAAATGTATAATCATAAGGAAGATTAAATAATGATCTGAAGAAACAAACCCCTATTTTTATTTCCCGATCTACGGTTTCTCTTATGAAAAAGTAAGGCATGCTATGCAGCAAAGTTCTCCAGGTTTTTGTTGCTGTTGTTGTTGTTGTTGTTGCTCTACCATCTTCTGAAGCTGCTTCATTGATTATTGTGGATTTTACTTCTGACTTTCATGACATCTTACACCAATGTACAGTGCTTTTATTTCTCATGGCTATGCTGTAGGTAACATATCTTGTGACACTCTGAACTAGTGTACCATAATAAAATGGACTTTATAGAAACAGCAACAACATAAAAGGACCATCCCTTGGAAGCTGGGACCTCCAGTGCTTCCTGTGATGACATATCCTATAGGTCATTAGGAAAAAATTAGGGCAGTCACAACATTTTTCTCTTCTAATGTTCCTTGAAATCAGAAGAGACAGAATATGCGTGGTGGAATTAGAACATGGCTTTTGTTATAGTGCTATTTATAACTCAGAATCTTGTCTCACTCTCACCTTTTTGTCAACTCTAATTTCATTGTCATTTCCAGTAACTTTTGGTCAGGTATGTGCACTGACAATCAGTAATACAAGTGTTGACAAGTAATAATAGAGTAACTGCTCTGGAGAAATCAAATGCTTAGAAGGAGGAGAATTTTAATCTCTTGACATAATTTTAAGAAACACTGTCATCATACTTACCTGGCAGGGGAGATGCTATGATCACGAAAGTAGTTTTCCCAGGGTGAGGCTTATCCATTGTACTCCCTTTGTGCTGACCCCTGCAGATTTCCCAAAATGCAAACAGAATTTGTGGTAGTGGAGGACTGTGTTCGCACTCTCCCCTGGGGGAAAAAAGAAACACTGTCATATAGAGAAATAATAAGGGGATGGGTGTGGTGTTGAACATCTTTAATCCCAGCACCACAGAGGCAGAGGCAGCAGCAGTTGACTCTGTGAGTTCAAGACCAGCATGGTCTACACAAGTTCTAGGTTACAAGTTCTAGGAATACATAGTGAAACTCTGTTACACACAACACACAAGCAACAACACACACTCAAACACACACACACTCACACATAAAGAAAATAATAATGAAACTGGAGAGATGGTTAGCAGTTAAACATCCTGGCTCATCATGCAGAAGACAAGCATTCCTAGTGCCCAGATGGCAGATTCATGCACCTGTAATTCCTGGTCCAGAATATCGGTCAACTTCTTCTGGTCCAGATATGTACAATGAACAGACATACATACAGGAAACGTCTGTACACACAAAATGAAAAAGAAATATAGTTTTCATAAAATGAAACAGTAAAATTAATTAACTATATTTCAATCTAAATTCACCAGATTCACAAACTATGCTAGTATTCACCTAGCCAAACTGCTTACAAATTTCAGGCAGCTAAATGTTAATAATAATTAATACTAATTCTAAAGAAGTAGCCTAGAGTCAGAGATAGCATAATGAGCTACCACGTTTCTTGATAGAGTATTTTAAAATGCTAATGTATCCAGGTGTAGCTGTGCACACATTTAATCATAGTATTTGGGAGGCAGAGGTAAGCTGGTCTCGGTATTTGTAGTCATCCTGAACCTCATAGTGAGTTTCAGGGCTGCTTAGGGTACAGAGTGAGATTTCTCTTTAAAAAAAAAATCAACCAACCAATAAAGATAGTTCTTAAAAATATACAAAAATAATTTACTCACAAAATTGTAATTTAAAACTGTGCAATGGCTAGGTGTAATGTAAACCTTAGGTTTCACAATGCAAACAGAATGACAACTAAATCTGTATATAAAAGCATAAATGGCACAGATGAAGTACACATCTTAATTATGACATATAAAAATATTTTAATGTGTTAGAAAAAATATTCTTGTTCTAAAACTGTGGCAATAAAAGGGAAATTTTGATACAGTAATTTACAGAATTTTAGGACACTCAAAGTTAATATTTACAGAGTGTGTGGCTTAATAAAAGAATACAAATTTAAACATAATGAATCAGCAGTTTCTGACAGTTCTCAGGGATGTAGCATATGAATTCAGGGTAGCCTTGGTTGCAAATGCATATACTTCCTTAAACTGCACATACCATCCACATGCAATACTAACAAATGCTGTAAGGCACACTTCAGTTCAGATTAGAAAGTATTATATAATATGGATTGTTTTATAGTGCCTATCAAGTTTTCTGACTTATTGAAAACATAACTACTTAAAGAACACCAAGACTTTTTAAATGCTTTGATATTGTCATTTCTCAGCACTCAAATATCAATTTAGTATGTATTTTTATACATTTCAAATTTTATTGGTTATTTTATTTATTTACATTTCAAATGTTATCTCCTTCCTGGTTAAATGCCCTCTTCCCTCCCCCATCCCTCCTGCTTCTATGAGGCTGATCTCCTCACCTCCCACCCTTCCTGCCTCATGCAATAGCATTCCCCTACACTGGGTCATTGAGCCTCCACAGACCAAGGAGCTCCCCTCGCATTGATGCCAGATAAGGTAATCCTCTGCTACATATGTAGCTGGAGCCATGGGTCCCTCCATGTGTACTCCCTGGGAGCTTTGGGGGCTCTGGTTGGTTGACATTGTTGTTCTTTCTGTGGGTTTGCTAACCCTTCAGCTCCTTCAGTCTTATTCCTAACTCCTCCATTGGTGTCACCTACTCACTCTGATGGTTGTTGACTGTGAGCATCCGCATCTATATTGGTCGGGCTCTTGCAGAGCCTCTCAGGGGACAGCCATACCAGACTCCTTTCAGCAAGTGCTTCTTGGCATCAACAATAGTGTCTTGGTGTCTGCAGATGGGAGGGATCCCTTAGGTGGACAGTCTCTGGATGACCTTTCCTTCAGGCTCTGCTCTGCTCTTTGTCCCCTGCATTTCCTTCTGATAGGAACAATTCTAAATTAATATTTTTGAGATGGGTGGGTGGCTCTATCCCTCATCAGGGGGCTGTGCCTATCCACAGGATATGGTCCCTACAGGTTCTCTCTCCCCTTTATTTGGGAGATAAAGGATGACTAATGTCATCCCTGTTGTATCCTGGGAATCTTTTGGGTCCCTGGCATCTGGGACTTTGTAGTGGCTCCCCCCAGTTCCTGGTCTCCCTCTGCTAAACTCCTCAGTTCAATCTGCTGACACTCTGTATGTCTCCCCTTCTCTCACATCTGATCCTGCTTGCCTCCCCCCTCCAACCTACTCTTTCCTCCCTCTACCTACTTGAATTATTTTCTTCTTTCTTCTATGTAAAACTAAAGTATCCACACTTTGTATATCATTTACAAAATTGTTATTTGTATCAGTTATTTGAGATTCCTGGGATTAGGTCAAAATTTCCAACAATTTCTGAGATGGTCCTAACCCTATGTCTGTTATTTTTTACTATGTATTTTTGCAAAGCAGTAAGTACTCATAAGACTGATGATTATAAAATCAAAAACAATAATCAACTCCTAAAAGCACTGGAGATACTTTGTTATTCTCCTAATTATATTTCTGTTGCTGTGACAAAAACAACACAGGGAAGAAGGGTTGAATGGGCCTAAGATTGCAGGTTATAGTGTAGTCAAAAGAGGAATTTAAATGATCACACTCATAGGCAAGAGAAGAGACAATAAACCCATTGGGCCTTGTTTTGTTTGTTTGATTTCAGTTCCTTTTCTTATCTATTATAATATCCAGAGTCACATGCATAAGGAATTGAGCTGCAAAGAGTCAACTGGGTTGTTTTGTTGTTGTTGTTGTTGTTTTTAACATAAAGAAACAATCAAGACATGTCCACAAGCCCACCTAATCCACATATTTTCTCATTAACATTTTCTTCTCAAGTTACGTGAAGCTGACAATTAAAGCTAGTATAGTTGTGAAGTATTATAAAAAGCATATCTATCTTATTAATATGCAATTTAAAATACTTGATAAATGATAAAATTAAGTATATAACAAAGACTTGTTAAACATTTATGACTTATTGTCCAAATATTTCAAAGGGTCATACACAACTTTTTAGAGAATCTAAATATAACTGAAAATTTGTGTCCTGTTATGTGCTAAAATATGACATTATTTTCTGCTTTTTTTCTTTTTGAGCCATAATTTCACGGTGTTCCCTCATCTGGCTTCAAACTAGTGATGAGGATCCTGATTGATTCTTCATATAGAATAATCCAGCCTGAAGCCATATATCATATTCACAGAAACAATGACAAAAATTACTAATCATGTTGTATTATGTAGTTGTGCATATATATATATATATATCTGCATCTTTCTACCTACTGGTATGTAGCTGCCATAAAGCCAAAACAATTTGAGAGTAAAATGGCAAAGACTGAGTGTAACAGAATAGGGCAAAACCAGAACAGGGAAGTGGGAAGGGGTGGGTGGGAGAACAGGGGGAGGGAAGAGGGCTTATGGGACTTTCATGGAGTGGGGGGGGGCAGAAAAGTGGAAATCATTTGAAATGTAAATAAAAAATATATCGAATAAAAAAAAACTAAAAAAATTAAATAAATAAAAGTAGAAGTACTTTTGTGATTTTTCTACTTGAATTTTTTTTCTTATGAGAAAATCTTCCTGACCTCTTTGTACTTGTATCTCTATACTTCTACAGGTTGTTTCTGTAGTATGGAAATCATATTCAAGAGGGTAACAGTGTCATAATGTTTAACTCTTTAATAAGTATTTTAGATTTATTTATTTATATCACTTCTAAGGAAAAGGAAAGTTAGAATAATCTAAAGTTCAGCATACTAGTAAGATCTGGTCCTTGAAGGGGTTAATGCCATGAAGCAATACAGAATTTCTACACATCCTTGTTTGATTGATAATATTCTCATGGAATTGTTTTTTATGTGAAAGGGATGTCTGTCCCTGTGTCAGTGTTTCTTCTTGCTACACCACCTCTTTTAGTCTATATCAGTTGAGTAGTAAATTGTAATATCACCAGAATTTAGTTCATGCATCTACTGCTTAAGATGACTATTGGAAAATAAGTCAAAAACTTCAGTACAAAGATATTTGAATTGTGTAGATACTGAAAAATCTTTCTGTACGGAAAGACTGGAAAGCTCTACTCTAAAATACTTTAAACATAATTTATACTCTTAACTATAGAAGGTACATCCTAAATGAAATTCTCTTTTTCAAATATTTATTTTTCAAATGTTAAGAGAATATTTTCATTGCTTGTAAGACATTATATGGCTGAAGAATCTTACAGCTTTCAGAATAATACTTAAATGAAATAAAAATGCAAAACAATTTAAGTTATCTCTTGAAGTCAAGCAGAATGACATATTAAGGATTCAAAATAAAATTTTAATTGCCTAACTGAAAGCCTCAATAGCATCCCATTAAAAAGACATGTGAAAGTTAACAGCCTATGTCAGGATTTTCCGAGCTAAAAAAAAAAAATAAAAGCAACAATACAAGAACATCAAAAGGCCTCACTATGGAGGAGGGGATAATTCGTGTAACATCAATATCCAGTTTAGACTTGTTTATATTTTCAGCTCCAAGAACAGGTCTGATAAGAGAAGGGTGGATCATTTGACTTTGTCCTTGATGTGACTTTGTACTTTAAACTCTGTTTTACTATGCTTCTTCTAGTTTAGTCTGGAAGGACAACAAAATACACCGTAGAGTTCCACGTGGCACCTGAATGCAATTCCTAGTTTTAAATGAGAAATTTCCAGTTAGCCATCTGATCTGTTTTGTTTTTAGCAGGTGACAAGATAAAACTGGCATCCAAATTTTACTCTGCCTCTTTAAGAGCATTTTAGAATCGAAATAAATTAGGAGTTAGTTTTTATTCATGAGTATTGAAAGAAAGCTAATAAATTCACCCTTATCTTCCAAAAGCAGGCAGGAGAGCATGGTCTTAATACTAACTTTTCATTTTTACATTTATCACACATTAAATAATTATGGTTTGGGACATAATTCATTTCAATACTTAAACCTCTTTAGATCCCTATAATGCTTTGCGCTTGCTTTGAAGTCAAGAAAGCTCAGGATATAGTTAAGTTGCTTACAAAGTACTATGCAGGTATCAAATCAGAATAAAACCACAGAAAGAGAAGAATAAATAATAGTGAATAGTAATTGTGTTTTGAAAGGTTACCAGACTGTCATGTTTAGACAGCTCATTGGCAGTTGGGTTTGTATTTGTGCTGTTTAGTGACAGATGGGATCATGGAACAATCCCAGTGGCTCTGCAACATTTCCCTTCTATTATTTTTCTTATTTTAGTACTTTGATTTTGTCTTTAAAAATACATAAGATGCCTAATTCAGGGCAAACTGCTTCACCCCTTGTGTCTTCTATTGAAATAGCTGCAATTTATAGCTGCTACAGATAGGTCAGTTTGTTTTGTATGTGATATTCAGGAAATTCTCTTCATGTTTAAGAACTGGAGATTTCAAACCATCACTATTCACCTAAGAGCTAGCCTAAGAGTGAAACCCCACCTGTTTCTGGCACTAAAAATGTCTTTGAAATTCTCTGCTCATCTCTCTCAGTCTTTAGCCCATCCCTTGGAAATGTCAATTCTGCAACCTTTGCAAACCACTCTTGAATCTAAAAAAGATTGACAATGTGTCTTTCTTATTGAAATAGAGAATCACACAGTTCTTAGCATAATGCCAAAAACTGATTAGATTTTTCCTGATACACAAGACATCTGCCGTATCAGTTGCTGGAAATCTTTCACATCTGGAATCAATGTTGGCTACTTTGTTTTTTCTTCTGTCACTGGTATTGATATTTTATACCCATGTTTTGTATAAATTAGGCATCATAATACTTTATCTAATATCACAATAAACTTCAAAATGGGGTCACATATTATATATATATATGATATATATCATATGATATATATATATATATCAGATATGAGACATGAGATATACAGTAGACTTGAAGATACACTAACAACTAGGCTGAAACTTTCAACTTTCAATATCTGTTTTCTTTGTCCAGTTTCTACTAAACATTAGTTTCTACTAAAAAATATCTCACAAGATACTGTTAGATATTGACTTATTCTATGTACGCTGATCAAATCATTTATTCAAATGCCATAAATTGTTATAGTTAATGAAATATTTCAAATATCTGTTTAATTGTTGCCCCAGTGGAAGAAAGAATCAACTCACTATCCAAAGTTTGGTCTGGATGTAGATTCAGATGCAATGTGTGTAAAATGTGATGGAATGAAGGGTACTTTACAGAACCTGAAATAGTTCTGAAAAGGAACATGGCCTGATTTATGAGAAAGGACAGGTACATGCCTTTGATTTTTATTGTGATTAGGCAATGTTAGGGTTCCCTGGTCGAGCAGGGACCTCCTAAGTTTAACCTTTCCCCTGCGGTTTAAGGAAGCAAGCTAGCAGGTTAGTTTGTTTGCTTGTTGTGTTGTCGTTTTTACCATATGCCCTGATTTAGTGCAAGAAGAAAAAAAATGAGAGTTGGGAATCAAAAGATTTCATCAGTCAAACATCAGAAAATGGATTCAGCTGTTTTAATTGACTATAAAATTACCTTCAAAAATGAATCCACTGATCACCTTTCTCATCCCTAGGTGCTCTGTCACATTTCATTGTTTAATACTTGCCTTGACTTTCCTGGGATGGGTCATCAGTGACTGATATGTAATTGTGTCTCTGTTTCTTGTTTAATTCTTCCAGCTGTATTTGTAACCTTCCAGAACAAAGTGATGCCTACCAGTTCAATTTACAGGGTATCCTAATCACCTAGACTATATAGGAAACACAAGAACTAAACAACAGACTAGATGACAAACAACTTCAGTGAAGGTAAGATAAAGAGCATATCTCTCACAGTTCATCCTAATAACAGAAGATACTTGGTAAGGATGCCGAGAAGTCATTTTTCCACTTAATATAGTAAGTGTGCTAGGTTCTCCTGTATATTTCACTTTAAAAAAAGAAACTAAACATGTCTTTCATGAAATGTAGGCTCTTTTAAATTCTGAAACATAGCAACAACATATTTAGTCTTGTTTGTTTCTTTAAAATTTTAAGTGGGATGGTGTTTTAGTTAGTTTCTATTGCTATGAAAAAACCACAACCATAAAGCAATGTGGGCACAAAGAGTTTTAATTTATCTTATAGGTCATGGTAACTTTCCATCACAGAGGGAAGCCCAGGCAGGAACTCAAAGCAGGGCAGGAACTGGAGATAAAATCTGATGCAGAGGCCATGTAGAAGTGTTGCTTACTGACTTGCTCAGTTCGTTTTCTTATGTATCCCCAGGATCACCCACTCTAAGGTGGCACCTCCCACAATGGGTTGGGCTCTCTCACATCAATCACTAATTGAAAAAGTGGTTCATAGACTCAGACTTGAAAGCAGGCCAATCTGGTGGCGATATTTTACCAGTTGATGTTTTCTTCCATGACAACTCTAGCTTTGCCAAGGTGACAAAAACCCACAAGCACGGATGGCAACCCTATTGAATTATTAAAATATCTGAAAATTCTTGATGACAAATCAGTGCTAAAAATAAATATTGTGTGCAAAAGAAACGTTATAGAGGTATAGCTACTCTTTCTTTTCAGAAAGCATCAGTAATGTCATAATTCCTAGGAAATGAAGTAAAATTTAAAGTCAATAATAAGCTACTGAGGAACACAATTGATTTTGGAAAAAACTCTAATGAATAATATTCAGAGGAAGTGTGTTATATGTTTGTAATTAGTCAAAATTTCAGGCCAACATAAATAAATGAATATGCGTGAAATAGACAGATAAATAAATAAATAATAGCATAGGTAAATTGAATACTGCCCTTTTCCCCAGTCTATCCCACAGGAGAACACAGAAGTGGTGTCTTGAAACTAAACAATAATTTTTGATACATTATTCTAAAAATTATACTGGTTTTTAGATATTTTTTAGATATTCTTAAACATTTGCTCTGCTCTTATTTTTTTTTAAGTGTTATTACAACAGCATTTGATCTTCAGCAACTGTGCAATTATAGAGCTGCTGAACTCGCTGTTGATGGGCATGCTGAACAGTTTGGGAATGGTGGTTCACCCAAAGGTCATTTTTGTGTCCAAGCCCTGTTAGGGTGTTTTTCAGCTTCCTGCCTTTTAATAACTAAAGAAGATGAAAGGCTGAAGGGTTTTCAGACAGTCTGTTGCTCAGCAACAAGGCTTCCCTCTTAGGAAACAGAGTAGGAGGAAGGAAGAAAAGATAAAATTGTTGACGAATTACATTTTTTGCCACTTCTGATACAGCAAAAAAACTAGAAATAGAAATATTTCTGGACAGATGTCTCTAACCTATAAGGAAATAAAATCATCTCACTAGACAAGGAATTAAACTTGCTTGTGAAAAGTATTGTTTCCTTGTTACCTGGGAGAAAACTTCGAGTTATTTTAAATAGCAAATAAGGCCAATAGCATTATATAAGGTAGAAATTGTATATGTTCATCATCTCAATGTCTAAAATCCTTAATTCATGAATATCCTTGTTTTTAAATTTATATAGTTGACTTACTATTGTTATTTTCATGATTTATTTTATCATTTATAATTTTTAATTATAATTTATAATTATAAATGGATTAAAATTTCATTTATA
Organism: Apodemus sylvaticus; assembly: GCF_947179515.1. Classification (NCBI taxonomy): domain Eukaryota; kingdom Metazoa; phylum Chordata; class Mammalia; order Rodentia; family Muridae; genus Apodemus; species Apodemus sylvaticus. Next base: position 51,519,364 of record NC_067483.1, read on the forward strand.
ATTTATTAATAGTTGTGTGTATGTGCACAGATGTGAATGTACCCATGGATATCAGAAGCAGGAACCAGAGCCTCTATAGCTGAAATTACATGTAGTTGTGGCAACATGAGCACTAAGAACTGAGCTTGGGTCATTTGAAAGAAGAGGAGGTATTCTTAAATGATGAACCTTTCCTCCCATCCCTTAAAAATATTAGAGTGTTACAATCAAAATCTTTTTTAATGATATAAAAGTTCATTGAAATGCCCTTTTTAGTTATTCATATATACTTGCAAATAGAGAGAGTGTTTATTATGAAAAATGTCAAATATTAAAGGCCTATAATTAAAAAATCTGAACATAAAGATATTTTAAAATAAATATATTTTATGCATTAAATTATATGATGCATTGGTTTAAATTTTGTTTTTGCAAATCATCCATTGTATTTTAGAATTGAAGACAACTTTCCATATTTAAAATGCATAGAAAGAAGGGATTATAATCCCCTTTGAAATTTACAATTAACTCATCTTTTCATTAATTAAAAAGCAAATCTCTATCTTATATTGTCTTCTACAAAATGGTGCATAAACTTTACCTTACCTTTTAAATGAAGTAATGCACATAGCCATGGCAGTTTGAATGACAAATCATAGACCTATATCTTTGAATGCTTGGTCCCCAGTTGATGGAACTCTTTGGGAAGTATTGAAAGGTGTGATCTTGTTGGTAATATGCTGCTAGAATCAGATACTGAAGCGTCAAAAGACTTTTGCCACTCCTAGTCTCTTTCTGTGTCAGGTCTGTAGATCAAGATGCGAGATCTCAGCTCTTGTGCCATGCCTTCTTTTCTGCTGCCATGAAGGTCAGGAATGCTATCTCTCTGAAACTGCCAGCCTAAATAAACATTTTCTTCTAACATTGTCTTGGCCATGGTGTCTTGTCACAGCAACAGAAAAATTAGCATAACTGAGATGGTAAGATTTTCTTTCTGAACGTATTTTATATCTTAATTACAGCTAGTTATAATTATTGCTATATGGGTAGTAACAAAGGTGTGCTATGTGAGTAGTAACAAATTATAATTTGTATATCAGAATGAGGATGTTCATTTAAGTAGTTGCAAATTTGATTCAGGATAAAAGAAATGTTTCAGCAGAAACACAAATGTTTATTTGTATGTATTTTGCTATTCTCCTGTAGATTTACCTCAACCAGTTGCAATGACTGAAATTGTGACTTACATTACCTTTGCTATATCTGTGTTTCGAGCTGGCTGGAACATTTTCAGGAACATTATTCTCACTCCTGGTTTTCAGTTCCTGTGCTGGTAATAAAACTCCTGAAGTTCAGAGAATAAAGGCATCCTCCCCATTCCCAGAACTACTTTATGACCTTTTGTGTTATTGCTCAGTTCCTGTCACTAAAATATAGACGCCACATTTTAAGTGACTGATAAAATTCCTCAAAATGCCACATAATTTAGGACTAATTTCCTATAGATATTTATGTTATAACATGAACTGCTTTGGTTTATAACATGGTTATAACATGAACTGAGGAAAGGTATGCTTTTATTATTTTGTCATATGGAGATAGATGTGCGTAAATAACAGAGCTCTTGCAGGGAAACCTAACCTATGGAATCTCTTGCTTCATAAGATTTCCACACAACTGTAACAGACTAGCACTGTATGAAACGATTTGCATTTAAACGTGATAATCAGAAAAAAAGAGTTTTTTTTTTAAATAGAAAGCTCAGATCAAGAATAAATTGTACATGCAAATGTGCTGATTTGCATGCAGAGAATGGATTCTAACAGTAGGGCAACTGAAGAAATTAAGGCTAACGCTTCTCCTGAGTGCCCAGTAATGTTGAATTACAATTGAATACCTATAGAAATAAGTGTGACATCCAAATGGATACTAAATGAATATATTATGCTCTGTGATGTTTCACTGAATTCTAAATGAGTTCAGAAGGATGGAATACCAAGAGGTGCTGAAGTACTTCAGACACACTCAGTCAAATGCATGTGGTTAAATAAAACTCCGCGGAATGTTCCCTACATAAAATGAGTTTTTTCCTATTCAGAAGGAAAGTAGAGCAATTTATTTTTTTCCTCAGACAGTCTCATCACAAGTAGGAGTTTACTTTAATAAACTCGGTTTGGTTTTTAGGGAAACTCTTGCAATTTGAAAGTTACTTTGTAATTCTTTTGAGCCCTTATGCATTAGATTTGCAATCTTGTTTTTATTGTGCCCCTTAGCATTAAGGAAGCAGTACTATCTGTTTAATCTGAGAGGCTCTAGTGACCTGCATAAGAAGAGTAACATCAAGACCCCCCCCCCATGCCAATGATTGACCTTGAGAATGGAGGGATTCTAATGCTGCAGTTAGTCAAATGCTTCTGTTAGTTTTATTACTTTTAAAACTATATTTATATTTAAAAAAAAACAAGAATCAGCATCGGCTTCTAAGTTTTTGTTCCTTCTTGAAAAGTTTTCTCTGGGTGTTCTATTGTGGAGTGTGGAGACATGATATAGTGATGGGCCAGGTTTCATGCTACCTTGACCATGGTGTTTCTCCAGGCTGGGACAGTTCATCCATCATGTCATGCCAGTGTGCAGCTTTCCTTCAGTTTATTAGGGTGTCATAGCTGTTATTCCGGCAATGAAGGTAAAGCTTCCAAAAATCAGTGTGCACAGTTGCTCCTTTCTCTTGCAGAACCATCTTCCAACCCTTTGTCTTATCCACTCAGCTCCTTCAATACAATACAGAGGTATTTAGGCTGTATGAGGTGTGACATTCTTTAGAATTTACCGGCTAATGGTTAAAAGTTGTACCAAGCACGATACATAATTGGAGGTTGATTTTTTAGTCAGATAGTGTTTGCAACAACTTGGAATGGGGGTGCAGATCTATGGATATTTAGAAATACTATCTCAAAGAGTGCTGGGTAAGAGGAAGGAGCTAAGATCTGAGGTGGAAGAACACAGGTTGTATTTGCTGACCTTAAAGAAAATCAACTTTCTCTTATCTCTATGACAGGAAGTAGGTTTACAACTTGGACCAAAGCACTAGTCCCTTGAGGTCATGTTCCCTCCTCCCCTTAGAGAACAACAGTTAAGGATGATCTCTTCCTTGATTAACTCATTTCAGAAAGATGACTCCTGGGTCCTTGAGAATGACTTTTCTGAGTCATAAACCCTATTAAAAGCTTAAAAAAAAAATCTTATCAAAGAGGCAAATACAATCTTTACCACTAATGTTCTCAAGTAAATGTTCTAAGTAAATATGGGTCAGGGATCTGGGGTCTAGGGTCAAGCCATGCTGAAGTAAGGGTCAAGACCTTCTGCATCACTGGTCATAAAACTAATTTCCCTTAGGACCAAGCTAACCCAGAGACACTATATAAAGAGAAGTTCATCTTGTATCATCTCACCAACAATTTACTTGCGTTTCCCCCATTTCTCTAGCTTGACATATGAGATTTTGGCTAACTTGAAAGCCAACTTCTTGGTTTATTTTTTTCCACTTTTATTTCTAAAACATTGAAATGCTACTTCTGTAGTGTCACTGTGGTATCTACCACATTCACTTGAACTCAGAGGTGCTGGGAAAGGAGGTTCGTAAAGCCCTGTGCTATCATTTGATGGGTGCTTGAATGATAATAGAAGAAAGAAAAAATCCTCTCATTGTTTGATGTTAAACTAATAATAGCACAGTAGAAGTAAAGTTTACCTGTAGATGTTTCTATGTGTATTTGTTCTAGATGCTTTGACCAAAAGGTTAGGATCATTTACTTACTAACAAAAGCACTGCTACTTTGTGAAGCCCAATGTTTAAGAACACTTCCTAATTCTTTAGTCTTTAGATTTTTTGACATTGTTTTCATTCACTGGACTTTAATGTTCCTAATAGCTAAACTCAAGTAACATTAGTCTATTGTAACCCATGTACCCAAATATTTACTTATAATTACAAACTTACCTTAGTGGGTGGTGCTATGATGACTTTGTGAATTATAGGGAGGAGAAGCAAAAAAATGTAAATTACTATCTTTCAAATATATTTTTTGAAGTGCTGAGGATCAAACCCAGATCAAACCCTTATATATATATATATATATATATATATATATATACATGTCTATATTATCTTTAACAAGGTAATTTAAAGTTCATGTAAATAAATTAATAAATGTATTTAACAGATGTGTCAGTACAATTAATTATCACTTTTATAGTGAGTAATACTTGGCACCAATTGTTTTAGGTTTTTGGGGAATGTGATAGATTGTCATTGACTATAGTTGCTATACTGTAGAACATCTGATACATTGTTTGAGAAAAATCTAGTTGTTTGGGTCAAAAACATGAGTTGTTAATAGCATGTATTTACAGTGATGTATAATAACCATCTCATCTATCTGCAAGGATAAATGTGCTATAAAACAAGCATTTGGACATTAGTTGGGGGGACATTATTGTCTTCATATATCTGCCAAATATTCTATGAAGACTTTTATCTTGTACATGACTGCTAATTTTTCTTTAAGTTTGTGACAATTCCTTTAATTTATATATTATAAATTAATTATAAAAAGCAATATCGCATGCTAGATATTAAATGAACATCTGAATTAGCTTAATAACTTGTGCATTGTTCAATTGATTGGGTCTCTTAAGTTACAAACATTGTTTGCTACTAATAACTTTTTTCAATTGCACTTATAGCAAAGAATGGCAATGTAGACTTGATAAAGAAAGAACTTTTTGTATACCAGGTAAAATGATAACATCCTTAAATTATGGCAACTATAAGGAAAAACATTTTTGACAATAATAGTGTATGATTTTATATATTGAATCCTAAGTTCTAGAAATTATGAAGTATAAATCATGCAGTAAGTGTATGTTTGTATATGATGTAAGTATATTTCAAATATTAGTGTCAAGACATGGTAATGAGAACCAACTGTTTAGCATCTAGAAAATTTTAGTCATGGTAGATATTTCATTTGACTGAAGCCTGATTTATTTGTCAATTAGAAGTAGCTTTCTTTGTTGCAGCTTCCATTTAAAATGAGGCTATTATTTTACATAGAATTTTTCCTATCTAGAAGAATAATATAGAAATGCAATAATGCTAAAGTTGAGAGCAAAATCAGGGGTTTCTACAGAATTCTGAAACCTCTCAAATATTGTGTACTCTTGGATGTTCAATTGTTCCAAATACTTACTTTCCATATATCACCATTTGATTGGTGTAAGAGGGAATCTCAGCGTCAGAGACTTGAAGTTCTTCTAATACAGGTCTTTCACTTGCTTGGTTAGAGTTACACCAGGATCTTTTTATTATTCATGGCTATTGTAAAGGGCATTTTTTCCCTAATTTCTTTATCAGCCCTTTTATGTTTTGTATAAGAGATGGTTCACTTTTTTTTGAGTTAATTTTGTATCCGGCCACTTTGTTAAAGGTGTTTATCAGCTGGGGGAGTTCTCTGCTAGAATTTTTGGTATCACTTATATATACTATCTATAACATTTGAGAACTGTGACATTTTGACTTCTTCCTTCCCAATTTATATCCCCTTGATCTCCTTTAGTTGTCTTATTGCTCTAGCTAGAACTTCTAGTATTATGTTGAATAGATAGGGAGAGAAATTAGGTCTGGGGAAAGGGAGGGCAGGAAAGGACTGGGACTGAGAATATAAATTGGTAGGGGCCATTTCTCAGACTAGCTGGAGATCTGGGAAGGAGGAGGCTATGAGCAATCAATGTGGGTGATCCTAGCTGAGATTCCTACCAGTAGGGGTATGGAGACTGAACTTACTATCTTTTTTAGCCAGGTAGGACTTCCAGTGGAGAGGGGACATTAACCCATGCTCAAAACCTTCAACTCAAAATTCATCCTGCCTACAAGATGGGCAGGGATTAAAGATGGAGGAGAGACTGTGTGAACAGCCAACCAATTACTGCCCCAGCTTGAAACCCATCCAATGCTAGAGAGCCAACCCTTGACACTATTACTAATATCTTGTTATGCTTGCAGAGAGGAATGTAGCATAACTGGGACCAGAGAGGTTTCATCTAGCAGCAGATGAAAACAGGTGCAGAGGCCCACAGCCAAATACCAGCTGGAGCTCAAGGAGTCTTGAGGAAGCTGGAGAGATCAAAGGCACCACAAGAAGGCCTACAGAGTCAACTAACCTATCATAGATGGAATCACCAACCAAAAAGCATGAAAGGGCTAGACTGAGGGCCCCAACACTTTTGTAGCAATGTGTAGCTTGGCCTTAATGTCATCCCCTAACAATTGAAGAAGAGACTGTCTCTGACTGTGTTGTCTCCTATTGGATACCCTTCTCCTAACTGGACTGCCTGATTGGGCAGTAGTCCTGCTTAGTCCTGCTGAGACTCAGTGTTCCAGGCTGGTGGTATTTAAGGGAGCCTACCCTTTTCTGTGGAATAGTGGAGGGGGTAGTGTGGGGAGGAATTTGTAAGGATGGAGCTAGGAGAGGAGGAAGGGTGCTGTGATCAAGACATACAGTGAATAAATAAAATAATTAATGAAAATCATTTCCCCAGGGGAAACTATTTTATTTATTTCAGTCTTCTGTTTTCACCCATTAATTTTTTTCTCTTGATAAAACTTCATTCTATCTATTATTCTTTAAAGTAGGCAACTCTACATATTTGTCTTCCTTATTTACTGGGCTCGTATTTGTACAATAAGCTTTACAAACAAATGTTCAACTTTACTTCACAGAAATCTGGGGTGACAACAGACTTATCCGTGCATATGCTGAAACCAAAAGGAATAGTATGGTAGTCTCCAAAGGCTTGTTTTCATTCTGAATAACAACTTGGCTTTGGTGGAATTTTATTTTCTGTGATAATAAACTCAGTGTGTTAATTCAATATTTGTTACTTGTATATAATTTTGGCTAGTTTTTCTGAATTAAAAAATCCATGAATTTTTTTCATTCATGTAATATAATAATAAAGATTCTTTATGAATATTGGTTATCTGTCCATGTTTACCAGTGACTTGCAATTATTATACACTGTATTCTTTATTTCTACAAAGTCTATATGTTGAAGTGTTGGCCCACAGATTCTAAGAATGTGACATTATCTGGAAATATGAAGATAATAATGAAATGGAGGGTCCCTAATTCAGTCTGACCTGTAGTCATAGAAAAGGGTATATTTCAAATGTGTCACATAGACATACCATATTTAAAAATATGCTTCTCAGAGAGAATGACCAGGAGAAGGGTCTTTCCTTTGGTTCCTTAAGAAGAAACAGACCCTATAATCATCTTTTTAAAAAGTGATGTATTTCTTTATTATATGTAAGTACACTGTAGCTGTCTTCAGACACTCTAGAAGAAGGCATCAGATCTTGCTACAGATGGCTGTGAGCCACCATGTGGTTGCTGGGATTGGAACTCATGACCTTTGGAAGAGCAGTCTCTTCCAAAACCACTGAACCATCTCTCCAGCCCCCCCTATAAACATCTTGACTTCAGATTTGTACTTGAGAGAACTGTGAGATAATAAACTTATGTTGCCATCTAATCAGTGGTACTTTTTATTGTGATAACCTAATATAATATTTGATTGAAGTTATTAGAAATATCCAGGCTTATTTTTCACACTATCTAATATTCTAAAAGCTTCCTAATGCAATTAATTGCTTTTGGTAGAATTGTATTCTTTATTATTATTACTATAAGTTCTATTTTTCAAAGATTTATTTATTTTTATTTATGTGTATGAATGTATGCCTGCATATCTGTTTGTGCTTAATTTTTCTGTCTGGTATCTATTATACAGAGTCAGAACAGAGTATTGGAAACCTAATCTGAGTTATCTGCAAGAGCATCAAAACTTTGACCCCTGAACTATCCTTCCATCTGTATATTTATTTATTTCTAAACCGTTATAATGAGAGTTCTAGGCCAGAGACCTGACTCTGAAAGTTCTAATATGAAAGTTCTGGCTACTGGCCTCCACTGAGGGCAATCAGAAGTAATGGAGAGAAGGGAAGGAAATATTTTAATCAACATGCCCATTTAGAGAAGATGGAGATTAAGTATTTCAGTCTGCATCCAGAAGAGTGCCAAATGCTTCAGCTGTGAAGGACTGGGGCAGGTTAAGGAAGGACTTTCCCATTTATCAGGTTTCATCAAACTATAGATGGTAATTGTCTGAGTCTTCATTCTGCAATATGCCTCTAGAGAAGTCCTGATTACCTGAGAGAACCATCTAATTCCCTCAGGACGAATCCTTCTGTTTACAGATTACTTTATCAATGCCTGGTGTTCCCAGGCTCTACTGTCTCTTGAATTCAAGGTGACCGAGGATTAGAACAATGAGTAGACACTTCTAGGTGCTTTTTATGGGGGTCTTGAACAGGACATTTTAAAAGCTGACAGCCCAATAAGTTAGATACGCTTATCTTTGTGCCTTCAGCCTTGAAGTGGGATGTGATAGGTTAGGTATCATCAGTTTTAGACAAGCACTTGAACAGTTAAAATGCCTGTGTGTGAACTTTAGACAAGATCTGGTCTGAAGTAAAGGAGGCAGATGTAAAATAAAGGCAAGTATACTAGGTTCTTATCTTACTTTTGTTAATTTTCATGCCCATGTGAAGGCACTGTATACATAGTATATATATACACACTATATATATAGAGAGAGAAAAAGTATATATATATACTTTCTAATCTACCACTAAATCTAAACTAAACAATGAAATCTACTACTAAATCTCAAACTACATTCACAGTTGTTCTCTGAGTTTACTGATGATCATATTGCTTCTATGATCCATAACTAGATTTAAAATGCTCTTTATTATTTTCTTTTTGAATTTCTTTTTAGAATGTAATTTTTGAGAATCAAAGCTATAGGATTGACTTGATCACTATAGGGAAGATTGTTCAATTACAGGATATGTGAATATGATGATATGCTAGATCATAGTGACAATAATTACAAAAGTCAGCAAAAATATAGTCTATTCTATTCCTTACATTTGTGTCTGGCATCTTTAGATGAGGGTTTTTTCTCTTTTGAGGTTCTTCCTGTTTATAAACTCTTTTGTATAGTCACTGATGCTTTCCTCCCTCCCCCACCCTGTCTTTCTCTGTCTCTGTCTCATTTGTCTTTCTCTCTCCTTCCTTCTCATTTTCCCTGTATTTGTCTCATTGGCATTGTCTCACCACCCAAATTTACCAATTTTATGTCCTGAAAGATAGTAATTATTTAATTACACTTAGCAAATTTCTTATTTATCTCTTGTCTTCCTAGAACTGAAGGAAAAGTGGAAAGAAGAAATGAATAATCCTGCTAGAAAGGAAAACTAATAGCCCCTGGACTCAGTCACTTCCTTTAAATCCTATTTGCTGTTTTCTATGACTAATGAATGCAGTGCGGAAAATTTTCACACTCCAGCAGCAACCTGGATGCAAAGTCTTTTGCAGAAGGCCTTGACTAAGAAGGAAATCCAGCATTCGTTCATTTTAAATGCAAATGTTGAAAACTAAGTAGGACAAGCCTGTCAGGGTGGAGGGTGTGTTTCCGGCACAGCAGAAAGCTGTCCTGGTGCCTGGGAGGCTGTGCATCTCACTAGTTTATGAAAATAAATCAGAAATGGAGGCAGCCTCAGTTTTGCAGTTTGACTTCAGTCAGTGTGAGTTAAAGAACACAAAACTTGTAAACCTTAGCTATACAGACCTGGAAAAGAAATAAACAAAGGAAAGGATCCTACAACTGACATTTTCTAGACTGTTTTCTCAATCAGAGTAGATCATCTAGCATGCAATCTAAAAATTATAGTGAATTCTAATTTGCATTAAAATGTACACCTTAAGGTTTTATAATGACAATGTTACACTCATCTTTTCCCTCAGGTGTGATTGTTCCAGCATTCTTCCCAATTTTCATAAACCAACCCAAGCAGCAAAGGCTTGGGAATATATTGAAATTCAGAGAACAAAATTAATTAGAAATCAATCCTAAATAATATAGCATCACTTGAGAAGTAGAATATGCCCTCTCTCCTCTTGAGTGTATTAGGATAAAGTGTCACTGAAATTAGTTTAGGAAGTGTAGGGCTGAAGCCCTGCTCTGGGCATAGCTGTCCCTGCAGCTCTACTGCTGTGAGCTCTGTAGGGGGTGGACCCCAAGGTCCTCCTCTTCAGCAATTAGGCTTAATTGGCTAGCTGGTCTTCCTGGGAGGATCATGAAGACACCTAATTAGCAGTATGTGGTTGATTTTTTCCACTAAGATTCTCTTTCCCTTCCTCCCATATTGAGACTTTGAACTGGATGAAAGTTTAGAGGTGAATTTTCCTTCTAGTAGTAAGAATTTTGATCCAGAACAATTGGATAGGAGGGTCTTCTATTTTCTACAGTTCGGTTGTGTTAATATAATTTAAAACACACATGGTATTTCCACTGGGAATCTACTCTGGAAATTGGCTGGAAGAGTTTGTTGCTTTTGGTGATTCTCCCCTTCCCTTTCCCATCATGCCTCCACTCAGAATAAAGGTTCAAGGAGAAAGGATAGTCAACAAGTATAAGGAAGTTGTTACAGAGCATTTGACATGATATTTGATTTTTAAAAAAGCAAGGGCATGTTGAAAACTAAAGGGAATTAGAGCATTTTACAGTAGTATGGTGAAATATTTGGCATGGCAGCATACAAAAATTCAGATAGCAGTTTTGAAGTTTCAAAGTCCAGTGTTTGTTGGTAGTGCCAGTGTGCTGTGGTTACTCTGTGATGCTGGGGGCTGATGGTGGCACACTGCACAGGTGGTGTGTGTGTGTGTGTGTGTGTGTGTGTGTGTGTGTGTGCATGTGTATTTGCATGTGTGTATGTGCATGTACCTGTGTGTTTACTCATAAACAGAAAGTAAAAGAAGTAAATGAGAGACAGTCTCTTCTTTGGGCATTCCCAGTGACTAATGACCATTTCATACGCCTATCTCTCAAGTGTTTCACTACCTCTCAGGAATATCACTTCTCAGGTATAGCCTACACTCACAGTGTGCTCTTGGTAGACACTCAAACGACACTCACACCATAGCAGATTATAAACAATGCTTTTAAAGGATGCTAGCCATAACTGTAACCGTTTAAAGGGTAGTTTGTGGTTCCAGATGCAAAAGACACTTCCAATTTATTTATTTATTTTTAGTGTTTCTGCAGCCTTGTCCTGCAAATCTGTGTAAGCTTTCTGCTTTGGACAATTTCATAGCTCATATGTAGAAATGAGGCTAAAGAAAGACAATATTTTTGTAAGTATTTCTATGCTTATGATTGTAAACAAACACTTTAGTTAACATCTAGAAGCAGACATTTGGTTAATATCTAAGGCATTTCAACTTTACACACTTTCCTAGCTCAACATTTTGAGGTTGTTACTCTTATACTTTGGCCTTCCAATGCCTCCTTTCTTACCCCAGCACACAGAACCTTTGATGCTATTTTATGGGGCTTTATCTGAGCTCTCCATCTCTGTCTAGGAGCTTGATGTATTCTTCCTTGAACTCTGCCCTCTTCCTTCAGAAGAATATATCTCTTGGGCTTGTTTAATTTTCTCTCTGTTGTTAAACTGTACCGCACAAAGAACAGGTATTCTATCCATGCTATTCATTTTTGAATCCCTTAGAAATTCGCTCATTGTATGTCTCATAACAAGTTTTAAATAAGCGTTCCCAGAGTGTGTGAATATTAATATCTGTAACTGGTGGCTCATCAGCAGGCAACAAAGCAAAGCCAAAAGGAGAAGTTCCGTCTGTCTTTTGTGTGGATATCTATAATCTTGGCTGATCACGTGCTGCTTGGAGAAAGGAGCAGTAAAATTTACAAAGAGAACATATGCCTTCTGAGTCAGCTGTACTAATAAGACCAGTGGATGCCTCTGAGGACAGAATACACCTGAACCATTGACTTGAACATGTTGCTGTTCAGACATGAATATCTCTTAACCTCTGGTGATCTCCCCCTCCCCTACACACACAAACACACACACACACACACACACACACACACACACAAACACACACAAAACAACACACGAACACACAGAGCAGGGGAAGAAAGGTATACATTTCTCTCTCAAACTCATCATTGCTTCCCACTGTATTTGACCTACTTTCTAAAAAAAATGCTTAGATAGGTGGTGGATGCTTAGATGTTTGAGTTGGAGACATGATTACCTCATTCCACGTTCTCAACAACTTTGTTATTTAGTATTCCTAAATTAAACAATTAATAATTAGGAAGTATTGAAACTAGGAAGTCAAGAATATCAATGTAATAAGCAAAATAAAAGAAATAAAAATTTATTCCAAGCTCCCTATTGTTCATTTTTAGATATTCATGTTACACAATATCTGAAATTACTGAATATTTCCAACCTCATGCATATTATAATGAGGGATGGAGTAGAGATAGCTTAAATTCTACAAGTAAGAACAATTATTAAGAAGGAAGGTCATCCACAGTTTCTGTGCGTTTCTAATAGTCGCTTCCCTTAAATTTTTTTTTCTATTGGTATTTAATGCACTTGATCCACATATGAACTGTGTCTGTATACTAGAATGAGTGAATTGGTAACAAGCTGTTTTCTCCCACCTATTGTAGAATTATGATTATATTGACCACTTTATAATATCAGAATGTTCTGTCACACTCTATTTACACAAACTGTTTTAAATTGACATAGAATCTAGCTTCAATGTCTCACTGCTTAGATCTCTCATGAAGATAACTGGGTGACTGAAGGTGGCTTTCAAATAGGCAACCTTGACTCACTGCAACATCGCTTAACTGCAAGTGATGTGGTACTGACATGCTTCTACAGGACAAATTTAGAATTTATAATGTTGGTTTCTTGTGAGAAGACAGCAAATGGTTGGTGTGCGAGCAGTGATATTTTAGTTGAATAATCACTCTCGTGACACATTTTAAATGCAATCTGTTTCAACTAAAGCATGACTGCCTTTAAACAAACAAAAAAAAATATGCCTCTTCCAGGATATTTCTCTTAGCTACTTGGACGCAGCTTGTTGAAGAGCCTCCAAAAGAATAAATACCATCTTACAAAATAATGTACCTTGACATATTAATACAGAGAATTCTTCTACAGCAAAAGGCAACTGCCTTTTCTTTGTTGACTGTTACACACTGCTCTGAAAAAGGCCTTTGGCAAGGTCAAATACATGAGTATTCCTCACACAGTCTTTTAGATAAGATTGGTTTCTCCTCTTTGTGTGTTTGTTAACGGACAGTTTGCCACAGGCCTATCACATCTCTGTTCATCATGTAAGCAGAGGCATCAGCTCATTTCGTTGTTTGTACCTAATTCTATGCTAACAGTGTTGACCCCTACCATAACAGACCTTGCAGGCAGATATCACCTTGGCCCCTCTCTATCACTCTAGAAATTAGGGGTCAATAATACCAATGCTCTGGCTGCACAGTGCTTCTAATACCTATTACACACAGCAGTGCCTTTTGTCTTTGGACTTGGTATTTGTCTTTGGATTTCTGGTATCCCCAAATCACGGTAGATTAATTTGTTAGACTGAAGATTGGGCAGCCTCTCATGTCCTTCACAGTGAGATCTGCAGGCTGAGGCAACACGTCAAGCTCTGTGATGTGTGATTCATCAGTGAATGCTTTCATCTTGACTCATACTTTGTGTAGCATATGTTGCTGATGGTAGATTGCTGTGTGGTTAGTTTAGATTATCACTGAAGAATGCTTCCTTATGATATGGCAAGTGCATTTATTCAGTGTTGCAGTAAGGGCAGAATGCCATCTGCATAATATACTGCATAACACTTTAAAATCAGGATACTGCTTCTTTTCTGTTTAAAAAATTGGCACTGTTCTAAGTTTCAGATTTAAAGTCTGAGAAAAAAAAATAACCTTGGGTTTTGCAATTAAAATTCTTCAGATAGTTCCTATCATTAAGTTCTTTAATTATATTCTTATATTGCATCTCTAAAAACTTATACTTTTCCCAAGTATGCATCTGAAATAGCCATGCTTAATAAGAATTTGTGTTTGTTCACTTCACATGTGATTATAGTTTACAAAATCAGCCATTATCTAAATGGTTTACTAGTAATTATTACTTCAAATTCATAGACAATTATTAATTATAGATTAACATTTTATTTAACAAAAATTCTAATTTAAGCAACATTTTTAAATAATTCAAATATTTTAAAATATATTTTATGGAATTAAATTTTATTTATCACTAAAATGAGGATTTAATAGTGTTTCAGTTTATATTCTAGATTTAGGAAATAAATTCTTGACAATAATTTTATATTATACTTATGATTTTGAATTTGTGATAATTATATTATTAAATGGTGAGAAAACGTTTGGGTTAAGCAAGGTACATATATTTTATAGATTTATTATTGTTTTTATTTCTGACTGTGCCACGTTTTCTAGATGTGTTTTAGGGGAGACTGCCAACTTTCTGTGAGTAGAAACAAAGGTTAGTGTTAAGAATCAATGTTCATTGCAGTATGATGTGTCTGGCCTCTTCCTTTTGGTTCTTGGCTCTTCCTGTCTTGTCCTTTGTATTTTACTGTGTGTGTTTCCTTTTCCTCTTCTTTCTTTGTATCTGCTCTCTTCTTTCCTAGACTTCTAAGTCTTCTTTCAGCATCGACCTTGTAAGAATAGCCCCTGACTTCTTGTCTGACATGGAACACATAGGGTGATATTTGGTTGAGCTGCTCATAAAGCATGTTGTGTACTATAATATGAAAGGAGCAGTTAAGAAACACATGCCATTTTAGCTCATAAAAATTACATATACTTATGTATGTATCTCTGTATAGATATACATCATTTAAGGAAAAATATGGATCTAATGTGTTTAACATTATGTTCATTTTTGTCTTTACATCTTGCTTTGGGACTTGAACTAACCCTTTGTGTTTCCTATTCATAGTTTGCAATTAGCAAACTTTTCAGTGTTTGAGAACAAGGAAGTGAAGACTGTGAATTTTTTTTTCATCATATTAGATACAGCATTATGTAATTGCCTCTTCAAAGATAACAGTATTGTCTAGGGTTGGATTTCACTAATTCTGACCACGAGTTGAAATCCAACCAAATCGATTTTGGTTAATTCACAGGTAAGGATGGGTTTTATAGTTTTATACATTTTTTTTAAGAGGTAAAGACATAAAAATGAGTGTTAGGGATTTTATGTGGCTTCCAAATACTAAAATATTTATCATCTGACTCTGTGGACATTCCCTTAACATTTGATAGACAGGAATGAACTAACCTTTACTCTGCATTGTTCATCAGATTTCAGACTCAGGGTAGGTGGTACCAAGTAAAGTGATAAATTATATACTGTTTTACCAAATAGATAAACCTGTCGGGTAAACCTGAAGGTTAAAGTTGCATTACTTTCAAAAACATTTGCTTCTTTTACCTTCACTTTTCAACTTGGGTGTGAATCATTCAGTATTTCTTATACTCCTTTTAAATAGATTTACTCCATAATATGTAAAACAATTTTGCTGACTTTTTTATATGTGCACTAGAATCATAGATTTATCTCTTAAAAATTTAAGCATGATATAAATGAGCAACCTCACTTCATTTTATCCAGGATTCAGACTTTTTGCATGGTAATGCAGCATTTCTTTAGACAAGTAATTGTAAATTTTCACATATTATTCATTTCAAATTCTAGACATTTCCTTAATAGAATTTGAATCTACATGAAATGGATGTTTTTTCTAGACAGATACCACATACCAAAGTTAAATCAAGAGCAGGTAAACAATCTAAATAGGACCAAATCCCATAAGGAAATAGAAGTCACCTCCCAACCAAAAAAAAGCCTAGGGCTAGAAGGATTTAGTGCAGAATTCTACCAGACCTTCAAAGAAGTCTGGGCACCAATTTTCCTCAAACTATTCCATAAAATAGAAAGAGAAGGAACACAATCTAACTCATTCTACGAAGCCACAATTACTCTGATAACTAAACCGCACAAGAATTCTACCAAAAAAGAGAACTTCAAACCAATCTCGCTTATGAATATCCATGCAAAAATACTCAATAAAATTCTTGAAAACTGAATCCAAGAACACATCAAAACTATCACTCACCACAATCAAGTAGGCTTCATTTCAGGGATGAAAGGTTGGTTTAATATATGAAAATCCATTAACATAATCTACTATATAAATGAACTCAAAGAAAAATAAATCACATGATCATCTCCTTAGATGTTGTGGGAAGCCGTCCTGAGCTATTCAGATTTAATGCTTACTCATGGCCCTTAGGTGGTGGCTGCTAAAATATGAGAACAATTAACTAGAGACTTCCCCATGAGCTGTCGGTGCGAGAAGAGTGCGAGTTCGTGAGTTCCTGCCCTAACCTCGGAATGTTCCTGCCAGTGTTAATTCCCAGTGTCCTCACCAGATGACCTCTTCCCTTCCTGCTTCGGTCGATAGGGGTGTCTCAGCCCTTCCCTCCTTTGCTCATGTGTGAAGGTCAATTCCTTTTCTGTAAGCCTTAAAACCCGTTCTTCTCCCCGACATTAAATGAGGCCTTGACACAACCCAGATTGACTCTGACTTTGTTAGCGTGCTTGGCCCCCCTTTTCTCTTCCCCCCATTTTTGACCCTCAGGTAGTGCCTCTTCGAGACCCTCGAATAACTGGACCTGCTGGACGGGTCAAGATGTAGAAAAAGCATTTGACAAAGTACAACACCCCTTCATGTTAAAAGTATTGTAGATCAGGAATTCAAGGCCCATAACTAAACATAACAAAAGCAATTTACTGGAAGCCAATAGCCAATATCAAATTAGATGGAGACATACTTGATGCAATCCCTCTAAACTGGGGACAAGAAAAGGATGCCCACTCTCCCCATATCTATTCAATATAGTCCTCAAAGAACTAGCTAGAACAATAAGACAACAAAAAGAGATCAAGGGGATACAATTTGGCAAAGAAGAAATAAAGGTATCACTATTTGCAGATATGATAGTATAGATAAGAGACCCCAAAAATTCTACCAGAGAACTTCTCCAGCTGATAAACCACTTCCGCAAAGTGGCCAGATATAAAATTAACTCAAATAAATCATTAGCTTTCCTTTATACAAATGATAAACAGGCTGAGAAAGAAATAAGGGAAGTAACTCCCTTTACAATAGCCAGAAACAATATATCTTGGGTAACTCTAACCAAACAAGTGAAAGATCTGTATGACCTTAACATCAAGTCTCTCAAGAAAGAAATCAAAGATCTCAGAAAATGGAGAGATCTTCCATGCTTTTGGATTGGCACAATTAACATTGTAAAAATGGCCATTTGTCCTAAGGCAATCTACTGATTCAATGCAATCTCCATCAATATTCCAACACAATTTTTCAAAGACAGAAAGAACAATTCTCAAATTCATCTGGAAAGGCAAAAACTCAAAATATTGAAGACAATTCTTAACAATAAAAGAATGTCTGGGAGGAATCACCATCTCTGACCTCAAACTTTACTACAGAGCAATAGTAATAAAAACTGCATGGTATTGATACTGAGACAGACACTTTGATCAATGAAATAGAATTGAAGACCCAGAAATAAAACTACACACTTGATCTTTGACAAAGAAACAAAACATAAACAATGTATAAAAGAAAGCATCTTCAATAAATTGATCAAACCAGCCCATTCAGTCAACAGGTTTTCTAGGGCAGGAGTGAGGATTAAAAGAAAAAAAAGACAATTAGACCACATTGTAACATGACCCCCACCAGTTCTGAGGCTGAAGCAGTTTTATTATTATTTTTTCCAGTCTATTTTTATACCAGTTTAAGTAGATGCAAAATGATAATATCAGTTTTGGGGCAAGGAACAAGCAAGGCAAGAAACAAAATCTAGTCAACCCCTTTCTAGGGGCTAGTCAGGATTACCAAGACAAAAGGAATGTCACACATGCCTAAGGCTGCTGTGAGTTTGGCATTAACTCAAATGCAAGTATTCTTTTTATTATTATTATTATTTTTATTTTCTACATTCTTTGATTACATTTCAAATGATTTCCCCTTTCCCAGTCTCCCCCCCCCATAAGTCCCATAAGCCCTCTTCCCTCTGCTCATTCCCCAATCAACTCCCTCCCACTTCTCTGTCCTGGTAATCCCCTACATTGCAGCATCAAGTCTTTCCAAGACCAGGGCCCTCTCCTTCCTTCTTGGGAATTATTTGATATATTGTGTCTTGGTTATTCACTTACCAGTGACTGCATTCCATGTGTGTCCTTTTGTGGTTGGGTCACCTCACTTAGGATGATATTTTCCAATTCCAACCATTTGCCTAAGAATTTCATGAATTCATTGGTTTTCATTGCTGAGGAGTATTCCATTGTGTAAATAAACCACATTTTCTGTATCCATTCCTCCATTGAGGGACGTCTGGGTTGTTCAACATCATTAGTCATTAGGGAAATGTGAATCAAAACTACCCTGAGATTTCACCTCACACCAGTCAGAATGGCTAAGATTAAAAACTCAGGAGACATAGGTGTTGGCGAGAGTGGGAGAAAGAGAAATGCAAATATTCTTTTTTTCTATTTAATATATTTTTTATTTACATTTCAAATGAATTCCCCTTTCCTGGCTCCCCACTCCCTGAAAGTCCCATAAGCCCTCTTCCCTCCCCCTGTTCCCCCATACCCCCTTCCCACTTCCCTGTTCTGGCATTCCCCTATACTGCTGCACTGAGCCGTTCCAGAACCAGAGGCCACTCCTCCGATCTTCTTGGACATCATTTGATATGTGAATTATGACTTGGGTAATCCAAGTTTCTAGGCTAATTTGGGCCTATTTACTGAGGACTGGCCCAAAATCAGATTTTCACCTTGAGTTTACTTCTTTTGTCCTGGCCCTACAATAAATGATGTTGGTCTAACTGGCTGTCTGCATGGACAAAAATGAAAGTAGACCAATATTTGCCACCTTGCACAAAGCTCAAGTCCAAGTGAATCAAGAACCTTAACATAAAACTAGAGACACTGAATCTAATAGAAGAGAAAATGGGAAAGAGCCTTAAACTCATTGGCACAGGGGCAAAGTTCCTAAACAGAATTTAAATGGCTCAAGATCTAGAATCACGAATTGAACAATGGGACCTCATGAAACTGAAATGCTACTATAAGGGAAATGACATACTCAATAAGACAAATCGGCAACCTACAGATTCGGAAAAAAAAATTTCACTAACCCCACATCTGAAATACATAAATAACTCAGGAAGCTAACCAGGAAAAATCCAAACAACCCAATCAAAAAATGGGGTATAAAACTAAACTGAGACTTCACAAGCAAGGAATCTCAAAGGGCTGAGAAGTACCTAAAGAAATGTTCAAAGTCCTTAGTGATCAGAGAATTTCAAATCGAAATGGTGCTGAGATTCTACATTAAACCAATCAGAATGGCTAAGTTCAGAACCTCAGGTTACAGCACATGTTGGCTAGTTTGTGTGGAAAGAGGAACACTCCTCCGTTGCTGGTGAAATTGCAAACTGGTACTGTAAGACTCGGGCGAGACTCCTGAGTGCACAACGTGGAGATGGGAACTGTTGCAAAAGCAAGAGGAATTTTATTTAATCCAACATGCTGGGGTCACCATTCACATGGAGAGAGAACAACCAACAGGCCTTATGTAGTCCACAGGGCAGCTGCCATTAGGCACAATGTGACTGGAAGAACAGTGTAACTTTTAAACTGATTGGCCTTTTGGGAATGAGGTAGATGGCCTAAAGTCTGTCCTGCAGAATGTGTCCCCACCTGCAGTTCAGTTCCATCCTCCCTCCCTTCCCCACCCTGTGGTCTGAGGAATCTTAATTAGCCTCTTTCTTTCAGAGGGGCAAGTGTTCCCTGACCTTCCAAACTTCCTGAGCTGACCTCTTCAGTACAAGCACTGGAAATCAATCTAGAGGTTCCTCACAAAATTGGAAATAGATCTACCTGAAGACTCAGCAATATCATTCTTGGGAATTTACCCAAAAGATGCCCCACCATGTCACAGGGGCATATGTTTTACTATGTTCATAGTGGCCTTGTTTGTGATAGCCAGAAACTGGAAACAACCCAGATGTTCCACAACAGAAGAATGGACACAGAAAATGTGATTCATTTACACAATGGAATACTACTCAGCTATTAAAAATGAGGACACCATGAGTTTTGCAGGCAAATGGATGGAACTGGAAAATATTACCCTGAGTGAGGTAACTCAGACCCAAAAGGACACGAATCATATGTACTCACTAATAAGTGGATATTAGCCAAAGGGAAATATAAAAAATACCCAAGATTACAGTCCAAAGAACCCCAAAAGATCAATAAACTGAAGGGCCCAAGTAAGAATGGCTCTGTCCCACTTGGGAGGGAGAAGAAAGCAATCACAAGATGGAAGGGAGAAAAGGATCTGGGAGGGAAAGTGGATGCCTGAAGGGGAGTAGGGAAGAGGGGAACCTGATCTGGTATTGGGTAAGAGAAAAGGACTGAAACCCCATTCCAGAATGGGGACACTTTCTGCAGGACAGACTTTAGGCCATCTACTTCATTTCCATTCCAAAGAATGGAAACAGGCAACTTCAGGAGGTAGGAGGTTGGGGGGACCCTCCAGAATGTACCTGAGACCTGGGAGGTGAGAGACTCTCAGGACTCAAAGGGAGGAACCTTAGATGAAATGCCCTATTGTGGGGAAAGGGAACTTATAGAGCCTACCTCCAGCAGAAAGACAGAGCATCAAGTGACGGATGGGATTTTCATCCCACAGTCAAGACTCTGACCCATAATTGTTCCTGTGTGAAAGAACTGCAGGGATGGAAATGGAGAGGAGCCTGAGGAAAAGAAGTACCCAGCACAAGGAGAGGCCCAAGGCCTCTCTGAAGCTATGGAATGCTCATAAAAGGGATCTATCATGACAGACCTCCAAAAAACCCAACCATCAGCTGGTTCAGATGCAGATATTTCCACCCAACAAATGGACAGAAGTTGCTGACCGCTGTTGCTGAATTCGGGGCACGCTAGAAGAAGCTGAGGAGGAGGGCAACCCTGTAGGTGGACCAGCAGTCTCAATTAATGTGGACCCCCAAGATCTCTTAAACTGTGGACTAAACAAGGCAGCATATACCAACTGATATGAAGTCCCCAACACATATACAACAGAGGACTTTGAAGCTGGGTTCAGTCAGAGTAGATGCTCCTAACCCTCAAGAAACCTAAGGCCCTAGGGAGTTTAGAGGTCTGGTGGGGTGGGTGATGGGTGGTAGGGACATCCTGAGGGGGAGGGGAGGAGGTATAGGATGTGGAACAGTTGGAGGGTGGACCAGGAGGGGATTAAAATCTGGAGTGTAAAGTAACTAACTAACTAAGTAAGTAAATAACTAACTAAATAAATATAAAAAGACCTCTGTGTTCTCTGATTTTCATCAATATTTTTAAAGACTATATTTTCAGAGTAATTAAGTTTCATAGCAAAATTAACAGAGAACTATAAAGATTTTCCATGTACTCCCTGTTCCCCATTAAACAGATCATTTCCCAAGGCCAGCAATCCTCACCCCCATTCATGTGGTGGTACATTTACTGCAGTTGATGGGCCTATGTTAATGTGGTACAAACACAGGAAGTTTAGAGTTTACATTTGGGCTCACTTTGATGTTCTTATTTCCTAAGGAAATGCTACTTGTGCTGGAGTAGTGAAGTCTTATGGTCAGTGCCCGTCTGCTCATGCCAAGAAACGTGTGTCTGTCAAGAGACAGGCACGGTTTACTGTGTCTTAAGTTTTAATTTTTATTGTTACTGCATGCTTTAATTAAATAATGTACTGGTAGATAAAATTAGTGAACACAGGAGTTTAATTTAATAAAGATTAAACTAAGTACTTTTGGAAGACTCAATAAAGGTGAATTGTTTAACAGTTGCTGTGCAATTAAGTCTGAGTGAAGCCTTTGCAGAAGATTGGCATGCTGGGCTGGAACCACACTTTTGTTTGGGAGATATTATATATATTTATTTATATTAAATTTATTTATATATAAAATTTATTTTATATTTAACTCACCCTTATTAAATATAAAATATTAAACGTTCATTTTTTTATGAATGTGCAACAGCTAGAAAGCCTACTTGCCTTGTATATTATGACAACAGGAAGTTGCACTTTTTCTTAGGAAGGGTCTAGAACTAACTGGGGTTTACTAAGATTAAAATTCCATCACAGGGAGATACTTCTCTACCATAAATTATTAACTCAAGGACCTGTGTGACCTTATGAGGATTGAGAAGGTATGGGGAGAGTGTGTGACTTTTGGCCTAAATGCCTGAGGTATTTATTATCCTTTCTTAAGTTGAGAACATAGGTGATTGTCATGAGTAATCTAAGCTCTGTCACTACACTAGGTTGGGTTGTCACATTTGGAAAACAAGACTTGTAATGATTTTTCTACATTCAGATCATTTCGTTAAGTTCTCATTCTTTTAAAATAAGTTATTAACATAAATTAGAGTATTACAAAAAGAAATGACATGGAATTAGGAGATAAACACTGTGATGCTGTACCTGAAAGCATTGATTCACCTCATGTACCTTATGGGACCTATGATACACTGTTACCATTTCCTAATCTACCATGGGTCTAATCAGGTTTAATAATGAGCCTTACAGACTGATAAGAAACAAAATTACTAAAGGAAATAAAGGTATCAGAATAGATATTTTGTGACCTTCTTTTAATCGTTTTTCTCACAGTTACCTGCTATCTTCTTAATAAGAAATGCTTGCCGGGCCGTGGTGGCACATACCTTTAATCCCAGCACTTGGGAGGCAGAGTTAGGTGCATTTCTGAGTTTGAAGCCAGACTGGTCTACAAAGTGAGTTCCAGGACAGCCAGGGCTACACAGAGAAACCCTGTCTCGAAAACAACAACAACAACAAAACAAAAAACAAACAAACAACAACAAAAAAAAGAAATGCTCATTAACATTGCCTCCTGTGCAATAGTTAAGCAAGACAAACAATGCTTTCATATTAAGAAAGGAAAACTTTGAACCATCACAGTTCCCTTACAGTACCAAAGATTTATCAGCTAGTTAATGGATTTTAATATAAACACCAAATTCAGCCCTAGTTATTTCCAATTATGAAGATGAAAGAAAGGCTTCATTTACCAAGCCTTCATCTAGGTCAGCATGCTGTGGTCGTTGGAATAAAAAATGTTTTGGAACTTGTAATGGTCATAACAATTTAAGCAAGGGAAATGGGGGCATAGTGATAGTAAAGAAACAGTAAACACATAGGTGAAATGCTTTTGCCAATGATACAGGTCATATTTCAATATCAGTGGAATCTTCCGTAGTGCTGTGGAGGAAGAGTGGAGACAAGCTCAAAAGATGAGGATAAGATGGGTGGGACTTGTATTATGAGAAGAATCATTGCACATTTCACAATTAAAAGTTAGGGATTATCTTGAGGAGAGAGTATCCACTTAAGAGTTCAAGAAAGGAGAAGACGTGATAACATTTTCAGTGCTGAACATACTCTTAGGCAAAGAACAGAAGATAAGAAACATTCTAAGACTGGCAGAGAAAGGGCCAAATAGGAAACACTTAGACAAGCAGAAGTGTGTGCTATGACTATTATGGTCAGACTGTATGCTGTACATCGGAGAAAGGTAAGATTCAATGGTACCTGTTACAAATAATGTTGAAGAACCATGTAAAACTGATTGCTCATGTTGTGCTTATGAATCCATGTGCTAGGTAGCTGATAACAGAAGGGATTCTAGAGAATATACTCGTTCTGACTGACAGCAAGGTGGTAAGTCACTTATGGTTATTCACAACCAAAAGTGTTTGAGAAATAGATCAGTGTTGATTCCCATCTGGCTAAGAAAACTTTAGCCTTCAAATTGTGTGTTTACAAGAAGAGTCTTTTTGATATTTTCACATCTTTTTTTTAAGATTTAAAAAGTTAACACTGAAGTTGGCTGCCCTTGTGGGCTCAGATTTCCTTCCACTCTCTCTTTAGCTGCTTGTATAGTTCAGCTAAGCAAAGATGATATTTTATTTTAGGTATGGGATAAGGTTCTGATGCTTTAGAGATTTCCTTTGATAATAGAGTTTCTGCTAGCCACCCTAGTTCAGATACACCCTCCAAGACAAATATACTTCTCATATCAGCTCACCTGCATTGTGATGTAAAGTTGCAGGCTGTAGGGCCAAGTGTCCTACAACAGCTATAAAGAAAATGGAAGAAGCTGAGGAGGAGGGCGACCCTGTAAGACCAGCAGTCTCAATTAACCTGAACCCCCGTGATTTCTCGGATACTGGACCATCAACCAAGCAGTACACACCAGCGGATATGAGGCCCCCAATACATATACAGCAGATGACTGAAGGTTTTGGGTTTAGTCAATGAAGATGCACCTAACCCTCAAGAGACTGGAGGCCCTGGAGAGTTTAGAGGGCTGGTGGGGTGGGGGGGGTAAGGGATGGGGATATCCTCATGGAGACAACAGGGTGGGGAGAAGGTATGGGATGTGGAACAGTCGAAAGGTGGAATGGGAGGGTAATAAAACTTGGAGTTTAAAACAAACAAACAAATAAACAAACAATTTATTTAAAAAAGGAAATATCTGGGTAATGAAAGAAAAATGAAGTTTGAATTGTATGCAAGACAAACAGGACTGTGGAAAATTCCTCTTATCTCAGCCTTCTGTCTTCTGGAATTGAAAATGAAATGAAAATGCATCATAAATTTTGTATTTATTTATTTTGTTTAGTGTTGGGGACAAAATGGGTGGTCTCATACGTAGTAGACTATTAATATATTATTGAAGTGTACTCCTAAGTGTGTTCAACTTTTAAACAGTAGTTTTAGGCTCAGAACCATGTACTCTATTTATAAAAGTTCTCTTTGAATTGTATAAGGTCCAAAACTTATATGACTTAAAATGTCCTAAAAGTAAACATACATATGTGTTTAGAGGGTATCTGTGTTCTGAGAGCAACATTAGGATAGGAGTGCAAAAAGCGGGGGTGGGGGAGCGGAGAATCAGGAGAACGCAGAGGTCAGACAACAAAGCCAATGGAAGTTTCAGAAGGAAGTAACTTATGTTAAAAATCCCATAATGCCCATAACGGTATCACACCCACACACACACACACACATACACACACACACAAATTGCTAGTAGCTTTATTCCCTTAAAGATATAGCATTTTCAATGAAAAAAAAAGTAAAACCAAAACAAACCAAAAAGGAGTAAATCAGTGAAAAGAGACCAATGCACATTACGTTAAAACATGAATTTATGAAGAACCGGAGAATACTGAATATACATGAACTTTTCGTGATGCTGGTTATGAGAAGTATAAGCCAGGGCAGTTTTAGAACAGTGACTATTTTGTGAGAGGAAGAAAGCCTCTTTACTCAAAAGTAGCTCATGATTGTGTTTTTAACTGCTGACAGAAGCTGCATACACTTCCTGCAGCACTCCTTCTCACCCTGGCTAGGCATGGGACCCAGACACCAGCTCAAATGCACATAGCAAGTTCAATGCTCTGCTTGCCAGGTGATATCACCATCTTGCTTCTGTCAGGCTGATTCCCTACCAAGGGTTTTCTTTATAGTGCTAGCATCATTCTTCCATTCATCCTGGGACAGAATCTGGAAATCAACATTTGCTTACCTTCCTTGGGTTTTTACAGCATGTTTTTTTTGTGCATTATTTCTTCCTAAGATTGCCATCTTTCTGCATTTTATGCTCTGCGCACTCTGCTCTTTATCCTGCTTGCTGTGCTCTCTATTCTGTTTGCTGTGCTCTCTAATCTGTTTGCTGTGCTCTCTATTCTGCTTGCTGTGCTCTCTAATCTGTTTCCTAGGTTCTATACATTCTGTTTCCTGTGTTCTATACACATTTCCCTATATCTTCCCAGGTTTGATTTTGAATTTTTTGGATTATTTTTTGGCTAGGTAACCACTCTATTTACCATAAATTGACCCGTAATGATAATGACTTACCATTGTCAGCTCATCTCATTTAAATGAATTCAGCTATTGTACTGGCTGGTTTTGTGTGTCAACTTGACACAGGCTGGAGTTATCAGAGAGAAAGGAGCTTCACTTGAGGAAATGCCTCCATGAAATCTGGCTGTGAGGCATTTTCTCAATTAGTGATCAAGGGGGAAGGCCAGTTGTGGGTGGTGCAATCCCTGGGCTGGTAGCCTTGGGTTCTATAAGGAAGTAAGCTGAGCAGGGCAGGGGAAGCAAGCAAGTAACATCCCTCCATGGCCTCTGCATCAGCTCCTGCTTCCTGACCTGCTTATGTTCCAGTCTTGACCTTCTTTGTTGATGAACTGCAGTGTGGAAGTATAAGCTGAATAAACCCTTTCCTCTCAAACTTGCTTCTTGGTCATGATGTTTTATGCAGGAATAGAAACCCCGACTAAGACAGATAGTAGTTGTTGCATACTGAAAGGTAGCAACATGAGCTTCAAAATTTATATTTATATACATTGTGAAATTATTTTTGCTTTAGTCATTTTAGTGATATTTTTCTTTGAGGAGATATAGTGAAGTATAACCATGCCCTTTTCTAATGTGAGGAATCCTTTTAGAACTTTTAAAATACTTTTTGTGATTTCTGTATCTTACCTCAAAATTGTTAATTCAGTAAAAAGTTCTTAAGACTAGACAGTAGCTTTTAAATACTCCTGAGTCTACTGTTACAGTCTTTAACTGACAAGAAATGATTTAATCTTTTACAATTTATGATTATTTTTAATTATTCATAGAATGAGGGAATGCATACATTGTATTCCTATTTAGCATCTTTTAAGAAAGATATTGATCATGAAAATAGATCTTCTGAACATGAATAATATTGTTTCATTTTATGAATTTCTGAAACTTTACTCCTGTTTCAATTAAAATTTATAAAGATTGAAGTCATTATATGTTCACAAAAATGAAATCACATAGAAATTAATCATTAACTGAATATATATGCTGTTCATAAATATATATGCTTTTAGATTTTTAACGGGTTTTCAGATTTTTAAAGCTATTATGTTATGAAGTCAATTCTCTGTGTAGTATAAAAGACACATTTGGATAAATGAATTTTGCCAGCTTAAAATGTTGCTGTAGTTCAATCTGTAATATTCAACTGTTAAGATTTATTTAACTTGTGAAGAGACAGCTTCTATAAGAGAAAGCTTCAAGGGCATCAAAGGATTTATTTTACCTGAAACAATATTCAAAGTTAAAATTTCTATCAGATGTAGGATTGGCAAAGATCTTTTCCCAATCTGTTGGTTGCTATTTTGTCCTATTGATAGTGTCCTTTGCCTTACAGAAGCTTTGTAATTTTTTGAGGTCCCATTTGCCAGTTCTTGATCTTAGAGCATAAGCCATTGGTGTTCTGTTCAGGAACATTTTCCCTGTGCCCATTTGCTCAAGGCACTTCCCCACTTCCTTTTCTATTAGTTTCAGTGTATCTGGTTTTATGTGGAGGTCCTTGAAGCACCTGAACTTGAGCTTTGTACAAGGGGATAAGAATGGATTGATTTGCATTCTTTTACATGCTAAGTGCTGGTTAAACCAGCACCACTTGTTGAAAACGCTGTCTTTTTTCCACCGGATAGGTTTAGCTCCTTTGTCAAAGATCAAGTAACCATAGGTGTGTGGGTTCATTTCTGGGTCTTCAGTTCTATTCCATTGATCTACCTGCCTGTCACTGTACAAATACTATGCAGTATTTTTTTTTAACACTATTGTTCTGTAGTACAGTTTGAAGTCAGGAATGGTGATTACCCCAGAAATTCTTTTATTGTTGAGAATAATTTTCACTATCAACAGATTGGGAAAAGACTTTTAGCAATCCTACATCTGATAGAGGACTAATATCCAATATATACAAAGAACTCAAGAGGTTAGGCTCCAGAGAAACAAATAACACTATTATAAAAAGGGTTACAGAGCTAACAACTGTAGCTGCCAGCAACTACTGCGAACTGGCTTCCTAGAAGAGAAGATGGGAATAGATGGGGGAATCACTAATACATTTTTTCAAGACTTACATGTAAAACATTGATTTTTTGAATTCAGGATTATGCATAGAGAGTAAATATTACATGTTTGGAAAATAAAGTGAAAGGAATAATTCAAAGGTATTTTGCACAAAATATTTATTATTAAAGGCCTATACTGACACTGTAAAAATAACTCTATTTTTGAAAACTATAGGAATAAATATAAGCATTCAATATATATAAATTATGAAAACTGTAACATTTATCATTAGTTTTTATTAAATGAAACAACCATATTAGTATATCTTACATCTAATTTATCATTTCCACCATTATTGTTTCAAGTATTTTAAACTCTTTTTTCTTCTTTCTTTCTTTCTTTTTTTCTTTCTTCCTTCCTTCCTTCCTTCCTTCCTTCCTTCCTTCCTTCCTTCCTTCCTTCCTTCCTTCCTTTCTTTTTTTTCTTTCTTTCTTTGTTTTTCTTCTTCTTCTTCGTTAGGATGTAGTATTTTTTGGTAGGCTTACCCTTGACCTGACTTTGTAGAATAGGCAGACCTCAAACTAAGAGATTCACTTACCTCTGCCTCCCCAGTGCTGGGGTTAAAGGTTATAACACCACTGCCTGGCATAAACTCTCTTTCCATGTACATAAAGAAATACAGTTATTTGAACAAATAAGTCATTGGATTTTTGTAAGGAACTAAATATTTAAAATATTTACAAAAATCTTACTTTTGAAAATGTACATAAATGTTTAAAATTATATAAGAAAAATAATTGAAGATGACAATTTCCAGGGCTGTTCATAAATGTGCCTGCCACAGAACTAGAGCTCAGTTACTCAGCATCTTGTAGACAGTCAGGGGCGCTAATGAATCCACTGCCATCAGTCTAGCTAACTGAAGCATGCTGGTTTCAGTTTCAGGGAATTAAAAAATTAGAGTGGGACCTTATCACGGAAGATACCCGTGATCTCCATATACATAAACACACCCATGTGCATATTTGTGTACCTATGTACACATATTCACCATGATAGTTTTATGTCTTAGAAGTATTCAAACTTAACATAGCTTTTCTTTTCTTCTTTTTTTTTGTAAAGATTTGTTTATTTATTATATATAAGTGCACTATAGCTGTCTTCAGACATTCCCGAAGAGGGAGTCAGATCTCGTTATGGATGGTTTTGAGCGACCATGTAGTTGTTGGGATTTGAACTCAGGACCTTCAGAAGAGCAGTCAGTGCTCTTAACTACTGAGCCATCTCTCCAGCCCTTAACATAGTTTTTCAATGGCAAAATAATAACCTGATTAAATGTCATTAGAACTTTTTTTCTGTTACAATGTATCCAGGAATACACACACACACACACACACACACACACACACACACACACACACACAGAGAGAGAGAGAGAGAGAGAGAGAGAGAGAGAGAGAGAGAAAGTTCAGGCGGCCATTAAACTTCAGCACTTCCTGTCACAGTGGTAGAATTAATTGCATGTGCCATTATACACAGTTTACACTCAATCTTATTTAAAATGGTGTAAAAATGATGTGTTTTTTAAAATTAAGATTTTTGTGAAAAAAAGAAGATTTTGGGAAGGAGGAAAGTACCAGTGAGCAGAGGACAGGAGAGTAGAGTGGAGGGTGAATGCAATCAAGGTATGTTTTATATATGTGCACCAAAATATTGCAGGAAAACACTGCACTTTCTTCAGTTAATACACATTGTTATCAAAGAGGAGAACAGCCTTTGTTTCACTTGTAAACATCCCAGTGCCTTCTCTCTTATAATTAAAAGTAATTATGCACATATTCTGTATTCTAATATAATGTATAAATAGCAATTATAAAAACACACTTTTTCTTTAATGGCATTCTTTAAGTAGCTGCCATTTAATATTCATTTCTGATACTCCTCCCTAAAAATGCAATGGAAAATCTGACAAAAAGAGGCACATGGTCTGTGTGACTCTTTATTCATATAATAATTGATTACCTTTCTGACAACAACCCACCTTTTTACATGGCTGTAAAAAGAATTCATTTTAAATTAATTGACAACACTATGAAATAAATTGCTTTACTATGTGGCGAGAAAGTAAAGTGGACCAACACCAGACATAATTATTTTCAAATTGCTAGAAAGGGCTTGCGGGGGTGAAGGCTAGAGCCAGAAGGATTTGCATGGGAAGCAAATGTTAGGAGACAAATGATGCAGGGACCAAACACTCTCTTTAGTTTTCAAAGGAAAGTCTCTGCCACCTCTCACTCTCTTTTGGTATTACTCTGTCTTTTGTAGAGTGAATGTCTGGTTTTCCTGCAGTGGGTTAAACAGACAAATGGCTTATGTCACAGCTGTGGTACAGTGTAGCTTTCATGACTGGGAGTATTATCTGATAAGTACTTTTTAAAGTACTGTAAGGTTTTATTTTCTGATTTTTAAGTTGGGAGGTACAAAATTATCTCCCAGTTTAGTGGAAGAGAGGAAAGACTCACTATTGATGCATGGAATTTTCCAATAAGAATACATGGGAATGTTATTCTAAACTTTAGTTCCAGGATCATAGACATGAATACTTTCTAAACTTTTAGAGCAGCAACAACAACAACAACAAAATAAAACAGAAACAAACAAAACAAACAAAAAACCCCCTCTAGACTATTCTCAATGTGGTGAGTCTGCATGTTGTTATCCTTTAAAAATCCAGAATTCTGCTAATCTTTTTTAAAAAGGATATTAGAAGGAAACAAAACGAACATTTCTTTGCTCTTTATTAAGCAACACATACTCTTATCAAGAGTACTAGGGAACACAGAGACCATACAGAATAAGAACTACTATAGAGAAAATGAAAAAAAGAAGGTAGGGAATTTCTTCTTTCTACGGTAGTTAGAATATAAAAACAAGTTTTGAAAGGTAAAGATGGAGACTAGATCACATTTTTAATGTCTTAAGGGTTTTAGCATTTAATAGTTTTTATCAAAAATATCTGTTGATTACATCCTGAAATTGACATGGACATTTCCTAGGCAAATATATGAAAGTACATTTGTACAAGTAGAAAAATCTGTGTTGATCAAAGTATTAATATTTGATATGCAAACAATTCAAAGAAGATAAGTTAAATTTATGATTGTTGCAACACTTGAAATTGTTAGAATCTAAGAGTCTTTTAGAAAATAAATCATCTAATTTTCTTCAGTCTGTCTTAGTGAAGGGTGTTTGAAAATAGAAAAGGCAAACACGTGGATGAGATGGCTCATGCCTACAATCCCTGGAGTCAGCTATTGGAGTGGGAAGATTGTAAGTTCAAGGTCAGATTGGTAGACCCAGAGACCATATCTCAAAAAGGAAAAGAACAAACATAAAAACTAAAACAATGCAAAGAATTCATTCCTTATAATATGTAGCCATTTTGGGTCAATTATTTTATACTTTTATTAGCCAATTACTGCATAGTTTTGCTTTGATAACCTCATTTCTATAAGTCAGTTAAGATGTTTTAAAATGATAGTACAGTATGACTGATTATTTATTTTCATAATCAAGATGTTTACATTATTTTCACATTTTTTCTATAATATTTTATGCTTGCATTTATATTTCTCGAGTTGTGCATGATAACTACTGATTAAAATAAAATTTAGTGTGAAAGAGTCATGAATAGAATATAAAATACTGCATGTAGTAGTTACACATGGTATTTTTCTAAAGTCCTCATATTGATTTGTTTTCTGATTTATTAAATTGGAAACTCTAAAATTATATCTCATAGTGGAAAGTGAGTAGAGGCAGTAGAAGAAGAGTTCTACTGTGGCAAATTTAGGTTGGTTTTCCATAAGAGGTCATTTAGCATCCACTTTTAAACCTACCATGCTTAACTCAGGATGTTCCTGTGCAATAATATCTCAAGCTCCTATGGCCTCAAGGTGGTGAATGTGGGATCGGAGTCCCCTTACTTCCTGAGAGCCAATGATAAAAGTTTCGCTGTGTTATAATAGTTTATAAACTGACTGTAGAGATAATTCAAACATTTGTGGCACCTTGCCAAAGTGTGGGAGGTTTGTTGGAGCTTAGATTCCACACTTCCATGCAACTCAATGGGGAGGGACCACACTGTTTTCTTGGATCAAGCATCAGTGTGACAACGTGGTGACATCCACTGGCTGCAGTTATAGCTCTGTCACTCACCAGATGTGTGATCTCAAGAAACAACTGAGCTTTAACATTTTTTTCCTCTATTTGGAAATAAGAATGTGATTTAATGATTCTCGATGCCTCTTGCCCTTACATTTCTTGGAATAAATAAAATCTCTCCCGTTTAAAAGATACTGAAGCTAGAACCTATAGAAGTAATGCTGGTATAGTATGGATATTTTACAATTAGTGGACAACGCTTTTTCCCCTCCCCCGAAATTCTATTATGCCAGGTTTGTTGGAATTTGCAAGTGCACAGAGAATAGTCCATCCATTTGCATGGGTTTAAGTGTTGATTTTTCCACGAGGAGGAGGCCGCAATTGGTAGACAAAGATTCTTGTCTATCAAATGAATCGTTTATAGAAGCAAAATAAGTCACCAATGTTTTCCCTTCATTTAAAAAAAATTCAGTCCGAAACAGAGAATGGCAATGAATAGAAATGAATCTGTGAAAATAGAATGGAAACACAATGATCTGTTGAATCAATAGCACATTGTATATACAGGAAATAATTTATATTTGTTACATTTATATCAGTTGCTCATTTAATAAAATAAAAATTTTAAAATTTATTTGGGTTTTATGAACAAATTTCAGCACTGAGTAAGCAAGGAGACTCTTAACCCACAACGGATAGGTGATGTTACAGTAACTTTTACTTTATGGGACAGTCATTGCTGCATTATTATTCATCATCTGCAGTTGATTGTGCCTCCTTGATCTCGGTTCCTCCTAGTAGGAGAATATAAAATCCATCATTCACAAGACCCTTTTCATACACACATAATGTCAGGTTATTATTGAGCCAAGAAATAGATTTTGAAAAATTTGTTCTCTGGCACTGCCAGGCATATGTACAAGAATGCACACATCCATCACTTTTACTTTTTAACTTTAGAACCACAGTAGTTCAGATACTCATCACATTATCAGTTATTGTTCACAAGGAATAGTTGAATCCAGCAAACGAAAAATTATGTTTAGGTTAAGATGAAATGCTTGACAGTAGGGAGAGGGAACTTATAGAGTCCACCTCCAGTAGGAAGACAAGGCATCAAATGAGGGAGGGGGCTGCCATTCCAGAGTCAAAACAATGACCCATAATTGTTCCTGTCTGAAAGAACTCCAGGGATTGAAAGGAGAGGAGCCTGAGGAAAGAAGGCACAAAGTGTGATCCAGATCAAGGGGAGGTACCAAAGCCTGATACTATTCCTGAGGCTGTGGAGTGCTCACAAAAAGGGACCTAGCATGACTGGAAGACCCAACAAGCCGCTGACAGAGTCAGATGCAGATATTGGGAGTGAACCAATGGACAGAAGCTGCTGACCCCTGTGGCTGAATTAGGGAATGGCAGAAAGAAGCTGAGGAGGAGGGTGACCTTGTAGGAAGACCAGTATTCTCAATTCATCTGGACCTCCAAGATCTATCAAACACTGGACCACCAAATAGGCAATAGACACTAGCTGATATGGGGCCCCCAACACATATAGAGCAGAGAACTACTGGGTCTGTGTTCAATCAGAGACAATGCATCTAACCTTTAAAAGACTGTAGACCCCAGGGAGTTTAGAGGTCAGGCTGGATGGGCATGGGGAGTGTGGACATCCTCGTGGAGACAGGAACTTGGGGAGGAGGTATGGGATGAGGAACAGTTGGAGGGTGGATGGGGAGGGGGGAATAAAATCTGGAATATAAAAAAAGAAAGAAAAAAAAAAGAAAAAAATTTCTTTTTACAGAAGTGAGGTTTTTGAACATGCGAATGGCATTTTAAATGTTGTATATGCTAGGCAGTCCTCAACTTGTGATATGAAGATTTGTATATTTTTTGAAATTATAATATATAAATGTATTTACTAATGGTTGAAAAATTTTATTTATCTCCATCAACTCACTCTGTATTCTTTCAGTAGATTGTTAAGTACCTTATAAAATGACTAAATTTGTAGCATTTGACTTTTATAGTCATATATCTATGTGTGTGTTGAGAATATATACATATATATGTATGTGTATATATGTATTTATATATGTACGTATATGTATGTATATATATGAATTCTGATAAAGTAAAACTTTTTTAAACCCTGAAACGTTTTGTATTGTTTATGTGTTTTATATGGTAGCTTTTCATATACTATTTTATTTACCTTTTTTCACAGGAAAGGCAGCCATTTTTTATGATTTCCAACCTGTTGGCTATTTACCAATTTCTTATAAATTTCTGATTTTAGAAAACGAGGGAATGAATCCTTGGCCATGAGGCTATAGATTAATTTCTGAGCCTCATCAAAGCATTTTGGAGTTGGTTCAGCAATATTCCTTGAGATGAGGTCTCTGGTACTGAAGTCAATGTTAATCTGTAAAAAACAAGGTTGCATGTCATTACATGAGATTCAAACCACACATGACTCCTCAGGATACTATATATTCTTACGGCTGAAAAATTTTCAAAATTATTTGATATAAAATAGCAGTAAGGTCATGCATTTATTTTTTTGACACAATGGGCACATTCTTGGTTTTAAAATTTATTGTAGCTTGAGACAGGGTGCATTGACAGAAAACAATTAAAGTTGGCTTTTAATATTTTTTAGAGGCAGTACTATTCAGCCATTAGAAACAATGAATTCATGAAATTCTTAGGCAAATGGATGAAGCTAGAGAACATCATACTAAGTGAGGTAACCCAGACTCAAAAGGTGAATCATGGTTTGCACTCACTAATAAGTGGTTATTAAACTAGAAAACTGGAATACCCAAAACATAATCCACACATCAAATGAGGTACAAGAAGAAAGGAGGAGTGGCCCCTGGTTCTGGAAAGACTCAGTGAAGCAGTATTCGGCAAAACCAGAACGGGGAAGTGGGAAGGGGTGGGTGGGAGGACAGGGGAAGAGAAGGGGGCTTACGGGACTTTCGGGGAGTGGGGGGCTAGAAAAGGGGAAATCATTTTAAATGTAAATAAATTATATCGAATAAAAAAATTAAAAAAAATATTTTTTTAGAGGCCAATCATTTTATTTTATTATTTTATTTTTTCTTCCTTTTATTTTTTTTACAATCCAGTAAAAACCCTCTCCCAGGTTCTCCCTCCCACACTTCCATACCCATTCTTCCTCCCCTTTGTCTTCAAGAGGAGGTCCTCACCCTCCACTACCCCACCTAATATTTTAAAAAGGCAAAATTAAAATGTAAACCAAACACATAATAATTTGAGATGCCTTTTTCCCATAGTAGTTTATTTTTCTAAAACTTTGATCTGAATTCCAAGCATGAATTTGTGTAGGAATAGCCATAATAGCCTAGACTGTGTTTCACCATTCTCCATCTACTCAGTGAACCTTGTGGGTTCCCCAAGCATTGCTCTTCATTCTGTTTCTTTCTACTTGACAAAAATGAAATAAGTTATCCCTTTTCTTTACTGCCATAATGCCTTCTGCATGTGAAAATGTATATATGTTGAATTACACATAAACACACAGACATCAACAACTACTACAACAGCTAAAACAACAACAACAACAACAACACACCAAGGGCCTAATAGAGATCTATTACATTGTGATACCCCATTCACCTGAAAAAACTGCTGAAATGTAAACCAACTTTTGCAATACTTGTTCATCTCCATCCATATTTCAGAATATTTCAACAGCTAAAATTTTATTCAAGGCAAATGAATTAAACCAAAAATATTCATGACGTCTAAAATATATTTGAATCTTAATATCATAATCTCCCTAAAGGCAGGTGCGGTATCTCATTTATCATCATTTCTAGTACTTAGCTGAATACCTAACACAAAATAAGAAATCAATAGAAATTTATGGAATAGAATGAGTACATCTCAGGAGAAAATGTGAGAGTTGATAAAGTGCTGCAATTCAGGATTTTAGTAAAAGTAAAACTCGTAAATATCACTTATACAGCACTGAAGTGAAACTAAATGATAGGTAGATTGAGCGGTAATTAAGTCCAATTCAGCTCCTAACTTGCTATGTGTCTAACAAAATCCAATTTGTAGTTTCAATTTCCAAGGCAGAAAAGTGAACAATAAGGGCTGTTACTTTAAAGTGTTTTGTTCACTAATGAATGCTAATGAATAATATTATAAAATATTTTAGGGAGAACAATATTAAAATGTAACTAAATTGAAGAAGTCATTAAAAGGGCATGATTAGATATCATATAGTTTTCTTTGATTAGGATTTCAGATACTCACTGGCCCCAGATCATCTATAATTTTATTCTTTTGATCAGTTCATTTGGTTCTTCCTCAAAGATCCAGGTAAAATGCTGAAACTTCTATAAGCATCCCCCAAACCTAAAGTCAATTGCCCCATCTTCATATAAGAGATCACATGGCCATTTTTAAATCTGATGCCTCGGTGACCTTGGACCTTAATACTACTGAGGTTCTGTTTCCTAATTTTAGTCTATTTATAGTCTGAATTAGATGATGTAACTGAAGTGAAATGTAGAAGAATTTTAATCCAGCAACTGCTGGTCTGGCAAGGGATTACACCCCAAAATACGATCCAGCCAGAATACAGACATGCACTGGACTACTCTATGATCTGACATAAATAACAACATGTTCTTAGTATACACCTTTAATCCTTATCAATGAACATAAGGTTAGTTTGTAGAAGAAAGCAGCCAGGCTTGAAAGTGACCATTAATTGAGGGCAAAGTGTTGAATCAGAGAAAGATTTGACAGAATGAGTCACAGATAGGATATACCCGGCTTATGTGAGAAGAGTAGAAGAGGAGAGGCTACTTAAGAGTAAGAAGAAAGAACAATGATGTGGTGTGTTGTGGGTGTTATATGTTTATGGCAGTTCTATGGATCCAGGTTACACAAAGGACAAGGTAAACACATGTGAATTAAGAAGAGCCAGAGTATGAGAAGCATCCAGATGATTAGAACATATTACCAAAGGTAGTATGAGGCCAGGATGAGCAATTTAGCCAGAAACCAAAAGAATCCAACTTGAATCAGTCAGGATTTAGAGTGGAGGTTGAGTCAAAATAGTTTAGTTGAACAAACCAGTCAGAGTTCAGAAAAAGCTAGAAAAGGTGAATTTATTCAGCAATAAATCTGGGAGGCTAAAATATTTTGGACATAGGTTAGCAGATGTTGGTTAGAAGCTGAAGCCTTCAGGACTGGGATTGCAGAGGATTAGATTTTACAGAGGCTCTAAGCCTCCAGGCCTTGGCCTAGGAATAGTTATAAATGTTTTAGGATCAGTCGAAGCTATATATTCCTAAAGCTTGGGTATGAGTCTCATCTCATCACTTCATTAGAAGAAAGAAAAGTGACACATTTACAGGGAGATACACTAATTAATTGGTTTTAATAGAGGATTGGAGGTGTCTAATATGTGCCATATGCTGTGTCTATTTTGGGGAAAGACATCTGATGAAATTAAATTAATCATAATTAAAACTGAACAATAAAAAGCCAGATATCTAAGAATTTGGAGAAAGGTTTCTGACAGATAAAACAGCAAAGATTTTAGGTTCTGAAGAGCTACTCTCTTGGATGTCTAGGGTGTGATATGCAAGAGAAGAAACCCAAGCCTGAGAAGTGTGAGTAAGATGTGAAGGGGAGAGCCAGCCAGGTCTATCATGTCTTATGCTCTGCAAAAAGGAATTTAGCCTTCTCTGTAGTAGAATGAAAGAACATTGACTACTATCAGGAACTTGTCTTGTTTTGTGAACACTCATGCTAACCCATTAAAAAAATAAATATAAAAATATGTGAATATAAACTTCCATTTGTTTCTTTACTTAGATATGAAGAAATGCTTCAGCAGCACCACTAGTGATTTGCAGTCTCCTAACGATGTGTAGAACAACTTATCCTATTATGTTTAGACATTCTCCAGAAGAGGTTTGACTGACAATAGCATTCACTGATGCCTATAGTGTAGTCATGTGTACTGTTAGCATATCACTATTATCAGTTCCACTCTCATCATCAATATCATCACGATCATAGTCATGCTTGATCTAGGCATTCATGATCCTTGCTATGTAGTCCTGAGTTACTCATTCCTTTTGTTCTGTGTCAACTCTGCAGCCAATAGCACTATTGGTGAGATGTAGCTCCTCTGCTTCCATGGACACTTTGTATTCCCACAAAAATATAGAATTCACAGCATATTCTTTATATTTTGCTGCTTCTGAAGTTTTTTTTTATATTATCCTGCTTAACCAAATCACTTTTCTTTCATAAGTCTTTCACAAGACTTTGTGTGTTTAAGGTTAAATTCAAGTCACATTTTCTTTGTGGCATTATGAATTGATTAAAAAATGATGACTTCACAAAAAATTTTGTGTCTCAGAAATCTGTCAGATAGTTACACTTTTTGCATTCCTCACAAGGCTAAGGAACCAATTAACTACATGTTATAAAAATTCAAGTGAAGAAATGGCTGCATATTTATTCAAAATCATTCAAAAATTTTAAAAGAATTCCATGTAAATGCATTGATGATAGCTAATATTTATATCAAAAACATTTGTGACTTGCTTGTTTCCTTTCCAAGGAACTGCCATCCTTAGCTATTGATATCTCAGTGATGAGAAGATCATTCTTTCCGGAGGATAATCAGTAGTTTTATGAAGACATGTCTTGGCAATTCCGCTTAATGTCTGTGACAAAACGTCACACCCACATGTTTATATAAATGACATTATTTTTCTTTAACTTGTTCAAACTTGATATAGAAGAGTTATCCCTTATTTCTCTTTTCTGATCGTTATCTAGTATGTAGTGTGTGTCTTTGTGTGTGTGTGTGTGTGTGTGTGTGCCTGTGTGTGAGTTATCTGAGTAACTTGTGCCCTTGTTCTTCAAGTTTTACAGTAGTTATTCTTAATTTCAGTCTTGCGCCTACTGTTTCAGATTTTACTACATAAACTTTTCACTTTCCCTATGCTATTTCTTATGAAACCTTTTCCTTTTAACTTTGTGGATTGTATTACCATATCAATTACATAAGTGTTTATTATATGAATATTTTTATCTGGAATTCTATTAATTTTCTGTGGTATGTATATGAAACATCCCATTACATCTGTTTCTGTCACTCTGCTTTCAATATTTTGATTGTCCCTGCTTGTAATAGTAACTTTTATTCATCTGATATAATTGTCATCTCATATGCTTACTGCCTCTGTCTGATAACCTAGGCCTAGTCCTGGAAGCTTCTAGCCTCCATACAGTCTCATCTAGTCCTAGAATATTTTCAAACTCTGAGACTTACTAATGCGTAAGTTCACCCTTTCTTGTTCTTTGTGAGCTCTGCATGGCTGATTCCATGCAATTGTTCTGTCTCAAACCCCTCTCCAAGCTGACTGATTCAATCTGGCCTCTCTCTGGGCCTCTGACTGAATTGTGCTTGGTCTCTAAATTTAGCAATCTGTTCTGATCTTCTAGCTCCTTCTTATTCTATTTCTCATTCTGTCTTCACATGTGTCTGGCTTATTCTTTGTCTCTGCAAAGCTCTCCCTGTAAAACTGACTCCTCTTTCCCTCTGCACTGCCCCTCAACTAGCTTCCCTTTCCTCTCTCTTTTCATGAAAGCTGGGCATATTTTATTCTATTAAATCTCTCTCTGATTTATCAGTTTGTCTGCTACTCAGTTAGACATCACTTTCAAATGTGGGTGCTTCCTTCTACAAACTAACTTTACCTTCACTATTTGGGATAAATATGCATGCTAACTGCTGAACCACACCACAAGTAAAAATGGTTTTGGTTTCTTTCTTACTTTTTCTTTTTTTACTTTTTGTTTTAATTTTCCCCCCAGTAAATAGCACACTCATGGAGTTTACAGTGTGATCTAATATCCTGCAACATGTGGTTATATCCCAAAACATACTACTGTAATTTCTGTTCCAAAATGAGTCTCACATAAATCTTTTTCAAATGGTTTTCCCACCTAAACTACTTTTGCCTTGTGTCTCCATATAGCATTTTTTTCTCTGTATGCTTGATTTTATAATGAGTATTCCCCCGCCAAAGCATTCCTGTGTCACGGAAAAGATGTTTCTGTTGTTTTCTTGTTATTGTGTGTAATTTTTGTGTAGAAGTTTTAAAAATTAAGTTTATGGTTAAGCAAATTTGGGTATAAAAGCTTTAGCTAATGTTAAGTGTTTAGTTTTGATTATCTGAGGAAGGATTTGTTATGACAAAAGCCTTCAACAATTCAGGGGATGTAATTAACCTGCCTTTTATTTACTATCTTTCCAAGGTTTTTCTAATTATTCATTTTCTACATATCTCACAATTATCAGCAGAATGGATATTTATTTCCAGTCATTTATTTTCTCTTTTCTTTCTAGTTTTATTTTCTGAATCAACTGGGTCTTTTCCAATCATAAAAATTTTGAATAATGGATTCAATTCTAAAATAATGTGCAAGTTTAAATAAAGATGGCTTTAAATATGAAAACAATTTCAGGTGGAATATTAATAGTAGTGTGCTAATTATTTATGTTGATCTTTTATGCTGTTACATATACCTTTAAGATGATTATAGTTATTTACCTTATTGTTTAGGAAAATGTATCATATATTTAAAAATATAAACTATTTCCTGAGTTCAATTTATTTTTTTAATG
Source organism: Apodemus sylvaticus (assembly GCF_947179515.1). NCBI lineage: Eukaryota > Metazoa > Chordata > Mammalia > Rodentia > Muridae > Apodemus > Apodemus sylvaticus. Next base: position 51,560,308 of record NC_067483.1, read on the forward strand.
AACTGTTGTATAGAACTGTGTGGTATCTGAGAATACCAAGAAAATCAAGATGTGATTAGGAGGAGAAATTTTGAGAAAGCAATCCAAAAGATAAAACAAAAATGCTTTCTAGAAACAGGTCTCTCCCAACAAAGTGAAATTTGAAACTGAACTTTGAATTATTATTATGGTTAGGAAATATAAAGTCTGAGGCATGCCTGTAGGAGGACTCATTGAAAGATGCCTGTTAGGCTGCAAAGGAGTAAATGCAATAGCTAAGTGAGTTAAGTAGGTCACAGGCCCTCTAGCACTATACTGTTGTTTTATGTATCTCGAGAGCAATGAGGAGAATTTTAAGTAGGGTAACAAAGTGAACACGTGTTTAAGTAATCAACTGATTCTGCATGAGCTTACTAGACAGGTCTGAATGAGGAAAATAATTTAGAAACCTTATCAGACAGGTGGGCAATAGATGGTAGTTAGAGAGTGACGCTGCATGGACAGAGCATGTGTATTCCAAACACATGTGCTAGGTAGAGAAAGGAAGACTTATTACCCAATGCTTGTGACCTGAGGGCATGTCTTAAGAATGGCTGGCCTTGAGGAATATTCTAAAGAATGATAGAAAATGCTGATTAGATATGAACTCTTAGAGAAAGAGAAGATGAAGAGCTGGCTTACATCGATCTAGTCAAAACAATGGCAAACCAGAATTACCGTTAAAGAGATTTAAAGGACATCAACAGATGAAAGCTTTGAATGGAAACAACACTTAGCTTTCAATTTTTACACACACACATACACACACACACACACACACCACTCTCACACACAAAACTATTATATATTACATATTAAGAATATAAAATTGTTTATATAAGACTAACTATGTAACAATTTATATTAATATAAATGAACATTTGCTTTTGTTTGTATAGTCTTTGATTTCAGGTGTTTCAAGAAATAGGATTTTATTTGCATATATTTTAAAAGGTTATCTTATATACCAGACTACTGACAGTCTAAGAAAGCAGAACATAAGATTGTTATTCTTTGAAATAAGAATTGTGATGTTATCACAACCATTTTGAGGTTTTAAATCCTGCTAGTTTTTGAAAAGGTCTTTGCAAGGTTGACAAGGAGAACTAACAATTTATTGCTTTGAGAATATGCCTCTATAGATGTTGTAGGTGTTTAAAATATTTTTATTTTAAGATCCAGAATATTTTAATACTTATGATTTTGGTTAGCTGAAAATTATGAAATCCAATTTCCTTTTTTGTACACCCACAGTTTTAAATTCTTTCACCTTTCAACAAAGCATTCTCACAGGAAGAATGTATTTTAAAGACTACCTGTTGGGTCTCTCTTTTAACCCTAAATGCTATTTTATATATTTTTATATAATTTGAATGGAAAGTTTTCAGTTTGGCTCTCAAATTCAAATTAAATGACCTTTGCTCATTTAGAATGCATAGTGTAGCAGATTCTAATTGAGCAAAATATGTAAACATGCATAAGTAAAACATTTTACCAAAACTGAGCATTTAGCATCTGAGACCTTATTAATAACAATGCTAAAAATTGCTATTTAAATCAAAGTCATCTGTTACTTAATTCCATTTAATCACCACTAACACCTCTTGTATTACTTCATTTTTGGCATCATTAAAGGCAAATGAAAATACTGAACTATATTCTCAAGGGTTGTGATTAAATAAAACGTAGTCTTTTGCAGCATCTACAAGGAATATGTGACTACACAAGAATGTATCTACTTGTTATCAGTGGCTTTGATGACAGAAATAGATGACACAAGTTGGGAAGCATCGTTAACACATTAAATTGGGCAAGGGAAAGAAAGGGAATAGAATTAAAAAGCACCTTCATTAATTAGACAAGTAGTCAAAGCAAAGATGGAATTGAATAAGAACCAGATGCCTCTTCAGCGTCTGTGGGAAAAGGAGCTGACATATAAAATCATGATGTGCACAGATTTCTAAATATACATTCTTGGGATGTTATCTTATTGTTAGTGGAGCTGGGAAAGCGTCAGCTAGATGGCTTTCTCTTACCAGCATAAACCTGGTTTCCCTTGTTTAGAAAACACAAGACTACAGGGCAGCTTATAGAACACATGAGGTTTGTATTTTTAATTTAAAAAAATGTGTTGTTCTTTTAAACAAATGTACAATTTAAATAAACAGAAAGTGTCGTCCTGAGTGGGGTAACCCAGGCACAAAAGAATGCACATGGTATGCACTCACTAATAAGCAGATGCTAGTCCAAAAGCTCAAAATAAACAATTTTCAATTCACCCAGCACAGGAAGCTCAAGAAGAAGAAGGTCTTAAGTGAGGGTGCTATGGTTCCTCTGAGAAAGGGAACATAATACTCACAGGAGCAATAAGGGAGGCAATGTGTGGAGCAAAGACTGAAGTAAAGGCCACCCAGAGACTGCCCTACCTGGGGAGTCATCCTATAAACCCTGACACTATGACAAGAAGCGTGTACCAAAAGACAAGCGCATGCCTTGGCTGTCTCTAGCGGGGCCTTGCTAGAACCTTACAAATACAGAGGCAGAAACTAGCAATCAACTATTGGACTGAGCTTGGGGTCCCCAACAGAGGATCTGGAGGGTGGTCCCGAGGAGCTGAAGGGGTTTATAGCCCCAATGGGAAGAACAATGACTTCGGACACCCGGACACTCCAAGACTCCCAGGGACTGAACCATCAACCAAGGGGTATACATGGTTCCAGCCAAAAATGTGGCAGAGGAATGCCTTGTTGGGCATCAGTGGGAGGAGTGGTCTTTGGTCAAGTAAAGGCTCAATAGAGGTCCCAACAAAGGGAAATAGATGGGGGTTGGGCGTTGGGGGGGAGGTGGGAGTGTGTTGGGTAGAGGGGCATATACATGGAGGCAGGGGGTGGGAGGAGGGGTAGGGAATCTTTGGGGAGGGGGCTTTTGGGAGGGGGAAATTGAGAAAGGTTTTACCATTGGCAATGTAAATGAAGAAGATACTCAATAAAAAAAATAACTGGTAAATAAAAAGTAACTCTCAAGGTGACTTCAACACATTGGAGAATCAACAATAAAATGATATCTATTAATGAACTTATGGTGGACAATAGAAAGTATTATTCCAGAAACACAAAGAAATATCTGCATATCCATTTTAAAACCTCAGCTATCACAATTCACATACCTATTTCTTTACTCAGTTCAGTTTCAAACTAACTTTATTTGAAGAAAAGTATAATTTAACACCCTATGTTGGAGTCATCATTTCTGTCCAGATACAATGCAGTTTCATCTTATATTTAATATTGTATGTTAAAACATATTTTTTCTAATTAAAAAGTGGAGAAAACAATTAAACACCCCATTCTTTTTATGTATCCTTATTCCCAAAGGTAAATGTGGCTTGTACCCTTCAATAAACAAACACTTTTTATAATAGATGTACACGTGGTAAAAATATAGAAAATAAATAACTGTGGTGTGCTTATTCCTTACTGGTGCACTATAATGCACTGCCTCTATCTAAGGCTCAGGGAATATTCCATCAGTATATGGAGAAGTTGCATCCAATAACAACACTGGTTGACATGCCAGCATGGATGGGGGAGAATTTCACAAAGAAGCTCCTTTAGATGCAGAAGCCTGGACAATAAGTAGTTGTTGAGAATGACTCAGCTTGCTTTGGGCATGAGACCCTGAAAGTTCATCCAAGCCCCAGTGTTCAGCTTTACATACATATAAATATGAGCAGCACTAAAGGTACACAGTAGGATGTGGTCATATGCATATATGTGAAGATAATGATTAAAGAACAACTTAGGATTTTAAGAGGGAGATGGGGGCCTGAGAGGAGCTGAAAAGAAGAAAGGTGGTAGAAATTATGTAATCATAATAGCCATGTATGAAATTGCTTTGAACATCTTATAAAATAAGATAAAATATAACAATAAAACAAGAAAATGTTGCTTGGTTGGTAATAAAATTAATCTGAGCTTGGAAATATTTGTTTCTATTAGTTTAATTAGTCCAATATCTAGCAATTGAACTCAGGGCCTTGTGCATGTTCACTACGCACTCTGGCAGAAGATTGTACTTCTGGACTTATATAATTTATAAATACAATATTATGCATTGGCTGCTCAGCTTTCTATTCTTACAGCATGGGAATGAACTTCTGGCTACTAGTACTACTGGGTAATAACAGTAGACTTGATACTCCTGTCATTTTTTAAAAGATTTATTTGTTTTACTTTATGTATGTGAGTGTTGTGTCTTTGTATGTGTATGTGAATCACGTCAAGCTCAGTGTCTGTGGAGGTCAGAAGAAATGTTTGATTCCTTGGGTAACAGAAGATGGTTTCAAGCTAACATATAGGTTCTGGGACCCAACCTCAGGTCTGCTGCAAGTACTCCTTACTGCTGTGTCAACTATCCATCTCCCAATAAATTCCCCACTTTTAAAAAAACATGTAGTCTCATCAAATTTACCTATCAGATATATCTAGAATATCTTTCCCATGATTTCTTTATCTCCAACAATGGAAATAAGATCTCAAATCTACTTCTTCCTTTGGCTGACATTAGCAGTTTTATAATACTTGCAATTTCTGAAAATATCACAATGCTTTATAACATAGAGGTAAACTATAGTATGTCTTCAATCTGAAATATTCTAGCTTCATTTTCTCTTTTCAGAAAACATGAATTATATTTCAATACCTGTCTCTTTAATCAGAAAGTTACCGTAGAAATCTATATCTTTCGATCTGGTTTTAATTTCTCTTTACTACTATAGCAATAATTAACTTTAAGTGGGTTTTATTATTTTATGCTCCCCTTTCTATTTGTGCAGTTTTGTTACAAGTTAATCTCTTCCTATCTCATTCAATTTATTATCTTAAAAATATGCAAACATTCTGTTTAATAAATAACCTACTAATGTATATATTATCTTTAATATGTAATTGAAAGCCAATAATTATTTGACAAATTAGTTGGTAAATAAAACAAACCATTCAAGTGCCCTGTGGTATTTGCATTAGAAAGAGTTAATGGTACATAGTAGAAAAGAGAGTGGTTATACATGCACACAGATATCTGTGAATTTTCTCATGTTTAAATGCATATTTCAGAGTTGTTTTGAAACAATATAATCATTGCTTGAAAAGGGACCATAAATTTATTTGTATTTTATTTAGTTAATTAGTTGGGTAAAACATTAAAACTTATTAAAGTTTTATATATGGAAACAACAATTGCATTGGGTAGATAAATTATTACTGAGAGTGTTTAGTTTAGAAGAAAAGGTTAGGGCATAAGCAACTGTCAAAATTGTTAATTATAACTTTGATTTCAGCTTCATTGTTTTCTATTTTCAATTTTTATTTTATTCATGTGTATTGACTTCTTGCCTGTATATGTGACTGTGTACCACATGTTTGCTTGGAATTCTTGGATGCCAGAGGAGGACATCAGATTGTGTTCTGTTTTGTGGGTGCTGGGAATTAAACCCTGATCCTCTGCAAGAGCACTGAGTTCTCTTTACCACTGAGCCATCTCTCAGCCTCTCAGCTGCAGGGTTTTTTTTTTTTTTGGTGCTTTTTATTTATTTCATTCACCTTATATTTCTTTCATGTTAAATATTTCTCTTGGCATTTAACAGATACATGGTCTCTTTCTTTCTTTTTTAATTTTCTATATTCTTTGTTTACATTCCAACTGCTTTCCCCTTTCCCTGTTCCCCCCTCCCCATCGGTCTCATAAGCCCTCTACCCTCCTCCCATTTCCCAATCACCCCCTCACATTTCTCTGTCCTGGTACTCCCCTACAATCAGCCGCAGTTTTAAAATTGTATTTTATTATATTTTTTCATGATGTTTACTGTTATGTTAAAGTAGCCACTGCTAATTATATTTGTAGGGAAGAAAAAACATTGGCTTTGAAATGAGGATCCCAAGAAAATACACTTTTCAGGGTTTCTTTCAAACTTTTAGGAAATGGTACATTAATCAACTTGACAAACCATAATACTACATATTCAATTTTCCAGAATTATTTATTGATTTTTAGGTGGTGACTTGGAAATGAATGTTGAAGCATCTCCCCATGAGTTAAAGTTGTTTTCTACCCCCTGTAAATTCCAAGCCACACTTCAATAGTTCTTGTGTCTGCGTTATACCAAACCCTAGTAGCAACTGCAGTAATTAATGTCCACCTAAAAGTTGAACTTTCTATAGCTTTGTGTCCTATTTTAAATCAATGTTTTTGCATTCTATTCAACTTACTCAATACCTATAAGGACCAACACTTTACTCTCAGTTCAATTTGTATCAGAAAATATAATATTTATTAGTGACACATATGATTTTCTTACCTTTGTAGGAAGGATCACTGGTGCTATGAGCTAATTTTTGCCGTTACAGCTTTCAATTTGTCCACTACTTATTCATTAAAAATTTGACTTTGGTGGTTTCATGAGCAGGGGGAGAGGGGATGGGTTAGGGGATTTGGGGGGCAGGAAAGGGGACAATATTTGAAAGGTAAATAAAGAATATATCTAATGAAAAATTGACTTTGTGTTACATATTTCAAGGGGATATTTATCAATTTTAACATATAAACTGTTTAAATATCAGTTACAATTAGTACTATATTTTGTGATATCCAATCATTGTTCTGAAAATTAAACCAAACACTAATAAAACTTTCCATATCAGAAATGTCATTAAAGGGCTCAGTGAAAAACATTCTTATCCAAGTATGATGGTCTGAGTCTGGGTTTCCAGCCCACAAGTAGGGTTGGGTCATGATGGTAACCCTAAAGCTGAAGAGGGGATAGATGAATTGTGAAGGCTTGTTGGGTAGACAGTATAGCCAAATAGTAAACTCAAGTTGCAATGAGAGATCTTGTCTTAACAATTAAGATGACAATCAATTGGTATGATCTTTCCTGGGGAAGACCATCTCTCCTTTCTATCTTTTTGATTACTTCTAGTTCTTCATGTCGTGGGAAGGTATGTGGACTTTTTCCTGTCCATTTTGGCAGGTATGAAAAATAGAAGACAAGAATTTGAAGAAGAGCTTGGAGGGGTATATGGAAGTTTTTGGAATGAGTAAAGGGAAAGGTTTGTAAATGTAATTATTTCATAATCTCAAAAATAAAAGAAAATTTAGAAGTTAAGGTAGATGGTTAGATAGTCACATATCTAAAAGTTCATACCTGGCACACACACACACACACACACACACACACACACAAACATGTACACACACACACAGACACACACGTACACACATACAGCTGAGTGAATCTATACATATATATGCATATATACAAAGGAGCACGCAATGTATACATAATAAAAATTAAAAATAAACATTATTTCAAAAGATATTATCAGAATCATTCTAGAATCCCTGTAGAGGAATTTTAAGCCAGCAGCATGGCTGCTCTGGCTGGAATAAAGAGAGCCCTTATTATTCTCTCTTAATCCCAGACAATGTAGGTAAGCTTAGTGTGTCGAAGGAAGCAGCCATATTTGAAAGTAATGTCTAATTAAGGTTTAGATAAAGTGATGAATCAGATATTTGACAAAAACGAGTCAGAGGCAGGAAGTATCCAACTCTCTCGAGGACAGACAAGAAAGAAAGTACTACGTAAGATCAGTGAAGGAATTGAAAATTGAATCAGTTCTTTTCAGTCAGTTGAGTTCAATCAGTGCAGCTTGGAGCCATTCAATTCAGTCATCTGGTAATTAGTTCACTGAGTGCAATGTAGTGAAGTTGAATTCGTTTGTGAGTTCATGCAGTTCAGTTTGGGTTCAGCAGAGGCAGTTGAAACCAGAGACTAAGAAGTTAGCCCGGAGATTAGAGCAAGTTGCTAGAGTTAGTATAAGGCCAAGCAGAACAATTCAATGAGAAGCTTAAAATAGCCAGATTGAATCTGTCAGTTCATAGAAAAGTTTGAGTCATAACAGCTTTATTGAAACAGCTAGCCAGAGTTCAAAATGGTTTGAAAGTGTGAATTTATTCAATAGTAATCCTCTGAGATGATTATGATATCAGGTGAATAAGTTACTTTTACATTCCCCCTTGAGATGTGTTGTATTTTGCTATTTTTTAGGTTGTATACAAGAGACTTACTCACTTTGTAAAGATATCTGGCTCATTTTCAAACAAAAGATTCATGGGCCCTTTTGGAATATAGAACATTATTATATTCTATAATGCAGACTTCAAAGAAATTAAAAATAAAAACTGGTGATATTCCAGTGGTGAGATTGCTTTCTTTCACATCTATTATTTTCTTAAAAATATACTGGCATTGAATATATTTGTATATTGGAGTCTGCTGACATTTTTTTAATATATAAAAAAGAAATGATTAGGTTACTCTTGAGATGGAGTTAACTATTTCTCACTAAACAGCCTATGAGTGATGCAACCTCATTATTCTGAGATAGTTCACTCACCTCTTTTGGTGCATCAGCTACAATGAATTCAGAGTAAATCATCTTAGCTTTGGTAGCAATCTTTTCTCTACATTCTGTTTTCTTGAAGTCTTCACAGGCAAGCCAGAACTCAACATTTTCTTCACTAAATTCTGATTTTAGAAATGTTCGGAAAGCATCCAATCCAGCTACAACATATTTAAGAAAGCATTGCATCATCTATAAGATAGTAACATTCCCTGAATAAGCCCATTGCATCAAATGAGAATTTATTGATATAATGTCTATTGGTAAATATTTATCATCTAGACAATGTAATATTTATATACTATCATTTTCATATTAGAAAAAGGAAGGTTTTGAGAGTAATCATGAGTCCAAAATATTTTCATTTATATTTTAAAAATTAACTTAATTAACAAAATGCATATTTTCTATTTCTAGATTTGACTTATTTTTCAGAGAATGTCTTGATGACTAGTGCCTTGGACTATTGAACTGCTTAGCTCAAGTTATGTTATATTAATTAGGATAAAAATATATTTCTTTGATATAAGCTTTTGAGACAAAATTTGAAACTGAGGGAATAAGATGTGTTAGTTTGGGCTCAAAGGAAAAGACACAATGTTTGCATTGACTATGTTGGACAAATATAATCCTTAAATCAAGAAAATAACTGACAAAATTTTGGGATTGAGTCTTTATTCTCCTCTTCTTTGGATAATTTTAATTCTGAAAGGCAACAAAGGAGCGTTTTTTTCCAATGTTGCTTTAAGCAGTGTACTCAATGTGAAATGCCAAATGATCATGTTTTCTAGTGAACATTTCTCTGTTGATGGAGTAGAGGGTACATGGGAGCCCACTTATCTACAGGTTCAGTTCCTTTAACTTGACCAGGATATAGATTTATTAAAAAAAAATCTCAGTCTTATAGCATCACATGTTTCAACCCCTGCCCCTACATCATCACACATGCATTCAAATATGCAGTACAATTTCTGGCTTTCATAAATATTTGAGTTTAAAATTGGTGCTTAGGCTTCTATTATTTTTTTGTAGTCATCATTAAAATGTGCCTTGTAGAATTCTTTTGTGAAATGATTACAAATAATCCAAAAAGATGATTCTTGCCTAGTGTTTTCAGCTATGTATGGTGAGAGTGTGACAATAGCTACATGCCACGCTAGAAAGATTAAGAGCTTTTATTTTGACTATGCTCTTCAGGTATCTTAAAGTCGTGGTATTCAGCTTTTCTGTTTGTATTTGGAAGATATGCTTGTAAGCTGAGGCTTTATGTTTGATTAGGAACATGTTCTTGAGGATTTTGTCACTGAGGAATTTACCTTCTGAAAACACCAGTGATTGTGCTCTGAGCACTTGTTTTCCCAGTGCAGGCCAAGAGAGTTACCCCCTCTTGTCTAATCATCTGGAAGAAATAAACTTATGAAAATTCATGGGGTTGAGAGTCTGACCAGAAATAGAAAAAAATATGAAAGGAATGGGAGCTCTCAAATTTTTATAGGTTGCTGCAGGTGGGAAACAAAAGTAAATTTAATAATAAAAATATAAAATAAAGCATAGCTTTCTAGGACAAAATCTCAAGTGTCGAAAACACTGTATAAAAGTAGCATATTTTTCATAGAGAAATGTGGTTGTCATTATCAATTATTATTAATCATAGAAAAATTAAATTAGCTGTGTAAACTAAGCTTATCTGTCACAAATTTAGATTTTTAAATTTGTAGTAAAAGGTAAAACTTTCTCTGAAAGTAACCCAAACATTGCTGGTGTTTTGAAGGCCAAATACATAAGATAAAGTATTCATTAATAAAGAAGTAATACTTCCATTCTTGCATGATAATATTGTGGGTATCATTAGGGCATATCATGCTCTTCACCTCAAGAATTTTTATGAATCTATCCTAGAGATATGGACATTAGAAATCAAGGAATGACCTCATCTTCTGCTTCTCTTCAGTTTCTAGAAAGGCCTACAATGAAAAAATGCTTCCTTCTATACCTTAGTTTGTACCCAAGGAGCAAAACCAACAATTAACTTTCAGGTCATGAAGCTCTGTCTCTCTAATCAGTATTTCACTGACATATCTGTTTTAGACACATTTTAATTTGAAAACATTTCAAATAAGTCTGGACTAACATATTACATGCAATAAAATCCATTCTTGAGGGCATCGTGCAAGATAGAATGACTTTATTTGTTTCGCAGTCACAGAGTACATTAAGTGGAGTAGAAATTGAAAGCTACCAGGAAAGCCAAGTCAACATAGAGGCAAAGTTAGTAAAAATGTTTATGTAGTTTTCTAATGTATTAACTGTTTAGAGGGTTACAAATAAATTATACTGTTATTATTTATCTTGATTTACAAAAGCCATATTAACTAGCTACTTAGATGAATTTTTAACTTTGGCCTTTTGTTATATGAGCACAGTTTTCTCCATCTCAGATCCCTCCTCACTTCTGTTCTGCATGTTTGTTGTACAGAAATCCCTTCCTCTGCCTTGGAGGAACCATGTGCATGACCACCAGGAGAGGGACTCTAAGACTCACTTACCAAACGTGACTTAATCTCTTGGTTACACATTGAAGAACATAAGAAAGTTCCCATTCTAACTTAGCAAAAGGTGTTTAATATCCAAAGCATTTTCAATGAATGTCTTTAGTTGTACGTGAGGTAGTAGGTAGATTGATTTAGGATTTAGCCTATAAAAATAAAGTGTTCAGAGGAGTATTGTAATGTATTTAATTCAGTATAACTTTAAGTATGAACAGAGAGCAATGCAGAATGTGCCCAGTTTTATTATTTTATGCTTTTCTGATATTTTATTAATTTAAAACAGAAATATTACTTGGTTAATACAATGGATACTATAAATATGTTCTGCTTAATCTCTACAGTCCCACCTTTTCCTCTCAGGATAAATGTGCTGAGAAGCAGATTGTTTATAAGACAAACAGGAATTGTAGAAGAGCTTCTGACTATTTTGTGTACAAAAATGCATGCCAATTTTAAAGTATTTTATGTATAATTGGTCACAATTGCAACATTGAACTATGCTTTTAGATATAAACACATATTCATTAGTAAAACATAAATTGTTTGTATTTAGTCAAAATGAATGCCATTTATTTTAAATATGCTAATAACTTTCTAGTTTACCTCATGAAACTGAAAAACAAGTGGTTAATTTAAATTTCCTATTGTTGATAATTTGCATTTCTTTCAGCTTTTTTTTTTTTATCAATGGTAGGCAAATGATCAAATTCATCTAATTACAGGCTAAAATAATGGAAAACTTCCTACTTGATTATCATTTATAATTAATTTCCCCTGTATTCATGCTTCAACTACTGACAAATGTCTATTTAGGCTAAACTAAATCTATTTTGACTCTAAGATGTTAAGTTTTTATGCTTCAAATGCTGATCAATATCATACCTCATGAAATATTTGTAATTTTTAAGGTTTAATGAATTGTGTTTATAATCTTTAAAATGCACCATTGCTTGAATCTTACCTTGGTTAGCTAAGAGCGAGTCCATATTTTCAGACCATGCCAGTGTTTCCGTAGTTGGAGACCTGTAGAAACAGCATCTACCCTTGACAATAGCATTGTGATCTTTTTCTTTGATGAATTATAGTATTACTTGAGCTGAAAGTACTTTTAGAATTACATCATTTAAACGAGCCATTGCTGAAACAGGGACATGTCAATAAAAATCACACAGTGTTTTTCCAATGTGGACAATAACAGGAGTATAATGTGGAAGATAATTTGGTATCAGAAAATTATTTATCAATCAGGACAACAGTGTTAATATTTGCAAATAATGAAGTTATACTAATGGCACCAGAGAAACATTGGTTCTGTGAAGCAATTATAACCTTTTCTGAATATATTATTAATTATGTGTCTGTGGATAGAGACTTCTGATAGCAATCAAAATGAATGAATGATTTTTAAGTTTTCATACCATACAAATTTACTAGTTTAATAATCATGAATATTTAGAAAGTGTAGAAAGGCTTTAGGGATTTCTAATGTGATGATGTTTGATTTTGGTATTTTGTTGTAGTTAGCCTATTCTGAATCAGGTATTATTTCTCCTTAGGTTGGTAGACTAGTTCTGGACTATACTAGTACTAAACATAGTAGACTAGTACTTAAACATAGGAATCTGTCAAAAGTGTGCTTTTTCAAAGCAGTAAAAAATTGTGGACTGAAGTTTCCTGAAGAAGGTATACACTGGGGAATACTACATAAAATAATAAATCAGCCTTAAGATATAAACTTTGTGAGACACAAATATACCATGTATTATTCCTCATAGCAGATAAAGATCCCGATGAAACAAGGCCCTATCCACAGGAAGCCACTCCTAGCCAAGGAGTCTGATTATGTAATTATGATGTACAGACAGAAAGGAGCTGGCTAACTAAATCATATATTTAACCAATTGACAATAGAGATGGTCTCACTTCCATCTATCCTTACAAATGTTGTGTTGCTTATCAGACTGTTGCATTGCATGCTGGTAATCCTATGTATGGGTTTGTAAAGTGATTATTATGCTTTTATGTCTTATTGTTTATAATTACTGTAGTTTTTGTATACTTTTGACTGTATTTCCTCACTGTTTTAATATTAGTTTCTACTTTTGTATAATACAAGGTTTGAGGCAAGCTACTTGGAATTCATTTTCTCTCTCTTCTTTTACTGACATTTTCTAGCTCACTTTTCCTTTCTAAGTGATGGGCTTTGGATCTCCATTTTTTCCTTTCACTGACTAACATTTGAAAGCACTGGTTGTCTAGGAGACTTGCAATGGCAGTCTCGCAATAAAATGGACATATAAAAAGATTTGCATTGTTTAGTTTTCAGTGTTCATAAATCAAGTGTTAGTCATAAACCTAGATTTAATTTCACACTAAAGTGCTTTTGTGCATTTAAACTGTTGCTTCACTATGATTATGCTGTATTACATGGCTCTCACACTGTTTTGTTGGAATTCTAAAATTATCGTAAAGGTCATTTAAATTGCACTTGTATAAAAATAGTCTTTGCAGATGGAAATATAGTGTTGATGTAATATTTAAATTATATGAAACTCGATCTCTGCAGAGTATATGCTAGTGCATAGGGCAGAGAGGTGCTTGGCCATCAGGATATCCTTTGGAGTGAGGAGAAGCTATCAGAAACATATAGAAATAGCAAATCCATTCTAGTATAAATGTCTACATCTCCATTTATATGTAGGTTTTTTAATAAGTAAAAGTAGTTATTTTCTAGCACCCAGAAGAGTGTGGCTAGGGCAAGAAACTAATGCTCAAAATCTAGACAATGGCTGGTGTGAGACAGAGGAATAGGAGATGTGGCTTTCAGGATGCTGGAAGAAGACAATGAAAAAGCTTGCTAGAAAAGCATAGGTGAATTGTTCAGGTGGAACATCCTACCGTGCTATTGGCAGGGACAGAGTACGACAACATGCCTAGAGGACCACAGAACAGCAGAATTTTATTGTCATCCCCCAGGGAAGTGACAGCAAAGATTGCACCAGGGGCCTTTAGGTAAAGCCAGGAAGAGAAGGAGCTTGGAGTGATGTCAGTAAACAATGGCCGTTCCTATTTCCATCATTGTGTGAAGACAAGAAGAAAAGTCTGGGAGCGAGAGCGGAGTTAAGAACAAAATGAAGAATGTAGTTTTAGATTACAGAGCTGTACTTAAAGTGCTCTGTATTCTGTAGATATACACACAGCGTATTAGACATCCTACAATTAGAGTTGCCAGAGTGTTCTACTATAAATTCTGGTCAGGAAATGTTGACTTTGCTCTAAAGGCGTAAGCTGCCTTTCAGCTCTCAGAAGGGATACCCCCGTGGCTTTAGAAGATTCCTGGACTGCTCACTTTGCTGACCTGAATTTCACCTACAAGATTCAGTTTTGAATATTTATTATACCGTTAAAGCTGGAAGAAGTGGAGTGCTTCCTTCTCAGAAATTAGGTAGAGTGTAGCTGTTTTAATGAATAATATTGACTACTATTAATTTTTTTAATTTGGGATTCTTATGAGTCTATATTCTTTGGAAGGACACGTTCTGATGTCAATAAATAAAGTAAATGCTAGTATTTATCAGTATACTAGAATGCACAACTGTACCATGAATGTTTAAAATATACTCTGGGTCACATTAAGCATGTCACATATCTTCCATCAGTTAACAGTGACAATAGCAGTGTATTGAATTCTATTATCTATGACTAAATGCTAGTGACTTGTACAGTATAACACAGATAGTAGTAGGTAGACTTAATATTTAAACACCAGTCTGCTTAGGACCCTAACGTTTTCAAATGTCATACCGAAGGATAAGTCAGCACATATGGGCTCTTTCTAGGACACATGCAGTAGTTTTCCTGCAGTAGAATATCACACAAATCACCCAGATACTTTGTACAATACATACATATAACAATTAATTATTTAACAGAAAGCTTATGCAATTCATATAGCTTTTAAATAATAAAATAAATGTAGAAAATTACTTAGGTTAGCTGCGTATGAGAAATACAAGCATGTGTTTTTATAAAATGCAGCTATAGAAATATTAGCAAAATCCATTAAATAAAAATTAGAGAATAAAAAATCAGCAGCTATTTAAAACTATAGAGGCTCCATTGATTTTTTTTTAACTTATATGTTACCTGAAATAAATGGTGAAAATGCCATTCCTTCATTATTATTTTTCTGCTTTTCATTTTATTTGTGTCATAATTATAATATTAATGTAGGTACATGTGGTTTCTTTCCTTTGTGTGTGTGTGTGTGTGCGTGCATGCGTGTGTGTGTATGTGTGTGTATGCGTGTGTGTGTGAGTGAGAGAGAGAGAGACAGACACAGAGAGAGAGACAGAGAGAGACAGAGAGATAGAGAACTTTTTAAAATTCTGGTGCTTTAATCAGAGTAACTTTCCATTTGTGTATGGTTTGCCAGAAAATTCACTGTGTATTTGGAGCCAAAATCGCACTTAGTATTTCATGGGGTTTTGGCTGATTTCCTGCCTGTTTTCTTCATTAAGCAAGTGCCATCAAGGCCGGCAGTACTAATATTATATGTCCAGAGAAGAGCCAGACCAGATGGGAACTGTGTGAAAGCTACCAGTTATCTTGCTAATTGAGCCAGCTAGAACCAGTTGTATTGCATTAAAAAATGTGGAATCCAACAACTTAGCTGTTCACACTCAATTAGCAGTGTGCTGGAGAATGGAAAACTCAAGCAAGGAGTTCATGTGCCCGAGGAAGCGACAGCTGCTTCCATACCCAGCACTGAATATCCATGTAAAAGTTTCTTAATAAGTACTGTGATAATGAATAACTCTTACGAAGATCATATATGTTGTATCTGTAACTCACTACTTTGAAAAACACGATGAAAAGTGAGGTCAACTTTCTGTTGACTCTAATGTTTTTTTACTTAGCAAACAGAGAATTTAGAACCAAAGCAAGCCATGCATCGTGGATATGCTTTAGAAAGGAAAGCATCAATAGAGAAGGGCAAGAGATAAAATGAAGTTACTGTGAAAGGCAACAATTAACATTTTTCTATCATAAATGAAGGCAGCATGTCATATAGAGTACTGAAGACTCAAGGGTGGTGTGTATGCATCTTCTGAGATAAAAAGAGCTTTAAACAGTAACTCACTTCACTGGCATTGTGCGTCCCACTGTCTGCCTGTCACAGATGATGCAGTTTCTCTTTCTGACTGATCTTCAAGCTGAAGGCACATGACAGCAGGAATATTACAATTAGTATGCAAATACCTGTCCCTGGCTTACAAGTTGGCATTTTTTAAGTCGTGCTAGTCTCAGCTTTTATCATTTTGTTAAGTTCACTCTCATCAAAACAGTTTAACTTCCAAGGAACACATAATTCTTTGAATAAATGTGACATTTCTCTGAGTCGGGCATAAAAACATAACTATTCCATTAGAATAATAATTCTGCAAGTTTACTTGCTAAATTTCCTATGCATTCATTGCTATCAGTACCAAATTCTCAATATACTTAGTATTATAATACTATAACATGTGCTTAATAATCACCTTTAGGCCTGTATTATGTCTAAAGATCATTCATTTTCCTTTGTTCTTTGATTTTGTGAGGCAGGCCCTACCTTTTAGTGCACTCAAACAACCACTTACATTCATAATTTTTTACTGATATACAAAATTTTTCTAGAAAATGCCTTATTTTGTTACCTATAATTTGTTCAGCTCCTCAAGGCTCAGTGACTTGGCTTTCCCTAGTATTTTAAGCTATGAATCTCATATAATTTATGCCCATGTATTTTAATTCAACATTGATGCTTAAAATACTAATGTCAACATATTTATCACAATAAAGCCCAGATGCTATTGTTTTTGTAAATGATGTTTGGTAACCCTATTCTTTGTTAAGCTTTGATTGCTGTATAACAAAGGTAACAGTAAAAACAGGCATCCTTTTAACTTACAGCTGAAGCATACCTATTTGTTGCTCTATAAAAATTCCTAGTATTTGAATGACCATGAAGTACTGCGGCTAATGGAAGTAGAAGTGATGACCTAAACTAAACCATCATGGTATTATTAAGCAGTGGAATCATCAATTAACTCAATTGATTTTGTTAGTTCAAGCACCATTAAGAATGTTCTTAAGATATGCAAAAACTGAGTCATTAAGCATGTTTTGATTTTTTTGTATTGCTGGTGAGGGATAATACAACACTAAGTCTATAAAACACATTTGACGTTATTTTCAATATACATTATATTAGAAATTAAATTTAAATTTTAGATAGAAAATTTGTAAAGTCTGTCAAAATATTTAAGAAATAGGAGGCATAAAAAGCTTAATTTTTGTTGAAACTCTAAGATGAAATTGAAATATGTGCTTTGAGGTCAATAAAATTATTTTGTCAAATCATTCTATAAATCACAATCACTATTTACTTGATTATGACATTCTGTTCCTGTTAAAAAGCTTCTGTTCATTTAGAATACATTTCTGAATGTATTAACTACCTTTTTATAAAAAGTTATGATTATGAAGAATTTGTTGTTTTGGGGAACCTGACAATATTTTCCCCTAGCCTTTCTTTATAATCATAACTGTAGAAAGATAGTTATTCAGAACATTTTTTAAAAAACAAATTTTGCTTATTAAAATGAAGATCCATGCTGAAATGAGCAGGAACACAAACTTTCTTTGGAGGTTCAATGCTTTTGGGCAATGTTCAAAACATTCTTGTAGACAATTGCCCAAGACACTGGACATCTAACCATCACTTTTTTTTTTAATTATTGGATATTTTATTTATTTACATTTCAACTGTTATTGCCTTTCCTGGTTTCCCTTCCAGAAACCCTCTATCCCCTCCCTCCCCTTGTTTTTATGAGGGTGATCCTCCACCCACCCACTTCCACCTCACTACGCTGGCATTCCCCTACACTGGTGCTAGTGTTTAATTCAGTGGTTAGCTTTCGCTCAGTATGGGAAGTTGAATACCATCTTTCAAAAGGTGTTGGCATGTTCCTCCCTAGATAACATGAATATTTTACATGGCAAAAAAAACAAAAAAACAAAAAAAAAACAACCCAGTGTAATTATCTTGGCCCATTTTAGAGGAATGGCAGGAGGGTTTGAGTGACTAGAAAGATTTATGTGAATGAAACATGAGAACTTGTTTTTCCATAAACATATGTCCTTTTACTTATTGTTTTGGGATCCTGACTAATTTTTCTTTTTTCAGCCTTTCTTTATAATCATAACTGTAGAAAAGTAGTTTATTTTATCTTTTAAATTTTATTTACCTTTTTGCATTGTATTTTTAAATAATTTATTTGCATTAAATGTTGACCCCATTACCCCCTTATAGACACCTTCCCCAGTACCTCTCCCATCCTAAGAAACATGAGATTGAATCAGTATGAGAAGCAGCCAAGAGCTAAGGACTTCAAACGGCACTTAGACTGAAAGAAACAATGGGGTAGGGACTGGATGTTCTTCTTAGACTATCCAGTTGTCTACCATACCAACAATCTGATTTAACCCAGGTCTAACTTGAACTATGATATCCAGGGCTTGAAGATATTTTAAGACATGAAGTGTATGGTGTGGTCATTTCTTATGTAAGCAATAGTTGTCTGATATATCAGATTTTTAAAAGAAGAAAGGCATATAATAAATTAAATATAAATTTCAAGTATAGACCAACGATCTCATAGATAAATGTGGCTTTTAAAAGTTTGGCACATTGATCTTAACTTTTTTGAGTTTCATTTTAGTGAAATATACCCAGAGGATTCCCCACCATGTAATAAGGATACATGCTCTACTATGTTCATAGCAGCCCTATTTATAATTGCCAGATGCTGGAAAGAACCCAGGTACTCAACAGAAGAGTGGATACAAAAAATGTGGTATATCTACACAATGGAGTACTATTCAGCCATTAGAAACAATGAATTCATGAAATTCTTAGGCAAATGGATGGAGCTAGAGAACATCATACTAAGTGAGGTAACCCAGACTCAAAAGGTGAATCATGGTATGCACTCACTAATAAGTGGTTATTAACCTAGAAAACTGGAATACCCAAAACATAATCCACACATCAAATGAGGTTCAAGAAGAAAGGAGGAGTGGTCCCTGGTTCTGGAAAGACTCAGTGAAACAGTATTTGGCAAAACCAGAACGGGGAACTGGGAAGGGGTGGGAGGGAGAACAGGGGAAGAGAAGGGGGCTTACGGGACTTTCGGGGAGTGGGGGGGGGCTAGAAAAGGGGAAATCATTTGAAATGTAAATAAATTATATCGAATAAAAAAAATTTTAGTGAAATAAAATACTACATCACAAGGTTCTGATATGAGAATAAAGAGAGCTCTATATAATAAATCGGTGTGTTTTGATGTGACTATTTATGAATGATTGGTTTATTCTCCTCCCTCCTAAAACTTAAAATCTTTTATGGATCCATTGTTGAGATGCTAGAGTAAAGAAGATTATGAGAATCACAAGTACTAGAAGTTTCTGTGGGGAGAAAGGAATTGTACTGTACAAATTCTTAGTGTTTTGCACTCTAAAGTGTCTTTGAGATACCAGATTTTATACAATGAATTTGCAGTTGATAATTTTGGAACTTGCTATGCTTAAGTTATATGTAGGATGAATGGGAAAAATGTAAGTATAAAGGCAAGTGTGAGTGGACATCATCTGTAAGTATAGATATATAGTTTCCAATTTATTCCTCATTTATTTACATCTTAAACACTGTCTGCCCTCTGGTCTACCCTTCCCAGAGTCCTTCTCTTCATTCCCCTTCCCCTTCTCTGTGAGAGTGGAGACAATCTCTGAGTACTAGAGTATTAATGGTATTCTATTATGCTTACAGACAGGAGCCTACAACTGTCCTCTGAGAAGCTCTACCCAGATACTAATTGAAACAGATGCAGAGACAGCACAGCTCAGAATTGCATGAACTCGTGTGAAAAGGTGGAGGAAAGATTGAAATACAATTAAAATAATTTAAAATGCATTAAGAATCCTCAGAGTCAGAGATTTATGGTTTTGGGATTATGGAGTAACAAAACAAATCGCACTCCCAGAGCCTGTGTTTATGCTTCTGAAGCGTGTTTGGAGTACTGAACTCCACTTGGTTTCCCATTTTAATAAGAAGTACTCTTCTTTATTTTTGAAATTTGAACAAAAAAATAAAAGTTTAGTGAAGGGACACAAGGGTATCAGGATATTAGCAAAATGTCAGTGAAAGACAATGTCACAAATTTGGTGAAATTCTGTTTAAGATTGATTCATAGGTGGGTAGGGTGGTCAAAAAGAGATCAGAAGATAAAGATAGAATAAATAGAATCAGCTCAAAAAGTTATGTGAGATTACCCAGGTGATCATTAGACAGAACAAGAGGCAAGCTGAAGCAAGTTGAGGGAGTGTCAAGCACCTTGGCAGTAGTTAGAAGCTTCTATTTTGCTTCCTTAAATCACCAAGGGAAAGAGTGATAGTTTTCATGAAGATCGTCAGAGATTTATGATAGAGCTACAAAAGCAGTAGTTTGTTTTGGACTTTAAGTTTTAAATTTCTGTTGTATAAATGAGAGAGAGAGAGAGAGAGAGAGAGAGAGAGAGAGAGAGAGAGAGAGAGAGAGAGAGAGAAGAGAGGAGTATCTTTTGGTTTGGTTTTGCTTGAGGTATGATTTGTAAGACAACAAGGCAGAATCAGTTTGAGCTCACAAATGTTATGAGCAATAGCAATAGTGCTGAAGCCTAGCCCTCGGATTGGTTGATTAGAAATGTGATGCTAATTTTGATATACGCTTTGTACTTATTTTCTACTTAGGATAGCAAGAACTACCATTAAGAGACATCTGCCTCAGAAAAGAGAAACAAGATTTCTGATATTATTAAAAACTTTCTTTTTAAAAAAGTTAAATGACACTTGGATCTTAATAGATTTGAATATACAAATTATTTAGCATTACTTTCTACAGAGATAGAAGCTAGTGACTTTAAGATTATCCATGTAACTTTCTAGCCTCACTTTAAAGGGATACTAGAGAACTTTTAACTCCCTTTTATAATGTCATAGTCTTTTAACATCTGCTATTAATCAGACTCCTAAATTTGAAAATTTTCTTATTGTTGCTAAATATTCTAAGCACACATGTGCACACACACACACACACACACACACACACACACACAGGCACTTAACTCCCTTCCATCTACGTTTTATATACCTACATTTCCATTTTATATATGCAGCATTTGCTTAACTCTTCTCCTGAGGTACCTTTCCATTTTTAAAACTCTCTGGTAAATAGCTTAATATTCAATGCAAAAATATGCAAAACAATGTTATAATCTTGGGAAAGATTCACAAAGGTAAATAATATCATATTATAAGAAGCCTGTAGTTAGACCATGTACATTCTTGGCCAAAATTACTTTGTTAACATTCTTGTGATTCAACTTTTTGCAGTGAAATTGTAATAAATTGAAAAGAGCAACTCTCTCTAAACCATTAACAATGTATTTAATAATTAATAAAAGTTAGAAGAAGCTCATTAGATTCTCAAGGAGCAGACACATATTGAAATGCACAGAAACAGACACACACACACACACACACTCACTCTCTCTCTCACACACACACACACACACTCACTCACTCTCTCTCTCACACACACACACACTCACACACACACAGACACACACACACTCACACACACAGACACACACACACATTCACACTCACACACACACAGACATACACAATCACACTCACACACACACTCTAACACTCACACACACACTCACACTCACACACACACACACACACACAGACACTCAGGATTACATTCCAATATATTTAGAGCTCTGTATATGGTCTGTTCTGCTACTTTAAGATAACAACTCCAATTCCTTTATTACATAATATTAAAACAAAATATATAAGCCATGACATAAATTATAGCTTATTTTATTTTATTTCAACCAAGTTCATATTTCCCAAATGGATAATTTACCCTATCCTATTTTTAGCTAACCCTAATGTAAAATGAGTGGTCCAAAACTTCTTCCTCAGAAAATTACTCTTTTCCCAAACACGTAAGATCATTTTCACATATTTTGCTCACAGTCAATTATCAATCTCCCTTTGTATAGTAATGTTGATTTCATATTTTTATCTTTTAAAATTATAAAAATCGAATTTTCTTGAGTAGCAAAAGCAATAAGAACTATTCCCTCTGTTGTAAAGAACTGATTAAATACCTGGCATGCTGCTTAGGGATATTCAATCATGTAACTTTTCTGACAGGCTAAATGGGTTTCTCTTAATTTGTAGATTATTGCTGAAGGAACTCCCTTTTCAGCATTATGAAGAAGGCAGGAAGTCATCAAATAAGTGCACTGCCGGGAACCCGACAGTAGTGAGTCTCCCACTGAATCTATCATCCTCTGACTACTGGGCCTTTTAATCTTCTGGTTAGTGGTGCTTAAGCTTGACTTATAGACTGGGTACAGGAAATTCAGAAATGTCATACATGCATTAATTTTCAATCAATTGGTTTTTAAAAATCATGTTCCTCTGGAAAGGATAGTATGCAATTTGTTACCCCAGATGCTATTATAATGATATGGTATCTTGAATAATCACTAAGCAATATATCCACCAGTTTCTTATTGTTTACTTTCTGTGTCCAAAATTCTTAGTATGACGTTTTGTAAATTATTTCTGGAAAAACAGAGATTTGTTTGTTACTCTCATACAGATTGATTTTTTCCCCATTATTTGCTAACCGTGTTCTTGATTTATAACTACTCATTTATATTTTGTGGTGCTAGGGTCAAACCCTGGATTGCATAGAAGTTAGGTAAGTGAACATGTGAAAGATCTGTATGACAAGAACTTCAAGACTCTGAAGAAGGAAATAGAAGAAGACCTCAAAAAATGGAAAAACCTCCCATGCTCATGGATCGGCAGGATTAATATAGTTAAAATGGCCATTTTGACAAAGCAATATAGATTCAACGCAATACCCATCAAAACCCCAACTCAATTCTTCATAGAGTTAGAAAGAGCAATTCTCAAATTCATCTGGAATAACAAAAAACCCAGGATAGCTAAAACTATTCTCAACAACAAAAGAAATTCTGGGGGAATCAGTATCCCTGACCTCAAGCAATACTACCGAGCAATAGTGTTAAAAACTGCATGGTATTGGTACACTGACAGGCAGGAGGATCAATGGAACAGGATTGAAGATCCAGAAATGAACCCACACACCTATGGCCACTTGATCCTCGTCAAAGGGGCTGAAAACATCCAATGGAAAAAAGATAGCCTTTCAACAAATGGTGCTAGTTCAACTGGATGTCAGCATGCAGAAGAATGCAAATTGATCCATCCTTGTCTCCTTGTACTAAGCTCAACTCCAAATGGATCAAAGACCTACACATAAACTCAGACACTCTGAAGCTAATAGAAAAGAAACTGGGGAAGAGTTGACCAGTTTCTTGAGGACACCAGTACAGGGGGAACGTTCTTGAACAGAACACTAATAGCATATGCTCTAAGATCAAGAATTGACAAATGGGACCTCATACAATTACAAAGTTTCTGTAAGGCAAAGGACACCATCAAAAGGAAAAATCAGCAACCAACAAATTGGGAAAAGATCTTCACCAACCCTACATCAGATAGAGGGCTAATATCCAATATATACAAAGAATTCAAGAAGTTAGACCCCAGAAAACCAAATAACCCTATTAAAAATGGGGTAAAGAGTTAAACAAAGAATTCTCACCTAAAGAACTTCGGATGGTGGAGAAACATCTTAAAAAATGCTCAACTTCATTAGTCATCAGGGAAATGCAAATCAAAACAACACTGAGATTCCACCTTACACCAGTCAGAATGGCTAAGATTAAAAACTCAGGAGACAGTAGGTATTGGCAAGAATGTGGAGAAAGAGGAACACTCCCCCACTGCTGGTGGGGTTGCAAATTGGTACAACTCAGAAAATTGGGCACGTCACTTTCAAAAGATCCTGCTATACCACTCCTGGGCATATACCCAGAGGATTCCCCAGCATGTAATAAGGATATATGTTCCACTATGTTCATAGCAGCCCTATTTATAATAGCCAGAAGCTGGAAAGAAGCCAGGTATCCTTCAACAGAAGAATGGATGCAAAAAATGTGGTATATATACACAATGGAGTACTATTCAGCCATTAGAAACAACGAATTCATGAAATTCTTAGGCAAATGGATGGAGCTGGAGAACATCATACTAAGTGAGGTAACCCAGTCTCAAAAGATCAATCATGGTATGCACTCACTAATAAGTGGATATTAACCTCGAAAACTGGAATACCCAAAACATAATCCACACATCAAACGAGGTACAAGAAGAATGGAGGAGTGGCCCCTGGTTCTGGAAAGACTCAGTGTAGCAGTATAAGGCAAAACCAGAACAAGGAAGTGGGAAGGGGTGGGTAGGAGAACAGGGGGAGGGAAGGGGGCTTATGTGACTTTCGGGGAGTGGGAGGCCAGAAAAGAGAAAATCATTTGAAATGTAAATAAAAAATATATCAAATAAAAAAAACAAAATAAATAAATAAATAAATAAATAAATAAAGAAAGAAAGAAAGAAAGAAAGAAAGAAAGAAAGAAGTTAGGTAAGTGCCCTATCACATATATTCATTTCATTAATTTATTTTTGGAAGACTCTAGATTCATAGGAAAATGGAACAAAAGGGTTTTCCTGCACATTAGTCTTTCCAAGTGGTTCATACTATATGTAAGTGTATACACAGTAGTAAAAACAGAATAAACACTGATATATGTGTGCCTGTTTTTCCAGTTTCCATGTGTATTTATTTAGCCACCATAGTAACAACATAGAAAATTATTGCACTGCCTCAAAAATATCCCCCAATCTGTGACTTTAAAGACATACCTCTATATCATCTCAAATCATTAATTTTTAGTCATCTTTAATTTTGTCATTCCAAGAATTTTTAGAAAATGGTATGTAACAGTATATGGCAGTGTAAAAGTGTCATGATCCTGAAGATAACTGGTGTTATTTTCTGTATGAATAATCTTTTTACTTTTCACAGTGTAGCATTCTACTAGCATGGCTATATTATCATCTTACCATCCACTTTTGAAGAACAATGTTTATTTAGAATTTCAATCTATAAAAGTTAAAGCAGTTACCAGAATCATCTGCATGTAGATGAATATCCTATATGTGCATAAATATTTAAAACATTTGATTCAACTTTTGTTGTATTTATCTACACATATATTAAAGCATCTGGGTAAGTACTTAACAGAGAGACCATTACTTGCTATGGCCTCTGTGGTATGCGTATTTCTATGTTTCTGCAATTCCTTGCCTGCCTTCTTTAGATGACATTGCTCTCTTGGTAATTCTGCCCAAAGTTGCTGAATGACCCCCGCCTTTCTTTTTTATAGCTTTATTGTTGGTATCATAGATTTTTAAATTTTGTTCTTATTATATCCCTTTTTTACTTATTGATCTGGACACAAGACATCCTTTCAGTAGACTGTTGTGGTTTCACTTGGGAATTTGCTTTTTTAAACTTCCAGCAATTGCTGTTTAAACCTCTTTATTCTCCTTGGACCTCACCTTTACCAAATTGACCATAAGCATTTAGTGAGCCTTTGGCCTACAGTCTTGCCCTGTTTGCCTTGCCATGTAGTTTTGTTCATCAAATATTTTTTGAAAAGAATTACTTTTAAAACTTTTAAGACTCTCAGGCTGCAGAGATGGTTCAGCAGTTAAGAGCACTGACTGCTTTTCCAGAGGTCCTGAGTTCAAATCCCAGCAACCACATGGCAGCTAACAACTGTCTTTAATTCCAAAATTGACACCTACCCACTCAGATATACATGTATGCAAAACACCAATGCACATGAAATAAAAATAAATAACTAAAAAATTAAAACAAATAAAAAAGTCAAGACTCATATAAATATACTCACTAGTATGGATTTGAATAATATATAGTGCTTTACATTATTTTAAAGTGATTTATTTTTAGGGAAAAGAAGCAACTCTATTGCCAGTCTTATATTTCGCAGAGATTCCTGAATCCAACTTTTTTAAAAAATTATCATCTAAAACAGTTTTGATCTAATTTTCATAATTTCTCACAATGTTTCTTTAATCATTTTTTCAATTATTTCAAAGTATTTTTAACTAAATGCCTTTTCCTTTTTAATTTAGTTTGTTTTCTTTTATTGTTATTTTTTTAATAAGGACATAACTACATACCCCAGATTGCTTCAAACTCATTGTAGCCAAGGCTGGCTCTTACAGCAAAAGTAAAGCTGAGATTATAGTAATGCATCATTTTTCTCAAACAGTTAACATTATACAGTTAATATTTCTGTGGCAACTTTTAGTTTTTAAGTATGTTAACATTTTTGAAGTTGGTTTATCAATTTTGTTTATAAATTCAGTTAAACTTAAGTTTATATATATCATGTAAAATATAAATGTTATATTAAACTTAAATATCTGAAACATAAACCCATTTTATTAGGCAAATTAGTATCCTTTCATTCGTATGTAAAGAACATAGAAAAGTGTTCAAAATTCTCAAAGTTAAGTTCAGATCTATCTTAAAAAAGCATGCTGTATCAAAAGTCTTTTGTAAAGTGGCCTGGATACACACAGACAGGTCACACCCATCAAACACAAATATGAACACCTATTAATGATACATAGACACAAATATAATATCATAATCACCCATAAATCAGCTCACAAATTTCAACATGTTTTGGGTGGGGGAGCATGCTCATAGGGGCAAAGGGGAGGGAGGAGAGGGCAGATATGGGATGGGGGTTTGTGGAGGGGTAACTGGGAAGTGGGATATGATTTGAGATGTAAATGAATGGAATGATTAATACATAAAAAATGAATTTGTAGTTTTCTATCACTTTTTTCTTTCTCACTTCCACTATTTTCCCAAACTTTTCTTCTTGCTTATGTTAAAAGTATGCATTGTCATTCTAATATGAAATGACAAAGTTATAAAAACATGGAAAGACAGTACTTTTTCAAGGTGTATTTAGAAATCCTTAGTATTTGTCTATCATCCGATTTCTACCAATGTCCCTCATATCCATCATTTTATTATAACTAAAGCTCTCTGTCTGTATAGTTCTCATTCAAGTCCATTCTGCCCACCTTCAGAGAGTCATACTGAAGGGAATAATTATCCCTACACTTTCTGTGCTCAGACTCTACATTTTATGTAAACCTCTTATGACTTCTCACATTTTTCAGCCCATGGTTCTGATCTGATTTTATGGACTGTCTTCCAAAGTTCCTTCTTTTTTATTTTCTTCTTCAAAGTTCATCTTTTCACCATAGGTCCCACTTAAGTCAGGCAACTTAAGTTGGGTGGGTGGGATGAGCACGGAAAACTGGAATTCTGTATCTTAATCCTCACACTGAGTTCACTCTGTAGTTGTCTCATCCTTACAACTAAGATGTTCAGATTTCTTCTCTTGCTCAATTCACACTTTGGTCTGAATGCTTTTCTGACTCTCATCAAAGGAGCTGGGATAAACTCCCGCCTCTGACCTTTTATCATATGTGTAGGATGTTTAGTCATTCCATCCCCTGTATTTCTATCCCATGGCCATGGCTTATCTTGTCTTTAGGATTATAATCAGATCTTAAGAAAATAGATTTATTATTTAATTATGTGTATGCACATTTGTATGTGTGTGGGTATGCAGGTGCCAAAGGATGCCAAAGAAGAGCTACATTTCTCTTGGAGCCACACGATATGGGTGTTACAGTCTAAACTCAGATCCTCTGCAAGAGCAGCATGTGCCCTTAACCACTGAGATGCTTATCCAGCTGCTACTTTTGAATTTCTTAGTCCATGTGGATTAGTGAAATAGTTATCAGTATTCAGTTCTCCTCAGCATTTAATACAGTACTCCACACATAATAATATCATCACCTTAGACATATTATTAATAATATGGATTATGAAAATATAATTTAATAGATTATGATAAAAATCCATATTTTCATTTTGCACAGTAGATGGAGAGTATTTTGTGCCACAAAAAGATACAAGATAAAAATATATTATTCAGTAAGTAAATTCTAGTATTTAGTCCAGTTCATAATGTACAAAAGGAAAAAGATGTATGCATTACTTTATGTTCTTTAGTGGGCTTCATGTCTGATTTAATACTTTTCAGTTTCTTATCTGTGATGACCTCTTTTTTCTCTTCTGTAATTTTCTGCATCTGTAATTTTCTTCAGGCATTGATATTAGAGAACAAAGATTTGGTGTACATTAATTGCATGATAACACCTAATTTGAAAGCATCCTTCTGCTTCATAAGATCCAGGAAACTGCTATAATGGCTTAATTCATGGTAAAGATATTTTTTAAGTCATCATGATAAGTGGTTTCACAATTTTATTTTTCTTTATGTTCAGAAGTATGCATTTTTATCTTAATTATAATATTTTTTTAAAAAATCCCACACTTCATTCTTTACAGAAATACTCACTATAGAACTAGAAATATTTAAGGAGTAACTTCAGCAAGTGTTAAAGGTATCTGATGAGTCTCAGTGTAATGGCTTTGGGAAACACTGATGTTTCTCTTACGCTCAGAGTGAAGCTAGCATAACTTCAAGGGAGAAAATGGAAGACATTCAAATTTTATGTTCATGTTAGGGAAGTGAATCCTGTATATTTTAGAAAACTAGTATTTATTTTCTTGAATTTTGTCAGGAGTTGTCAATTTATTTCCAGTTGAATGTGACAGTACTAAGGTTTTCAAAGTCTACTAAAACCAACTAACATTAAATTTATGATTTATGAGATTATGTTATTTGTGTTATTTTGACTTAAGTCAACTTTCCTTTCTCATTTCAAAGGAGAAAAAAATGAATGGCCTATAAAACTGTAAGAGTTGATCTGTCAGAAATTATTCCCAATTGCATAATATTTTTAAAAAGTGAGTTAATTTATTTTAATCATATTTATAATATAAAAGTATAAGATAATATTGCCTTCTAAATTTTACCCTAGTAAATAGAATTATAATAGAAATATATACAAATAATTTTATAATTATTAATCCTTTTTATTATTTATTTTATTTTATTTTATTTTATTTTATTTTATTTTATTTTATTTTATTTTATTTTCTGAGACAGGGTTTCTCTCTGTAGCCCTGGCTGTCCTGGAACTTACTTGTAGACCAGGCTGGCATTGCTTCTGCCTTCCAAGTGCTGGTATTAAAGGCATGTGCCACCATTGCCCTGCTTATAATTATTAATTCTTTATTTAATTTTGGCATGTTTCTCATAATTCACCATTGTATATAATCCTGTGACAGATATCCCACAGTACATACATATTTTATTAATATAAATTCCTAGAAATAAGTTTACCAAATAAAATTTTATGCACAATTGTTACTTTGGTACTTGTTGGTAAACTGTTCATTAGAAGTATTGTACTGTTTCGTAATGTAATATGGAACATTCCTCTAAAATTTTCTAACTATTAAATTTTATTGTAAAATGATTTTAATTTACAACAAATCCAATAGATACACAGTTCCTGTTTTATTGAGACTCTTATTTCAATTAAAATATATTTAATTTAGAAAAATATAATAAACTGTGAAAGCAAATTATCATTCAAGCACGTATATTACAAATTTTAAAATCACCTTACTCCATATAATCTGTTTTTAAGTTTTATCTCTAAATTTTTATATTTCTAATTCTAATAGCTTCAATCTTGAAAATATTGAGTATATATTACAACTAAAATGTTACTGTCAATAAGACTGTAACATTAAGTATGTCTTTCTTTTTAAAATAGTGGCTATTAAACTTATTTTTCATATGGGGAACAATTACTAATGCCAATTAATTTGATTTTAGTCCTTGAAATAAAGACAACCTTATTGGTAAAGTGGGAATATAAATTAAAAATAGTTAATATCTTTAATTAATTGCTAGAGTTGCTGAATGCAGAGCTTCAATTTTGCCATTATAACTTTTTTCTCTAATATTTTTATGCATGTGATTGGGTATAACAGACTTTCTATATTTACCAAATGCTCAATTAATTATTTAATAGGCCTTTGCTTTCCAGATGGCAAACTGTTTTAAGAATGCTTTCTGTTGCCTTTGTAAAATGTAGTAATTTTTCATAACATATATTTGTTTAAATTCAGCATTTTTGTCCTTATACTTTCCTGGTTTCTTGAGTTTACATGATCTGTGGCATTGCCGATCCCACTCTTTGCAAGGAATTTTTTGCTGTCTAGGTTAATTTTTATATTAATCTGGTCTTGTTTTCCTAAGCCCTACTCTTGTTGCTTTCTTTTGTAATTCTTTTTTTAACCCCTATCTTCAGCTCTGTATTAAGGCATTGTGAGATGTGGTCTACACTCTTAACACCTTCTTAAGCAAATCAACAATTAAATTAGATACAAAAAATGCACATTTAAAGATATATGTGTAATGAGATTCTCTTGCAATTTTTGAAGAAATCATTGATCATTATTTTGAAAATATTATCATATAGTTAATGATAATTATCAGAAGACAAACTTTGATCTCCTCCCATCTCCAGACACAATGCAAGACAGGATCAAGGTGGCTAGAATTGGAGCAGGCCAAGGCTGTTGTTCTTATCTTTTTTTGAGAATATGATACAATTACATCATATTTCTTGTCCCTTTTATCCACCATATTTCATCATATTTCTCTTCCCATAATTACCTCATTTTTCTCTTCCTGTTCATCTATTCTGGCTTCTTGTAAGAGCCAGAAGATCAGGGAGTTGACTGTGAGATTGGGTCTCCTATTAATGTCAAGCTGCAGCCACAAAGCCTCATTGACATGACTGTCTAAATATGGGTTGAATGAGCGTGATGCCAACAGATAATGCCCACATCAGAGAGGAAAAGTCCATACAGCCTCAAGCTTACAAAGAACTACAGGCCACTGAGGAATTTTGAGAGCAAGCTAAGACTTTTTGAAGGACTGTTTTGACTTCATGGTCATGTTTGGAACATGTAGATATATGCATTAGCTTGTTGGTATTATTCACTTACTCTATGTAAGTGGCTAATATAATTAAGGTCGCTCTTATGTGATGGGGGTATACATGGAGAGACTACTCCTACAGTCTAAGGGGCAGGCAGGTGAACTGGTGATATTTATATGTAACCCTGATACTTGGAACGCAAAGGCTACAGGATCACAGCGGGCTAGTCTTGACTGCATAGAGTGACCGTGTATCAACAACATCATGAAAAGACTCGTAGGGGTAATACTGAACATGTTGTAAATGCAAACTACACCAGTGTATCTTGAGCATCAAAATACTAGGCTCCAATTTGTGAAATTACTTCTCATTATCATTTAAAGACCATAAAATAACTTGAAGTAAATATCACTACTTATGCTTCTTTTACATGTGAAAATGTTCATACACAGGTTATCAACCCAGCTGCTAGCATTTAAAATTAGAAGATAAGAATTGTAATCATCTGGAGAATCTATGTTGAAGTTGTTCTTTTTATGTTGTATTCAGTAACACAGGGTAGTCCATACTTGTTTTACTCATAAGTATTAAAATATTTTAAAATAATTCTACTCCTCCATGTGATATAATACTAAGAGACATCTCATTACTATAATACCATATTTAGCATTTTCACATTCCAGTAACAAAAAGACTATGCAGACTTGTGAATCAATAAAGTCAATAATCATTCCATCATCTTGGTACTCAGGTGCAGTAATTGCAGAATCCATATTTAGATGTATTAATTATTAGTCATGGAATCACCATATTTTATCTCTATAATTTATCAAATATTATGAGTATCTCATATAAAGCATTACTTCTTTTTACATAGCAACTTTAAGAGAGTCATATTCCTTCTTTAGGATCTGATTGCCCAAGTTACTCATAACAAAGTAGACTAAAATTTGAATGGCAAGATATTTATTCTATATTATTTTCATCCTCATATCTGTATAACTAAAGACAAAAGAAGGTAATTTTAGGAAAGGCAAGCAGATCTTTGTGAGTTGAAGATCAGTCTGGTTTACATATGGAGAGCTAGGTCAGTCAGACCCACATAGTAAAATACTGCCTCAAGACAAAATCAAAATGCAAAGATGCTAAGTTCATCTTTATCAGAATTGAGTCTATATCTTCATTGAAGAAATCTTGCCTTCTTTATCCATCTTAGAGCTATCAGTTTCCTATTATTTACATCTAACTTTTGAGTGATTGTGCAATGAAGATATTTATTGGCACTTAATAGGTTATGTGTGCTTGCCTTTGGCAAGGTCTAATTTAGCTTATTTTAAATATTAGTATTAGAAAAGATGAGCAGTATTTAAAAGTACATTAATTCAATATCAGCTTCTAGGGTATGGATTTTTTCCAGTGTAAAAATGCCAATATATGTCTATATGCATTTATGCAAACATACTATTGCTATTTTGTTATGATCGGATTTTCAAGTGCATTGTAGTCATTATTCATATTTCCCCAAGAGAAACTCACATTGAGGTGAAATAGTATTCTTTAGGGAAAAAAATCTTGTTCCTGACTCTCAGTTCAGTTCTATAGTGTAATAGAAAATCTCAGTTAAATGCAGTAGGGAGATCCTAACCCTTATGTGAAATAAATCTTCACAGCAATCCTCAGAGAGGGAGAAATCATGCTCAAATGTAGAACAATAATTAATCCCAAATAAAAGCTAATGGAATAAGAACATTTTGCTACTATCTTATAGGATTTTCTATGACTTGACTCACTTTATTTTGACAAAATGGAACTATAATTGATGTTCGTTGCAAGACTAATTGATCATCTCATTTTATACAAAGGTATGTTGATTTTTTCCTTTGATATTTTTATGTGTGATGTGTGTGTGTACCTGTGTATCTGTGTGTGCCTGTGTGTGTGTGATATGTGTAATTGTGTGAACCTGTGTACTGTGTGTGTGTATGATATGTGTACTTGTGTGAACTTATGTGTACCTGAGTGTGTGTGTGTGTGTGTGTGTGTGTGTGTGTGTGTATGGACTTGCAGAAGCCAAGGGGGAAATTGTTGCCTCTTTTTTTCTCTATCCCTTATTGTCTAGAATTAACTCTGTTGTCTACTCTCCGACCAGCAAACTTTAAGGATCTGTCTCTGCCCTCCGATGCTTAGCTACAGGTTTGCATAGCTGTGCCTGACTTTTTCTGTGAGTGCTGGTTATACAAATTCTGTTTTTTGTGCCTTTACTGCAATGCAACTGACTGTGCCATCTATTCAGTCCCTACACTCGTGTCTGTATCAATAGTTTCTAACCAACCTATATAATAGTTCTATTTGTGCTTAGATGAATATTTGCTACGTCAGTCACAGTTTCGATGGGGATGAAGAGCAAAGCATCATCGAAGCACACTAATAAGTTTTTCACCTCCCTGCCCTTCCTCCCAACCCCGCCATGTCCCACACTTAGTCTTTCTCAAATTAATGACTTCTTTTTGATTATTAAATACTTGCAGGAGCCTGTTTTTAAAAATTCTTTGACATAGTGCTACAATCTTTCTAACATATTTTAACAAAGAATCTCTTGGTTATGTACTTTTCTGACTCATGTCTTCATTCTTTTTTCCCTTTGAATGTATGCTTTCCTTATGGGTAGTCTCAGTACTTAACATAATTTTACTACATCTGTTCCCTTGAGTGCTGATTGTTCTGTCTTCCTGTGTTTCCCAAATGCTCCTCTTGATAATGCTTTTTTTTTGTATCATTCTTTGAGTCTTTCACTGCCTCTGCACTTTAATTTCTGCATCAAGCTTGCAATCCCTCTCAGGAGCTCCCCCAGGTTAAATTTGCATGTATCCATTGTACACAGAGCTGGCTTTTATAATGATAATTTCCTTTTTTTGTTATGTGCCTTTTGACTATGGCATCTTTTGATTTAACACTTTGCAGCTGTTGTTTTTCCCATCTACTCAATAGTCTAAACAAGGATCTGGGAGTCCCTTTCTTCCCTTTCCTCCCTTCTGACATATTCTATTTGTTTTCATATTTCATGACTTACTTCACTTTGCCTTTCCCTTTAGTAGAGTAAAATCCCTGTCTGATATTTTAAAAATAGATTCGTAACTGTGCATCTAGCTCCCTCTCTTCCCTTGCTGAAGACCACACCCAATAATGCAACAGGTTTCTGTTTTCTGAAAAACAAATCTTGAGATAATGTCATTCCCTGACCAGATGCCATGCAAAGCAATGTAATTTCCTTCATGGGGAACCTTTATGCAAAGACAGAGAGAGGCAGCTGCCTCTGTGTGGTGGAGCAGGGGAGATTCTCTTTCTCCAACACAAATGACTCAATTTCCAAAATCATTATATCTGATATTTCCATCTCTGTACTTTATGTTAACAAATTGAAATTCTCTATGAACAAAACACAACACTTAAATTTTTAAGACAAAAATATAATTGAGTAATTTCAGTTGCACATGTAATTTGCAAAGCTGGTACTGAATGTATCCTTTATCCATTTTCATCTTTTCACATTCTTTTATCATGGTGTGTTTATCAAAGTTATAAAAGACTCATGACATTTTATTGTAATCTCTACTACAAATTTCACTCATATTTCATTCACTTTGTTTATGATTCCTTTTTTCTGTTCTCAATATTTAATCCAGAATGTTTGATTGTATTATTCTTTAAAGTAGGAAAACCTGATGGTAGCAATTAAAAATTTACCTTTACACACCCTTTAGAAGGTTGAACAATGAGAACAGAGGTGAATTTGAGAACTAAAATATTTGCTGGGAATATTTGCTTGGTAAGGAGTTCTTGGCTTGAAGGTTTTATTCTTTTGGGAATCCTGAAAAGCCAGGAATACCTAATGTCCTCTACTTAAGGTACCTCAAAAATAAGGAGCAATAGAACAGGATTTCAATTATATTTAAGAAAAACAACTTTGATTACAGACTCTGAAAATATTTGGAAAAAATAAAATTTGCACCATTGACTAGCACTCCGCATTTGCAAATTCCTTCCTGAGGGATTCTTTGTGTGACCTTTGAATGACATATTAATATGGGAATGGACTTTGATACTCCAAGTTTTGGAGCAATTAGGTTTGGTTAGGGCCTTGCAATAGGGCCTTGTTTCTGATTATACTCAATTTATAATCAACCTTAACAGTCCAAAGCCTGTGTAACTATATTTAAATAGATCTCAGGTTTCAGTGGGAAAAATACCTGAATCATCTCCCTAACACCTTGAGGGGAAAAATCTGTGAATGTGTCTATTTCCCTGGAAGAATCTCCTGTAGACCATATGCAGTCAGGATATTGGATTAGCAGGACCACTTTTAATTTCCTGGGAACATTTTACGTAGCTATGAGTACATTATAAGAAAAAAAATTAAATGTCTTCAAAATATGAGATATATACAAAGTTCATTGGCTGGGGTATAAGTGAATGTATATTTATGATTTTGGCTTTATTTTTAAAGTACATCTCTTTCTCTCTCTTTGATATAGTATGAAATTAAAAAAAATAAAGCTTAACTATTAGAAATGAAAAACATCCCAGATGCTCATTATCTTCTGATCAGGCTCTTGTTATTATACAAAAGCATGTTTTTTTTCTTGTTTCTTTTTTTTTTTTAGAATTCATTAGGAAGTAGTTTGATTTATTCTGTTCTACATCCAACTAATAAGTCTTTTACTCATCATCGTGTTCTTATAATATATGAATATGCAAATAATTTATATAAAAGCAATTTAAAAGGCATAAAATAAAATCAATAAGCACTTGTTTCTTCTAATAAAGTGTTAATAACTCCCTCAGTTATGTGTGTTTTTAGTGTTTAGTACCTGAAGTTATAATTAGAAAACAGCAAGGATCAGGAGGATTTTTACATGAGTCGCATTTCAGCAATGTGCCTTGGGATTAGAAATTCCCCAAGTCATAAACCTTCCATCTATTTCCAGTGGAAATTCAGCCCTAATGTCAAGTCATTATAAGTTTATTAGGTCCTTGTCATAATACCAGTTATAAATTAGATCATTTTATAGTCTCAAGAATGAAAAAGTAATTAAATTGGTGGTTTTATTAGTTGATGGACAGTTTCAAAGAGTTTATTTCTCTTGGAAAATCAAGGTATATTGTTCTTTTATCTTCCAAAGAAATGATTAATGGAAAAATGGGGCTGTACAGAATTCTAAATGTAACAGAATAAGATAATTTTAGCATGAATATCGACTTTATTTTATTAATAAGTATTAAATATGTATTTAAATATGTGAAGTTTTTGCTTTAAAATTTAAATATTAGGATTTTCTTCATTAGTATGTGAATTCAATTTCAAAACAGGTATTTAATTTGGTGAATTAAAGGTAGTCATGTTAATATTACAGTCTATTCTTTGAAAATATGCTAATTGAAGCCTTTATAAAATGACATAGAGATTAAATCTTTGTAAATTCTTAAGTGTTATAATTAGTCTTTCTGGTTTTTTGCTCTCCAGACTCAAAAGAATACAAATGATTAAAGTCAGCTAAATTGAAAAGGAGATCTTGAGTATCTTTATTCATTTAGCTAATTCTAAACTTGTCTTCTTGCCTCTCATATTATTTATTATTTTCATTTTACTCTGGAAATGCTAATGCAGCTACAGAAAATTAAATGAACAGTATATTACATCATAAAAATCATGTTCCAAAGTGTCTTGAGCCAGTCTTCAGTAGCTGTGCTAGAACATATGTGTTTTCTAATGTGAAAATCATGGAGATACACAATCCTTGTCTTAAAAAATGACCTCCATCTAATTTTTTAGCGTCTGGAACCTCTTCAAGGTGGGGGTGCTCTGATTCTTAGTTTCCCAAGCCAATATTGTAATGATGAGCACTGTGTATGTCTATCTGCAACATGAGTTTTGTCAGTGCTTAGTTGGTAATAGACTATTTAAATAGGTCGCATTATATAAAGAACCTCATTGTGTTGTTTTAAAAACATGTTTCAATTACCCTTGTGCATTAAATAATGCTTTACAAATGTTCCTGTGTTTGTTTTGTAATATCCTTTATTGAGTGTCTTTTGTATGATTTGGTTATCAAAACAATTTTACTTCTCAGAAACTACAAGTAATGTGAACACACTTCTTCGGATTCCCCCCTCCCACCATTTTTAGAAGGAATGGGCATTTGAGTAATGTTACTGTAGCTGTACAACAGCAAGTAGAGCCTGTGAGTCTCCTAAAAGAGTCCACCACTCTTTTGGCTTCTATACTGCATAGTTCTGATTTGGTAGCCATGAACACAATAATTTCTCTTATTATAGAAACATACAAATATATGATATATAATACATTGTTGTATTACATGTTTGAGTATATATAATATATAATAATATAAAATAATGTATTTGTTTTATATACATATATCATATATGTATACTTGGTGTAATTCAAATAATGTGATCTGAAACTATACTAGCTTCAATTTTAACTCTTGTCTACAGCTTAAGTAGAATAATTCAGTGACTGAAACTTAAATCTAAATACCACTAGTCTCATAATAATCTACAGAATATGAAATGAAAGGATAAAAGTTCTGATCAAAACTGAAATAGAGAAGAACAGTAGTATCTCTCTCTATATGTATCAGTATATATCTGTATGTATCAGTATATATCAGTATATATCTCCTAGATATATATTCTCCATATTATGCACTATAGCAGAATAGTGTTTGATTTTACCCAGCTAAGAGCCCGTGGACACCTTTCTAACAAATTACAAAAAGATTTGTCTAGTTGTGAGTGAAAATTGTTGTAGAATCAGATCAAGCGTTTACATAAAAATGGTTGCCTCAGAGGATTTTCTGTTACTGCACAGGTGTTAATCTAGCTGTACCTGTACACAAAGTCTTAGTGAGAATTCCATGAGGAGACCTACTTTAATATTAATTTTGTTTGTTTATTTTCTAATTTTAATAATTCATGGGAGAAAAGTGGAAATACATATTTTATCTTGAATTTTTACATGAGTTGATTTTCCTAGAAAAATATTTGAAACTATATGAATGAAGTTAAAATGAGTTATCACAATTAAAAGATTATTTTACTCTAGAAGTTGATTGACTTTGCCTCTCTTTGTTAATGGGCTACAGAATGATTTTTATACCTACCTAAACCTTTACTTCTGCCCTCAGTTTAATGTTAAATGTAATGGTTAGTATGTATTTATGATGATGGTTATGATATAGAATTATTAAACACCTGTAATAGCTTTTGAATGAATTACTGTTTCAAAACAATGTTTAATTAAAAAAAAGTCTTACTTTTTTTTTTTTTCTGGATTTGGTTTTTTCGAGATGGGGTTTCTCTGTATACCCCTGGCTGTCCTAGCGCTCACTCTGAAGACCAGGCTGGCCTCGAACTCAGAAATCCACCTGCCTCTGCCTCCCAGAGTGCTGGGATTACAGGCATGCGCCACCACTGCCTGGCTAGTCTTACTTTTTAAATGGGCAATATTTTCCTTGAGTGTGAACAGTGATGAATCCATTTCTGATAAAGCACTGAAATGACCTTTGAAAGAAATAACCTATAGAAAAGCAACTTAATTAGGAGCTAAATTATACCTGACTTAGGAGTGTTTCTCTAAGTCACACTTTTACTCCTGTTTTCCTTGTAGAATAAAAAAGTCTTAGGAGAGAGCAGTATCATGGCACAGCAAATACAAAGAAGTGAGCTCAACACAAAAAGTTTTGACAGAGATCCCATTGCTCTGAGAGCCCCAATGCCCACCTTCAGGAGACAGGAAGTTGTAAGTGGTCTGACGGGTTGAGAGCTTGTGATGTCCCTCAGCAAACCAAGACTTAAGTTTTACTCCTTTCCCAACTGCTCAGAAGCAATTAGCAGAAGTAATTAATACTGTTACCTTGTGAATTCTTTGGCTGCTTGATTTAGTTTCAAATGATATGGACAATGGTAGTATCTCCTAAGTATATCTGAAGGCATAATTGATATTTCCAAGGTTACTGAATATATTTCTTTTTCAAGATAATACAATACCTTAATATTTTCTATTGATTTCTTAAAAACAGACTTTAAATTGTAAAGCTATAAGTACTTGCTATTTTAGAATACAACAAATATTAGAAAAGGATCCAATGAACTGTCAGAAATTTGGCACATGACATGAACTTCGAGCATGTAATTGTGTACACATAAGTACTAATGTGGTTTATAGATGAAGAGAGACAAAAGTACAGGAACCATTTCATCTTGAGCCAGGAATGCATTTATTGACTATCAGAATCTTATTAAGCTTAGAATTAAACTAATATGGATTAATATTTTTAAAAACCTAGAGATTCCATTGGATTTTTAATTTTATTTTGTGTGAAATAAAAACACATTTTTCAGTCTTAAGGATAAAACTGGAAAAAAAGTTGAAAAGAATAATATATATATATATGTGTATATACATATATATATACACACACACACACACTTTAGCAGTACTATGGTTGCTATCTTAAGTTTTGTCTAAATCAGGTAAATTGCAAAAAACCTACCAATATAAAATATTTCATATTAAGCATGTACTTAATCCTATTTTTAATCCTATCTTCACATTGAAAAGATAACTTATTATTTTGGGGTTTTGTAGCCCAGTATTTCCTACGTACTTGATGAAGGCTTCACTACTCATCCTAGTCTTAGCAAAATAAAGGAGGGGGAGAGATGATACTTTCTTTTCATCCCAGCTCTATAATTCTCTGGGCCAGCGATTCTGTGTCTTGTCTCTTCTTTCCTCCTGTAAAATCTGATATTATTCTCTGTTCAATTTTCCTGTTCAAATTTGAATCAAACTATTTGGCAGCGTGTCAGTGCTCTGATAGTCTGTGACAATATATTATTTTGTGTGAATCTTAGCAAATGATTAGCTAGTAAAAGTTTTTCATTTTATGATTCTCAGCTTGCTGAGTTTGATGAATATGATCTAATATCTGAAATTTTTATCTGTAAATGTCATCAGTTTCCTCTTTGTTGTAGGTCTTTTTTTAAAAAAAATAATAATGTTGAAATGACTTTATACTCACACAAATAAATGTGCTGCAGAGGTAGCCACTTCTTATTCCTTTGAAGTGGTCCTTGCTCTCCCGGCTGATGCGAGGATCCTGCTTGTATAATGGGTTTGTCTTCCAACTGGTAACTTTTCTATAACATGCTTCCTACCATGTATATTTATTTTCTAAACAATCTTCAAGCAGCCACATCATTCTTTAGCTTAGTTTCTGAACACCATTGAATCCATTTCATACTCAAGATATTTAAAGTATAGTTTGAAGGATTTTGTTGTTTCTATCAAGTTGTAATAAATCAAATCCACTCATCACCCCCAACTGTTCTGGTCTCTGTTTAATGACCTATTGCTTGAGTGTGTATCCTGGAATTTTCACACTGTGAAGTTACTTACCCTGTGGTATGTAAATTATTTTTCAGTCAAAAAAAATGTAAATCTTTACTTTGCAATTGTACTGTGACGACATAGATCAATTTGAAAAAAAAATAATGACAAACATTTTCCTTCTGAATGCTGTATTTGCATGGCTTCATATGGTCTAAAGGTTTGCATGGGAAATTCATCTTTCATTTCATATCTGCATACCTTATTCTTTAGTTTCGGTCAATCAATGTGCATCTGGAGGACACTGAAAGAAAAAGCTTTTAGTCTAGAAACAACATCTTTATCAGGAAAAGACACTGGTGAAAATTGTCAAACTATTTAATAAGTTTGAGGGTGATAGGATATACTTGAAATATAAAAGAAGTATACCAGCTACTGTAGTGACATCATCTTTGATGATTGTTTTACTTATAAA
The DNA here is from genome assembly GCF_947179515.1 of Apodemus sylvaticus. Classification (NCBI taxonomy): domain Eukaryota; kingdom Metazoa; phylum Chordata; class Mammalia; order Rodentia; family Muridae; genus Apodemus; species Apodemus sylvaticus. Next base: position 51,601,303 of record NC_067483.1, read on the forward strand.
CTGAAGACAAGTCAAATCAAACCAACTCAATATGGGTTCACTATGGCATGGTTTATCACATAGCAAAACAGTTGATGAGATGGCGAGACAGCTCCGTGGGTAAAGACACTTACTCCTAAGCCTGATAACCTCTATTTTAATCCCTGGGTACAAGAGATCTGATTCTAGCAAGTTGATTTTTTTTTTGTCTCCACACAAATGAAGAAATAAATAAATGTAATAAAATTTGATTAGCAAACAAATCTAGAAAAATATTTATTTTCTTTTAATTTTCAACAGGCTTGTTGTTAGTAAAGGTATGAAACCAAGAGTTAATAAAGTGTGTTAGACAGTAAATCATTTGATGTGAATATATGAGGAACTGAGTTTGGACCCCTACCAATCGCACAAATAGTCGAGAGGCCCCTGAGGTGGACCTGTATATTCCACTCCTGAGGGTGCAGAGACAGAAAGGTTCCTAGGTTTTCTGGCCAGCCAATATAGACAAATAGGTAAGTTTCAGGTTCAGTGAGAGCTATGATCTCAAAATCTGTGGTGCAGAGAGGCATGGAGGAGATGTTGACCTCTAACCTATACAGACCTGTGTACCTGTGTTCTCTTCCTACATATGTGAAATGAAGAGGTGTACACACATGAAATGAAGATGTATACACACACACACAAATGTAAAAAAATGCATATTGATGAGTAGTTAATGTTCAGGACTTGGTGCTGCTGGGGGGATTTTTAATCATTTTGAGTGATCTTAAAGAACATGACTTATTTTTGAGCCTCGATGAGTCATCACTTTTGAATGCTGATACTCTTCTCCAAGTAGTCAGATTTTAGATCACATTTCCAAACTACTTTCAACCTGGAATTTAGTCCTCAGATATAGTACAACAATTTTATAGAGGATTGATGAATTCTGTTAAAAACAAAACCTTATTTATTTTCATAAAGCTTTTAATACATAAGTAATTGCTTAGAGCAAACAGTGGATATACAAATATGGCTGTACTTCAGCACAAATCTACATTCAACAACTCAGCTTGTATGTCCTAGGACTAGTTTTCTACCTTTGGAGACCTTTATGTTCCATATTTATGTAATATTCAGGCTGTAGACTGGAACTCATGCATTATAGTAAGGAGTAAATTAAGTAGCCCATTTATGAATTTACCACACAGATTTCCAGAATAGAAAATACAAGCAAATGCTAGCCATCTCTCCTGGAACAAAAAAGCATGTTTAAAAAAAAATCAACCTGAGTATGCGTCAAACAAAATTTAGGATATAACTTCACTTAAACTAAACCAAAAAACTAAAGGGGGATATAAATGCAATTTAAAACAAATGTAGATGAGAACGTTGAAAATAGACAGTTGCAGTATGTTTCTAAGTTAGATTATTTCACTATTTTAAAGAAAATTCCCAGAAAAGTGGAAACATCTTAGTACCCCCTCCCACTTGCCCTGTGAACAGGCAAAACCTTGAAGCAGAGATGGTGAATTCTCGGCACAGGGTTAGAAAGAAAGGTCACCTGCGTGATAGAATTATGCAGATTTTCTCCAGACACTGGGTTTTGAAACTGATTTACAGAGTTTATAGAAAAGGCAGCCAAGGAAAGAAGAACTAAAGATATGGCCAGAGGTTTCGATGGAGGCATACTTTAGTCAGGGCTATGGGTGTTGTGAGAGAAATTTTAAGGATGAATGTGGTAATATATATGAAACACTCTCTGTTCCCTGGAAGAAAGGTTCTATAAAAACATAACGTATTGCTGATTCTTAGAATGAATGGTGAAGGTTGAAAGATTTTCAGACATAGGGAAAGGGCACATTCACAATCCAGTGAGAAGCAAAGAATATTGAAAATGGAAGTCAGAAACAAGAAAGTGAAAGTAAAGCAATTTTAAAGCTGGAGCTCAGGTACACACACACACACACACACACACACAAGAGGGGGGGTAGAGGGAGAAAGAAAGGGAGGGAGTGTTAAAAACACAGTTATCAATATTCTAATATTCTTGTTACTTTGTAAAATTAGTTTTTATTGTTACAAAATAACATAATTTAGGCACATCAAATTTAAATATTATGATGGTCAAGAACACCAAACAGTGAATTTGGGATGTCTGAGAAGGATAAACAACAAAAAGCACAGTAGGAACAATGAATAAAGATGCCCTTAAAAGGATTGGGTGTGAAGTTCAGTGATAGGGTGCTTCTTTGCCAGGCTGGAGTTGTGGTTTTAATCCTCGGGCTTCATCCCCAGCACCACAACAATAAACGATAAAATAGAAGTAATGTTTATAGAAAAATTATTTTTCCAAACAGGTCAGGACAGTGTTTGCAGGGGTGAAATTGGTGGAGTATGGGTCCTCAAAGTTCTGCACATAATGGATAACTGTCTCTCCAACGTACTTATGACCCATTTTCAGTGAATCTACTGCATTGGAAGGAAGACATGGAAATGAGAGTGTGCCACCCACAGTGTCTCACGTGGAGCTGCTGATTATAAATCTGGAGCTCATAATTGACACAGAGGTGGCTCCTAGGTAACATGGCTAGCAGAATGCATTTGAAACAAACCAAATATCTGTAAACCCCAAAGAAAAGCACTTCCGCTGAAGGTCGGTGCTCCTCCTTTCAGGCTCCAAATCTGACTCTGGTATTGATGTGCTAATTAGCCTACACTATTATGTTGTTACTAGGTAATTTTATCAACTAGAATTTTATAATTAAACAGAACATGAATCTAATAAGTGATGTCCTCTGACCTAAGAGAGAAACTTCAGGGAACAGATTTATTAGATGATCATAGAGAATAATTCAATTTTATGGTGTTATGATAAATCGAAACTGAGTTTTGTTATGCATCTGAAATACACTTGAAAAGTTAAATAGTATTTTTCATTTGTGGCAACTCTGGTCATCGTGAGTTTAGAATCTCTTCAGAAGCTTTCATCAAACTATGCTAAAGTGCAAATAAATGATAATATCTGGCTAATATCTGACTATCCCGTTAGAGCTTTCCTGTGATAGTGGTTTTCACTTGTTTTATTTGACTTGTTTTTTCCCCGAGATATGGTAGAGGAAGACAAAGAGGGAGAGAGGGATAGAGAAAAAGAGAGAAAAATAATTTTTAGCCTTTGTTTCTAAACCTCTCCTTTAACCCTCTAGCTCTTTCTTGCATTTTTCATGCTTCTTTCTTTAATTACCCAATTATTTTTAAATTTACTTTGAAACAAGAGCCATCACCTTTTCCCTACTCTGTCACTTTAGTCCCTACCATAGTAATTCAAACCTAAATCACGCCTCCACTGGGCTGCCCAGGTGCCTTTGAGCCATCTTTGTACAGTTTTCCCTTGTATACACTCAGATCCCACTCTGGGCCCTTGGGTAGCTTGGCTTTCTACTTCACTCAAAATCAAGCACCCTCCAGGGGACACAGCACACTGTAGGGTTTTTCCTGTGTTACTTTTGTACCGTCTCCAGTCAGAACAATGTTCAATCTTTCCCTGTCACACTGGTCTGTTGCTTTCCAAATATCCTCATCCCCTGCCATCCATGTTGACATAATGCAGCCCCTATGCCTAGTTAATTACCTTTATCCTCTTTAGAGCTTTATTTTATCTGTCAGCATATAATAACACAGCTCTTTGCTATCAAACTGTATCATTTATTTCGTGTCTTTTATTATTTTTTTCGTAAGTTGCAGGAAAGCAGGGATTTCTGTTTGAATTGCTTGAATTTATGTCCAAATGCATCATACTGCTTACAGGATCTAATATTTAAAATTACATCTGAACGTTTTAGTTACATTACACAAGCTTGCTGGTGTAATGGCATCATACAGTGCACTGGTGTCCCGAGGCAACAGATTCCTGGATCTATCAGGATGAAAGTCAAAGGAGTCACACTTGGTCAGGCAGACAAAAATGGAGAAGTTGTTTGGTATATGAATAAGAGTTCACATCTGTACACCAAATGAAAACCGTGGTGATTTGCTTTGTTTGAAAAGGTATCATGTCGTTTCCTGACTCTTAAAAATTGACAGCAATTTGTGGGGCTTTGCCTTCCTTTTCTTAAATTTCTAAACCTTAAAGTATAATCTTCTAATAACAAATATGTTTTCATTTCTAACATACTCTTGATGTGAAGACAAATAAGGCTATCTGTGCCAGTATAAACACTTCATTTCCATATTTGGGGTTCTGTGTTTTAAATAGTCAGGATCTTACCTTACTTAACCTAAGCCATGGCTAAATACATTTTTAAGTCAATATGATATTTAAACTAAGGTAATTTAAAAACTCCCATCTCTTTTCACTTTAGCCAACCCTGTATGACTTATTTCTGCCAATAGATGTCAGTGGTTGACTACATTAGTGGAATCAGTGCAGGCTCCTTTGTGTATTCCACTTTAAAGAGGTACCTCACGCTCTAAGTTTTCTTTCATTATTTCAACCTGAGAAGTGATATGTATTGCAGTGTGATAGATTTGACTATAGGCTCTCTTAAAAATTCTATAATTTTCTGACATTATTAAAATATTAAATTATGCAGGACCTATTAAACATTGAAATGATTTTTAAGTGGTTGCCTTTTTAGAACAGGTTTATGTGTATTTCTTTAGTCATACAGTTCTAACACGACAAAAGGACTTTTTGGTTTTTTGTGCTTTTGAGACATGGCCTCATACATTGACTGATATCAAGCTTGGTATAGAGATGAGGATGATCTTGAACTTCCAAATCCCCTACCTTCTCTTCCTGAGTGCTGGGTTACAAACATAAGCAGTCTTGATGGAATATTTTAATAAAGATCACGTAGCATCATTTATTTATTAATTCTACACATTTACTAGATGACAGAAGTTTATGTTAAATACATGATTTATTTCATGAGCAAAAAAAAAAAAAATACAAGCCACAGAGTGGAAGAAAGTATTTCCAAAATTAATATAACAGAATCCGTGCAAACAGAAATTGCAAATAATTTTTATGAGACAAATGTTAGTTACAGACAAACTGGATACCTTTAAAGAAGAGCTAAGCATGCAACAGTAAAAGAAAACATTTGACTAATAAAGGACAAAAAATATATGAAAGATTCTTTATCATTGTTATTATAGAAATAACGTGGTAATCGTTATACTCAGTATAGTCTAAAAACCACTGTCCTAGCTAGGTGAGATTGGAAAATAGGATCTTACTCACCCACCACTTATTAAGTGCTGAGGGTCAAAGAGAGGGTCTTCCATGTACTCTGCCACGATCTACTTTCTTAGCCCTTGGCTTTTTAAGACCATGTCTCTGTGTACCTTGGAATAACTATGAACTCACTATGTAGCTCAGACTTGCTTCATATCCGTGATCCTCTTGCCTCTGCCTGTCATGCATGTGTCCCACCATGCCCTGTGGCAATCTTTAATTTTATGAGAATGCAAAAGGTCATTTAGGAAAATTGGCCAAAATATAAACATTGCAATTCTCTCTGGGCTAAGGAATGATTTCTAGATTTGAGAGACCCTAGCCACAGATATAGATGAATAGTGTAAATCCATTTTTTGCCAAGTCAATGACAGGTAAAACTAAGCCATAAAAATGGAAACGACAAAGCTTTTGGGAGGATAGCAATTTAATGTGTTTTAAGTGAGGCATCTAGAAAATTAACTTTTTTTGACTTGTGTGGTTTTACATAGTATTGTACTGTGTTATTTATGAACATGCTAAGTCTCTCATGTTGATTTCTCACATTTAATTCTAAAACACGGGGAGAGGTACAATTAATGGAGTTTGTAGTCTAATGCTAGTCTGGGGTGTCAAGAGAATCTGAGAATAGCCTGAGATACCTAATGAAATCTGTCTCAGAAAGAAAAATCTGGTTTGCTAGTGTTCTATAATATGCCATTTCCAATAAAATTATGTGATAATCAAATTAGAAATTTTTTCACAACAGTTAACAAAGATATTAAGATAGTTTCATAATGTCAAAAATATTATCACTATTTTAGATCCTAGATTCTTGAAGATTTTTTTCAGAAGATAAACATTTTTCTTTGGTCTAACAATTGACATTTTCAATGTCTATAGCATGATATCAGATAATAGACAAGATCACAGGGAGAAAACAATACGTGAAATACAGATTCTGAGCTTGTCATGCATTAAAATAGCAAAGCTTCAGACTTAAGTGCTTTTAATCTGCTTTCATAAGCAAGTGTGCCAACATAGAAGCCATTGCTTTGTTTTTACCCATTATAACAAAACACACAGAAGAAACAAATCTTGTTACCCATTTGTTCTGAATCTGCATTACTACACACCTTCCTTATATTTAGCATCATACTCATTTAACTCTGTTGATTGTGATTTATAGGATTTAAAAATACAACTTTCCAAGTTCCCAGCAGATTTTCATCTGCTTCTCAGGAGATGTTTATCTCTGTGTGGTTTCCTATGCATACATTTCCTCACCCCTAACAAAAACCTTTCTTTAAGATCTAATTCTGTCTGTATCTGAGATTTCCCCCACGGGTACATTTTATAGTCGAGATTTTTCCTGCTTCTTAATTCTTCTACTTGTCAGAGGAAATAAGCCAAATTAAGACTCTGAGATAGTAATATTTTGGGGACATTATTTCTCTTCTGATTACCTCTGAATTACCAATCTGAACATAATTCATTCCAAACCTGAAAGGATAGGAAGGTGTGACTGTAAGATGCCAGCACCCTTTCATCGTCCTGGAACAGTGGTGATAACTTTAGTTTTTTGTTCTTTCTAACAAAGAAAGTCCTTAGATTTTGTTTTGTTTTGTTTTTGTTTTTTGTTTTTTTAATTTTTAGTACTTTTTCTTTTTTCTACTTAAGAAGCATGTTAATGTATTTGGTGACTTGTGGCTTGTGAGCACAGACTAACACGCCACTATTAACCTATAAGTTGCTTCACAAAGATGATACCCACAATGTTCAGAGGGAAACGATGCAGATGCTAAACGGAGGAGTATATTTAGGAAATTACTCTTCATCTGGAGACAAAATGTTTTAATTTTTAAAGGGCCTGCATCTTTTATCATTCTGTTATCTCTTCTGCAACCTTGAAAAATAAACAGGACCACTGTTTTTGGAACTAAAATTTGGATGATGGCTAAATTTCTTCTCTTTCCTTTCTAGACACTATCTGAAAGAACTTTACATTGATTCTATCTACTCTTAACAGTAACTTAAAGACTCTGCTTTCTTGAGCAGAGATCATAGAATTCCTTCCTATTTTTTTATTTTGCTATTTAAGGTCTACCTGTTGAGGCTAAAGCTACTGCCTCCTATATGTATACTAACCTAACATAACATAACTAAAGAATATTTCTCTGTCTCTGTCTCTCTGTCTCTGTCTCTGTCTATCTGTCTCTCTTTCTCTCTGCCTCTCCCTCTCTCCTTCTCCCTCTCCTTCTCCCTCTCTCTCTCTCTCTCTCTCTCTCTCTCTCTCTCTCTCTCTCTCTCTCTCAAATGGGTATACAGGTCCACATACACTCTGTGAGATGTATGAATTCCACAGATACTTGTGCCCTTATAGAGGGTGCATTCAGTTGAATCACCATGAACTGAAAGTAGGCTTGTTGCTTTCTTGGGTAGTGGCCTCATTGTGATAAAGTCAGCCATGTAACTTGACCACCATCTTGTCTAATGTTATCCTAAAACCAGCAAAAGCTATGTGACTTCACTGCCATCTTGGTTAACAAAACCACTTGAAATAAACCAAAATGACAGTATCCGTGAAACTCCCCAGTTACACTGAGCTTTGGGGACCATTGCACCCGTTTTTACATTTGACTAAGGAGATAATACTAGACTTCCAAGGTGGTTGTTTTTTTTTGTTTGTTTGTTTGTTAGCTGGTTAGTTTATTGTGGTTGGTTGTTTTAGTTTTTGTTTTGTTTTGCATTTGAACATGTTTTAAGTCATATTATTTACCTGTTTCTATAGGTTAAGGCTTTAGCCATGTGTGTACAACACTGATTTAAAAACAGAGGGAATTAGCTCAAGTTTTCAGCAGCCCAGGGCTGAGTTTTTGTAAAGCACCAATCCCCACAAAGATGAAAAGGACAAAATGCCAAGTTCTGGACAAGTTGCTGCCAATAGGAGGACAGGCTCCAGCAAAGGCAGGAGATCACCCTGGATAAAGGGCTGGAGATACAGTCTTCACTAGGCCTTAATGCCTACTGTTCCTGCTTATATCTTCAGATTCACTTTTCTCTAACTGAGACAGGATTTTCTTTCCCTAATTCAAGACTCCTTTGCTCGACATTTGTCTGCTTTTCTGACCCAAGGTGATCTCCATTCCCTTTAGGTTTGCTTTTACCTTTCAGTAAGAGCCATAGAAAACAGGAAGAAATAAAGACTCGAATGTCATCACTTTCTTAGCTCTTCTAGTTTGTTTGTGTTGTTGAGTTTGCTTTACCCTGCTCTTGTTTCCTGTGTTTAGTATTCTCTGAATTACAGTAATTTGAATCCAATGGGCATGTGGTAAATTGCAGGGAAGATTTCCTAATCTAGAAGTCCCTCTTTAAATAAAAAGAAAGTTACCATGAGTGCCTTTCACGCTCCCAATCTGCATTTTAAAAATGTAGTGTGGCTTTACACATTATGAAAATGAACCTGAGATTAGGGAAACCCCACAGCAGAGCAACCTTTCTTTCTATTTCATCAGAACAACACTAACCTCTCCTCTCCCTGCTTGACCTGCTATAAATTCTGAAAATTTATTTCCAGCTATGGCCCTGGTATTTTCTCATTAGCTATCTCTTGTTCGTGTAGCTACTCCATGGGATGTGCTAAGGTCACTTTTATCTACATGCGAGAGGTTGCTTTAGGTTACAACAGGACCTTAAACCATTATGTGGTTTCTTCTGGGAAAAGAGAAAAACTTATCTCTTTGGCTAAGTGACTGCCAATTTGATCTGTCTCTCAGACAAGTTTGAAGCAGGGGATTGGTGTCTACTACTTAGAATGCAGGGCTTCTCACTTTGATACATCTTATTGATAAGATTAGAAGGGAACTCAAGTTATTCCGAGAATGCTACCTGGGTTATAGATAAAAGCAGCCAGGGCCTGGAACAGCAGATTTGGATAAACTTGAATCAGTCCTGCACTGCGATCTAGTCTTGAGGGGTTTTGAGTCAGCCACCTTCTGCTTTTATTACACACCCTCTACAGTTGCTGGTCTGAGAGACTCAAGAAAAACTAGGCTTTTCCCAACTGCTTGCACTTTACAGATGTGGATGGATGTCATCTTCAGGATCCCCACAGCTGGTTTCTTGGAAAATTAGAGGAAATTAACCCCTGTGGAATTAGGAAGAAACATTTTCTCAACTTGTGCATCTTTTCTGTAAATGAACAGAAAAGTCCAATGAAATTCTAAATGTCGAGCCTTTCTTTTACCTGTGATGTTATTCAGAGCTCACTAAAGTCTATCTACAGGGTGGAGTTAGCAAACCCTGATACAGAATTTGAAACAGAATCTCCCCTTAAATAAGCCCTTGCTCATAGAAATTCAATTTTGAAAGAAACACCCCAACCTCCTAATAGTTCGAAAGCTTAGATCTCTGAATATTTTTTGCTGCCCTTGCTCAAACGAAGATATATGATAGAACCTTCTGTTGTACAAGAGGAAAGGGTACTTCTTTTTTTTTTTTTTTTGTCTTTTTTTTTTATTTGATATAATTTATTTACATTTCAAATGATTTCCCCTTTTCTAGCCCCCCCCCTCCCCGAAAGTCCCGTAAGCCCCCTTCTCTTCCCCTGTCCTCCCTCCCACCCCTTTCCAGTTCCCCGTTCTGGTTTTGCCAAATACTGTTTCACTGAGTCTTTCCAGAACCAGGGACCACTCCTGCTTTCTTCTTGTATCTCATTTGATGTGTGGATTATGTTTTGGGTATTCCAGTTTTCTAGGTTAATAACCACTTATTAGTGAGTGCATACCATGATTCACCTTTTGAGTCTGGGTTACCTCACTTAGTATGATGTTCTCTAGCTCCATCCATTTGCCTAAGAATTTCATGAATTCATTGTTTCTAATGGCTGAATAGTACTCCATTGTGTAGATATACCACATTTTTTGTATCCACTCTTCTGTTGAGGGATACCTGGGTTCTTTCCAGCATCTGGCAATTATAAATAGGGCTGCTATGAACATAGTAGAGCATGTATCCTTATTACATGGTGGGGAATCCTCTGGGTATATGCCCAGGAGTGGTATAGCAGGATCTTCTGGAAGTGAGGTGCCCAGTTTTCGGAGGAACCGCCAGACTGCTTTCCAGAGTGGTTGTACCAATTTGCAACCCCACCAGCAGTGGAGGAGTGTTCCTCTTTCTCCGCACCCTCTCCAACACCTGCTGTCTCCTGAATTTTTAATCTTAGCCATTCTGACTGGTGTAAGATGAAATCTTAGGGTTGTTTTGATTTGCATTTCCCTAATGACTAATGAAGTGGAGCATTTTTTAAGATGCTTCTCCGCCATCCGAAGTTCTTCAGGTGAGAATTCTTTGTTTAACTCTGTACCCCATTTTTTAATAGGGTTGTTCGGTTTTCTGGAGTCTAACTTCTTGAGTTCTTTATATATATTGGATATTAGCCCTCTATCTGATGTAGGATTGGTGAAGATCTTTTCCCAATTTGTTGGTTGCCGATCTGTCCTCTTGATGGTGTCCTTTGCCTTACAGAAACTCTGTAACCTTATGAGGTCCCATTTGTCAATTCTTGCTCTTAGAGCATACGCTATTGGTGTTCTGTTCAGAAACTTTCTCCCTGTACCGATGTCCTCAAGGGTCTTCCCCAGTTTCTTTTCTATTAGCTTCAGAGTGTCTGGCTTTATGTGGAGGTCCTTGATCCATTTGGATTTGAGCTTAGTACAAGGAGACAAGGATGGATCAATTCGCATTCTTCTGCATGCTGACCTCCAGTTGAACCAGCACCATTTGTTGAAAAGGCTATCTTTTTTCCATTGGATGTTTTCAGCCTCTTTGTCGAGGATCAAGTGGCCATAGGTGTGTGGGTTCATTTCTGGATCTTCAATCCTGTTCCATTGATCCTCCTGCCTGTCACTGTACCAATACCATGCAGTTTTTAACACTATTGCTCTGTAGTATTGCTTGAGGTCAGGGATACTGATTCCCCCAGATTTTCTTTTGTTGCTGAGAATAGTTTTAGCTATCCTGGGTTTTTTGTTGTTCCAGATGAATTTGATAATTGCTCTTTCTAACTCTGTGAAGAATTGAGTTGGGATTTTGATGGGTATTGCATTGAATCTGTATAGTGCTTTAGGCAAAATGGCCATTTTAACTATATTGATTCTACCGATCCATGAGCATGGGAGGTTTTCCCATTTTTTGAGGTCTTCTTCCATTTCCTTCTTCAGAGTCTTGAAGTTCTTGCCATACAGATCTTTCGCATGTTTGGTAAGAGTCACCCCAAGATACTTTATACTGTTTGTGGCTATTGTGAAGGGGGTCATTTCCCTAATTTCTTTCTCAGCCTGCTTATCCTTTGAGTATAGGAAGGCCACTGATTTGCTTGAGTTGATTTTGTAACCTGCCACTTTGCTGAAGTTGTTTATCAGATGTAGGAGCTCTCTAGTGGAGTTCTTTGGGTCACTTAGGTAGACGATCATGTCGTCTGCAAATAATGATAGTTTGACTTCCTCCTTTCCAATTTGTATCCCTTTGACCTCCTTATGTTGTCGAATTGCCCGAGCTAGTACCTCAAGTACAATATTGAAAAGATAAGGAGAAAGGGGGCAGCCTTGTCTGGTCCCTGATTTCAGTGGGATTGCTTCAAGTTTCTCTCCGTTTAGTTTGATGCTGGCTACCGGTTTGCTGTATATTGCTTTTACTATGTTTAGGTATGGGCCTTGAATTCCTGTTCTCTCCAAGACTTTAAGCATGAAAGGATGCTGAATTTTGTCAAATGCTTTTTCAGCATCCAATGAAATGACCATGTGGTTTTGTTCTTTGAGTTTGTTTATGTAGTGGATTGTATTGATGGATTTCCGTATATTGAACCAACCCTGCATTCCCGGGATAAAGCCTACTTGATCATGGTGGATGATCGTTTTGATGTGTTCTTGGATTCGGTTGGCAAGAATTTTGTTGAGTATTTTTGCATCGATGTTCATAAGGGAAATTGGTCTGAAGTTCTCTTTCTTTGTTGGATCTTTGTGTGGCTTTGGTATCAGCGTAATTGTGGCTTCGTAGAAGGAATTGGGTAGTGTTCCTTCTGTTTCTATTTTGTGGAATAGTTTGAAGAGTATTGGTGTTAACTCTTCTTTGAAGGTCTGGTAGAATTCTGCACTGAAACCATCTGGTCCTGTGCTTTTTTTGGTTGGAAGACTTTCTATGACTCCTTCTATTTCTTTAGGCTTTATGGGACTGTTTAGATGGTCTAGTTGGTCCTGATTTAATTTTGGTATTTGGTATCTGTCAAGAAAATTGTCCATTTCCTCCAGATTCTCCAGTTGTGTTGAGTACAGGCTCGTGTAGTAGGATCTGATGATTTTTTGGATTTCCTCAGTTTCCGTTGTTATGTCTCCCTTTTCATTTCTAAGTTTGTTAATTTGGATACTTTCTCTGTGCCCTTTGGTCAGTCTGGCTAAGGATTTATCTATCTTGTTGATTTTCTCAAAGAACCAGCTCCTAGTTTTGTTGATTTTTTGTATGGTTCTCTTTGTTTCTACTTGATTGATTTCGGCCCTGAGTTTGATGATTTCCTGCCTTCTACTCCTCCTGGGTGAAATAGCTTCTTTTTGTTCTAGGGCTTTCAGGTGTGTCATTAAGTTGGTAATGTATGCTCTCTCCATTTTCTTTTTGGAGGCACTCAGGGCTATGAGTTTTCCTCTTAGCACTGCTTTCATTGTGTCCCATAGATTTGGGTATGTTGTGTTTTCATTTTCATTGTGTTCTAAAAAGTCTTTAATTTCTTTCTTTATTTCTTCCTTGACCAAGGTGTCATTGAGTAGAGTATTGTTCAATTTCCACGTGTATGTGGGTTTTCTGTTGTTTCTGTTGCTATTGAAGACCACTTTTATTCCATAGTGATCAGATAGGAGGCATGGGATTAGTTCTATCTTTTTATATTTGTTGAGGTCTGTCTTGTGACCAATTATATGGTCGATTTTGGAGAAGGTACCATGAGGTGCTGAAAAAAAGGTATATTCTTTTGTTTTAGGATAGAATGTTCTATATATATCAGTTAAGTCTAATTGGTCCAAAGCTTCAATTAGTTTCATTGTGTCCTTGTTTAGTTTCTGTTTTCCTGATCGGTCCATTGAGGAAAGTGCAGTGTTGAAGTCACCCACAATTATTGTGTTAGGTGCAATGTGTGCTTTGAGTTTTAATAAAGTTTCTTTTATGAAAGAGGGTGCCCTTGCATTTGGAGCATAGATGTTCAGGATTGAGAGTTCTTCTTGTTGTATTTTTCCTTTGACCAGCAAGAAGTGTCCCTCAGAGTCTCTTTTGATGACTTTGGGTTGAAAGTCAATTTTATCTGATATTAAAATGGCTACTCCAGCTTGTTTCCTGAGACCATTTGCTTGTAAAATTGTCTTCCAGCCTTTTACTCTAAGGTAGTGTTTGTCTTTGACCCTGAGGTGTGTTTCCTGTAAGCAGCAAAATGTAGGGTCCTGTTTACGTATCCAGTCAGTTAGTCTGTGTCTTTTTATTGGGGCATTGAGTCCATTGATGTTAAGAGATATTAAGGAATAGTGATTGTTACTTCCTATCATTTTTTACGTTATTTTTTAAATTTGATTGCTTAACTTCTTTTGGGTTTGATGAAAGGTTACTATCTTGCTTTTTTCAGGGTGGAGTTTCCCTCCTTGTATTGGTGTTGTCCTCCTATTATCCTTTTTAGGGCTGGGTTTGTGGATAGATATTGGGTGAACTTGGTTTTGTCGTGAAATATCTTAGTTTCTCCATCTATGGTGATTGAGAGTTTTGCTGGATATAGTAGTTTTGGTTGGCATTTGTGTTCTCTTAGAGTCTGCATGAGATCTGCCCAGGACCTTCTAGCCTTCATAGTCTCAGGTGAAAAGTCTGCTGTGATTCTGATAGGTCTTCCTTTATATGTTACTTGGCCTTTTTCTCTTACTGCCTTTAGTATTCTTTCTTTGTTTAGAACATATGGTGTTTTGATTATTATGTGACGGGAAGTATTTCTGTTCTGGTCCAGTCTGTTTGGAGTTCTGTAGGCTTCTTGTATATTCATGGGCATCTCTCTCTTTAGGTTAGGGAAGTTTTCTTCCATAATTTTATTGAAGATATTTGCTGGCCCTTTAAGTTGTAAATCTTCACTCTCATCTATGCCTATAATCCTTAGGTTTGGTCTTCTCATTGTGTCCTGGATTTCCTGGATATTTTGGGTTACAAGCTTTTTGCACTTTGCATTTTCTTTAACTGTTGAGTCCATGGTTTCTATGGAATCTTCAGCATCTGAGATTCTTTCTTCTATCTCTTGTATTCTGTTGTTGATATTTGCATCTCTGTCCCCTGATTTCTTCCCAAGGCTTTCTATCTCCAAAGTTGTCTCCGAAAGGGTACTTCTTACACTTGCCAGGCTGTCTCCATCTTCAGACCCAGAAACACAGACTATGAGTGCAGGATTTCAAGCATATTCTCACCCCAAGACTTGTCAAGAAGGCTCTCAGGTTGGACACTGGTAGAGACATGCAGTCCTGTCAGCTTGATCATGAATACAGATTCCCACACAATGCCCTTAATGCTTAAGGAAACCATAGGCAACCTTTAAAAACATCAAATTGTCTGTCTCTTATTGCACTCTAAAAGGAACGAGAATGTTGTCTGTTTCCTATCAGTCCCTATTCCCAATGCTAATCTCAGAAGATAAGACCCATTTGGGCATATCTTTCTAGATGGTAAGGTAAAGGTGATTTGGGGGTACAGAAAGTAGTCACAGGACTCAACAGTGTGTTTCCTATTCACTGTAAGCCACTGAGTTCAGTTTAACAGAAAAGCAAATACCTTTTTATGTGCATGTCGTGTCCTGTGCTGTTTAAGCTGAGAAGCTGGTTCTAAAGATAGGATTTGTTTCTTCCACATCTGTCTACAGCATGTTTATCCAAAAATGTTCACCAAAGTCCCTGCCCTGGGTCAAGCTGATCCTCTACTATGGGACAAGGGACAGAAGAACAATAACTCAAGAATAAAGGCATTGTATCCTTAAGGATAGCTAATGGGTGAACTATTTCCAGCACACGTTATCACTCATCTCCTGAGATAGAGATGCCTACAGTAAAAATGACTAATGTTGATCTCATCCCTGGAATAGACTTCCTGCCCAGGAGCTTCTCAGCCAGTAACTGCAATATACTAGTTTTGACAGGGCTTCCTTTGTTTATTCGAGGGAAGGTTGTAAATATAGATTGGAAAGTGTTTTGCTATGCATGCTGATTTTCATTTGCTACTTAAACTTACTCAAAATCAAGAGACATGCTCATGTTAGATCATTCTATGGAGTGTACAAACTATGAAATAGGTTAAAAATCAAGTCAACAAGGTGCAACTGTCCTTAGTAACTTTGAGACAAATTTTAGGAGAGTCATGAATTCATTTTTATTTGGGTCTCATCAAAAATATAGGTTTCAAGGTGAGACTAGAGAGAGAAAAAAATGAATTTTTCTTTCCTCAGTGTAAGCTTTGATAAAAACAGAACTTGCATTTGTTATTGTAATATTATAAGGAGGGAATATACAGTGTTGAATTCCCCAAGAAACATAAAAAATTCTACAACAAATTATAAATGTACTTGCTAAATTTATACAAATGTTATTATGGCTTTTAAAAAATCTTAGCTTAAAAAATAAAATGTTATTTAAAAAAAGATGTTAGGATGTAAAAATGAGACTATTCTAATAAAGAAAGGCATATATAAAGATTAAGATGTCTGGATGCTTTTCCAGAATGGGGAAGAAATCTGGACAGCTCATGCAAGTTACAAGTGTCTGAATACATCATTTCGAGTACGTGAAAAATGAGACCTGAATAGGCATTAACTTAAAAATGTAAGCCTATAAACTCTCCTTCCCCTTCATTCTGTGTTCTTCTTTTTCTCTTCTGGTTGTGTTCTAATGGCCAGCCAGCCTGAATACTCAGTCATGCTTGAGTTTTCTTCTGACATAGCTGGTGGCAAAGCAGATAGAAAGGTGACTCCTGCCCATCAGGATTTGTTTGTTTGTTTGCGGCCACCATAGTCTTTCATAGAGCTTCCTTCCATCTTGTGTAGAAGTTGGACACATTGATACCTGTTCAAAATTGATGATTTCATGGGAAAATGTTGAAGTACCTAAGTCAGCTATTAATGTACTCTGCCTGCAATTCCTTACTTTCAATGTCTTGTAGATATTTAAACTCCTATCATAAAATACAACTAAATAGTCAGATTCTTTGGAAAAAGCTATGACTGAAAGGAATATGGAAAAGCTATCTCTCTTCATCTTTTCAATAATATTTAAAAATGAAAAATTGCTTAATTCCACAAATACTTAATTCCACAAATGCTTGTTCTATATCCTTAGTACATAAAATAATTGTGAACAAACAAAGCCCCTAACCCCTTTCAGACTGAAATTGTTACTACAGTGAGCACAAGACACTGAACCCACATTCTCCTCGTAGTTCTATCTAATAAAACTGAACATGCAGTTACAATGGGTAAGGTGGTAGTCAGACTGCTGCCTTTGTGTGAGCTGGTGAAGAAGAATCAGAATAAGAAAACAACTGACTATTCCAAAAAGAGGAAGAGGAAAACCTTTGTGATTTTTGGGACACAGGATCCCTGAGAACTGTGGCAAAAAAAAAAAGGCAAGGACCCCTTGAAAAAGAAGCCTGGCATCTGCACAGTTCTCTGCATGGAGGATGCAAAGGAGAATAGCTTCAAGGATAGCTTGTGTGATGCAGAAAGAGAGGGTGCTGTTCAGATCCCATAATCCTCAACTCAAATTTTGGTGAGCTCATTTTTCTTTTGTAAAGATGAGTCAGCAGTAGAAAGGGATATCTTTCTGTTCCTCTGTGTGACTAAGATGACCTGGACAAAGCACCATCTTGGGAGAGACACTGTTGTTTTAAAGTTAGTAAGCTACCTACCTCAGATACCTGAAAGCAAGGACATCCACAAGACAGTGTCTGTCTGAACCTAATCTGACACAACCATGCCAGATAGATAGCTATATAGAAAACAGCGGAGATAGAAGTTGACAAACTAAAAGATTCAGGTGGCTTGAGGCTCAGTTTCATTAGTGAAATGCTTAGAGGGAAAGCTAATCTTCCCCTCAATTGCCAGAAGCAACTAGACTGAGAAGAACCCTGGAGTTCAAACATTATGACCACAACTCAGTGGGTGGGTTAATCTCTGGATTCATCTGTCTGCTATTTATTGTGGTGGAGCTCCACGGACATATGGGGTAGTGTGTGTGTGTGTGTGTGTGTGTGTGTGTGTGTGTGTGCCTGTGTGTGTGTGTGTGTACGCAGATGCAGGTGTTGTATGCTTTTGTGTGAGTGTGCTAGTGCAAGCACATGTAGAATCCATGAAAGGAACTTGTTTTCTTTCCATCAAAGGAACCTGTTATTCTTCGTTTTACTCCTTTGACACAGGGTCTCTGACTGAACCCGAGGTGACCATTTTGACTAAGCTAGCCAAACAGCAAGCTCCCAGGATTTCTCTTTCTCTGCCTCATGCTCTCAGTGCTCCAGTACTTAAATTTCAGTTATAGGAACTGCAGCTGTGCCCAGTTTTTAACTGATTCCTCTCCTTGCACAGCAAATGTTCTGACCCATTAAGCCATTTCACTAGCTCCTATTTTCATTTGCTATTTCCCTTCCCGTATTTATCTGATTTTATTTATATATTTTCATTATTGAACAATTCATTTTTCCTTATATTTTCAATTTTTATGTCATTTTCAAATTTTCCTATCTTAAGTACTATGGTAGTATTTTGTTGTTTCAAAAATATCCCATGATTTTAATTTTAATTTTTCCTTTTATTTCCTTTGTCTAATTTTGATTTTCAGCTTTCTCATTATTGGGAGATTATTCTTTGCTTTTCCAGTTTCTCTTCTTTTTTCACTTTTTAACTCTGTTGTCATTTTCTAATCTTTTCCAACACATTTATTCCCCCTCCTTTTAATTTTGATTACATTTACTTTTCTTTTTCTTTTACGTTTTCTCACTTTCTTTTTTTATTAAGTATCTATTCTTTGAATTTCAATCACAAATCATAATACAGAGTAATAGAAATAAAATATTGTACATAGTAATTTTTCTTGAAATGTACAGTTTGAAGAGGAAACGTTTACCAAAAATATTTAAAGTTGAAACCAAGACAGTTGATGAAAGAGAAAATATTAAAGAGATGTCTAATTTGTAGCAGGGTCTAAGAAAAGATATACTCAGAACAAAGCTGTATCCAGCTAAGTCCAGCTACATCAAATCGCTGCTGCCAATGTGGTCAAAAGGGCAAGGGTTCGGCCCACACTGGTGGCCACATTTGGCAGTGTCATTCATGTGGTACTGGCTGTAGAATAATGAAGGATACACAAGTAAAAGTACCGTAGACTCTTCATTCACGGCTGAGCAAAGCTGTTGTAGCCACTCATGTTTGGCCGTTATGTGAAGATATAAACGTGAAGCCTGGGTCCTGTAGGAGACCTCACGTGCTGCAGATGCCAGAGCTATGGGACATCTGTCAAGGAGAGTTGCACATATGGAGTGGAACCAATCCCTAAAAGAGAAGTATATTGCAGGCATCAAAGGTGGCATGTCAGACATGGAAGCCCTTTCTTTGACACTGGACATGGAGCTAAAGGAACTGGAAGCTACCTGCTTGGTTTGGTCACTGTTGGTATAGTTTATCCTTACTGTGACCCAATTTCTCCTACTTAGAGTGGCAATGTGTATTCTGTGACATTGTTTTTTGAAAGTATGTAATTTGCTTTTGTTTTACAGAGGGGCTAGAGTTAAGTGACTGATATTTGTTCGAGAAGTGATTTTGTACTTTTAAATGGTGTTGAAACTAAAAGACAATGGATACTTTTGAATTTGAACTAAATTCAGTTTGCATTATAATTTAACCATAAGACTGAGGGTCTCTGGAGGAGGAATGTGGTGATTTAAATGAGAGTGGCCTTCATTAAGTCATATGTTTGGATACTTTGTACCCATTTGGGAATTTTTAGAAGGTATGGCCTTGTTGGAGGAGGTGTATTACTCGCAAAAAAATTGGGAATTTCAAAAGATTTATTCCTACTGTGTGTTGTGCCTCTTGATTGTGCATTGAGTTGTGAGTACTCAGCTCATAGCTCCATCTGCCGGCCACTATTCCTTCAGTCAACATCATTGACTAACAATTTGGGCTGCCTTGGTATCAGTGTTTTCTAGAGTCACACGAGATATAGGATGATAATCTCTCACTATATATGACTTATTGGAATTATTTATAGGCTGAAACCAGAGATAATTCAAAAATTGGTAGGTGTGACTGTAAAATCCAAGAATCTAATAGTTGCTCAATCCTACAAGGTTGGGTGTTGAGACATTTGTTCCTCTGTATATGCTGGAATCCTGAAGACATAGGCTCTCCCGTCAGTGAAGAAATGGATGGCAAAACAAGCAGAATAAGAAAAAAACGCTTCCTCCTTCTATGTCCTCATATAGACTTTCAAAAGAAGGTATGGCCCATGCAAAAGATATAGATCAAAGATTTGCAAGATGTATATCAAAGATTTATATCTTCTAAGTCAAAGGTCTGATTACAAGTGGATTCATCTACTTCAAACCAAGCTCAATTACAGAAAATTAAAGAACCATCTATATATGATATGTACATATATATATATATGTGTGTGTGTGTGTGTAATTATAAATATATAATACATATATATGAAAATTTGAAGTAAGCCTCTAACTAAAAATAGTTTAATATTTCATTTTATTAATTTCTGGATTCATACAATGTTTCACATAAAATAAATTAGAAGTCATTGTTTCAGGAGATAGATTATTCTTTTATATTTAGCTACAATCCTAATACGACATTCTGGAACCTAACAAACTTAGATTTTGTCAGAAGAAAAATAACAGAATTTAATGGTCAAGACCTTGTCATAGAATTTCTTTTTTTCTTAGAGTGCTCTAAAATTTGAGTTGGTGAACTTGTCACTCCTAAAAGGCAGAAGGGAAACCAAGTAGGAAAGAGATGCTTAAAACCACTGAAAGGAACAACTAATAAAAACTGTACAGCTTAAGTTCTTGCCTTTTTTGTAGGATGCTTTCTATAGCAGAATTCAATGTAGCAGTCATGTCACTGGGCGTGAAGTCATGACAGGAGTTCAGATCTTAATTCTGCGTCCTCTAGCTGAATGATGTTAAAGAGGGGGCTGACATTTCTCAATCTCAGTTTACTTATTAATTGTATATTAATAGCAGAGAATAATACTTCAGGTTCGGAATAGATGCGTGTATCAGAAAACCTTTTAGAAGTGAACAGCTTATCTTCTGCTGGTATAATAAAGGCCAAATCAAAACCTATCACAAATGCAGAAAGATAGCATGGTTCTGCTCTTCTCCCAACTCAGCTCTAACACTTAAAAGTCCTGGTAAGTTTTGCTTCCACACAGCTGTTTAAGAGGAACAATAACATGCATAATTTGGCAAGACTTGGGGAAATTAAAAAGGCCTATAACAATGGAGATTCTTATACTGTTTTCAAAACCCTTGCATTTGTACATAGAGATAGTGTCTTCCAAGCAGAGCATCAAGACAATTATAAACTAAAATAAAAGAAAATTCAAACACAAGATTTTAATTTCTAATTCATTATAGAAAAAGAAATGTGACTCCCTTATCTTCAAACATGTTAGATTGTAATAACATCGCTGCTACAGGTGATAGCTCAAAATAATTGTCATTTACACACAGACTCTTTAGAATTCTTTAGATAATGAAGTCATATTTGTGGTTCATTAAACTCAATGTTTGTCTCTAACACTGGTATTAAGTAGTGATTTTGAAGATTCATATTCTTTCAAAGTCTCCCATTATGTCCTCAAAAAGCTAACCGTGATCCCCTAAAGAGCCTTAGCATTCTTTTAAAATAGTCAGTTAAAAATACAACACCTCCTTCACAAAGATTATGATAATGTATAACTTTGCAGGTTGTATATAATATATGCTATTGTTTTTTTTTATGTAATGTCACTTCATTTTTTCCCCTTTTCATTCTGTTAAGATATTAGGGTGAATCCTTATTTTTTTTTGTACATAAACTGCTCAGTTTAACATGCTTTCTTTTAAGGATTAAATTAAGTTCTATTTCTCATTGTTCATGATAGTATAAATCTTCATAGACAGAGGACCATACTGAATTCATATATTAAGAAAATATGCCATAGTAACTTCTGCTTCTTGTTGTCTAGTAAAAATCACTAGTTTTGAAGTTCATCAACATGTAATTATTATTTAGATTGTTGTTCTTTCAAATCCCCTGTGTATTTATGGTCAACATTTACAGTGCTTCATGATATCCTCCTAAAAATGGTTTTGTTCTGTTATTCATTTTCTTTCTGTTTTTTTTCTCTAGAAATCAATTCGGGTGTCAGTTTTCCAGTTGCCTTATAGCACTTCCTCTTTTTATTGATAGAAGTCTGACTTTTTTGCTACGGGTCTTTCTCAACTATCCCTGCAATACGGTAGTAATGAGGACTTTAG
Source organism: Apodemus sylvaticus (assembly GCF_947179515.1). NCBI lineage: Eukaryota > Metazoa > Chordata > Mammalia > Rodentia > Muridae > Apodemus > Apodemus sylvaticus. Next base: position 51,623,057 of record NC_067483.1, read on the forward strand.
CTAAAGATACATATGTGATATTTTCTGCTGATGTGATAAAACCAATGGTCAAGAGAGCTTATGGAAAAATTTGTTTTGGCAGACGGCTCCAGAGACATGAGCATCAGTCATGGTACAGAGGCATGGCAACAGGTAGCAGAAATGATGGCAGGAGAGAGGCTCAAAGAGCACATCTTCCCCTGAAAATATTAAGCAGAGAGAATGAACTGGAAGTACATGAAGCTAGAACTCTCAATGACCACCTCCGGTAAAGTACTTCCAGGAAGACCACACATCCTAACCCTCCCCAAACAATGTAACTAACTAGACACTAAGCATTCAAATGCCTGAGCCTGTGTGTCTTATTTCTCATGTAAAACACACACACACACACACACACACACACACACACACACACACACATAGTTGTTACACACTGTGTGTGTGAGTGTGTGTGTGTATTTTTTCTTAAATTTAGTTCTTAATTTTATGAGAAACTTCCTTACTCTAAATTTTCTGTCATTCTTTTATGCTGGTAAACCTCTGGATGTAACAGGCCAAGAGGCAGGAAATAGCCAAAGTACATCTGGATAGGATATGATAGGATTTTCATGGCTGTTGTATGAGTTAACAATGAAACTTTGTTATGTCAAGTCACTCATTTTTTGGGACATCTTGGTTTGACTAATGAATTAGGATTAGTCTGAGGAAGAGGATAAATGGGATGGCAATAAATTTAAAGAAAATACTTCCATATTGACACCTCTGTTGGTATTATTGTTATTCAGATCTTATTCAGGAAATTATGTCAATGTGACTTTATTGTTGTGGTCTCTCAGATATTTTAAGGAGACACAGTATCACAGTGCACGTCACTGGTTCTTTGACTCTTCAAATCTTTCTGCTTCATTTTTCACAATAATTCCTGGGTCCTAGGTGTAGGAACTGTGTTGAGATAGAGCACTACACAATCAATCTCGCATTCTCTACATTTTGATTGATTGTGGTTTCCTATAATAGGCTCTGTCTATTACAAAGAGAAGTTTCCTTGATTAGGGTGTGACGTGGGCAAGTTGTCACTCTTGAAATTACATACATATAGTAACATTATATGTACTCAGCTGCTTATCTTTATGTATATAGGAATATATACATATTCATACATGTATACAAATATAGTTATAACTAAATATAAAAAAAGAGGCCACAAATTTGGGAGACAGCAATAGGTTGAATGGAGGGGTTTAGAGGAAATGAAAGGGGAGAAATTATGTAACATCATTATAATTTTAAAATGGATATAATTTTATATTTTATAGTTGTGAGCCTAGCCTTTTAACAGCTGAGCCATCTCTCCAGCCCTAGATATAATTTTATAAAAAGGATATATATTTGATTTACTTACAAATTTGCTTATGGTCTGAGCATTTGCGACATTGCTGTCAGGTGGAGAACCCAGTAGCTGCTCAGTCCATGGAGTTGGGTTCTTCAACAGTCCCTGTTTACTGCTGAATTCCTGGAGGATTCCTGAGGAACTGTCAGTCTTCAATTTAAATTGGAATCCTAAATCATTGGTTTCCATCTCATCAAAGCAATATATAGATTAGAATCAGAAGGTGAGATGATTTTTCTGGTGAGCGTTGAGTTGAGCTAAAAATGCAAGAATCTTTGGCCCTCTCTTATCTGTGTGGTTAACAGAAAATGCTGTCCATATTTTGGCTTTCTTTTATCAAAACTAAATCCAAACCAACCAACAAAACAAACAAATCCCCCACAACTTTATGAACAAATTTCCTTGCATGTGTTCTCATTGGCTTGACTTTTAATTGATTTCAGACACAGTTAAATGAGAACCAGTTTAACCACCAGAATTAGCTAAACCATAAACCCAGTTAATTTACTGAGTGAAAACAATTGTTCATTATTACTTCCTCTAGATAATATAAAACGTTCACAGAACTTCCCACTACTTATGGACTTATATTTTCTAATTTAGTCTTTTGTCCTTCTTCAAATAGTTATGACCACTTATTGAAAGAATGTGATTGAAAGATTGTGATTGGATATAGCTTGAACTCATGAGAGGACTTTACTCATGAGACCCATTTTAATCCTCAGAGTATAACTTGTCTGAGGCACTAAATGAATTTGCTACTGCATGAGAATTTAGTTTATCTCATTTTGTCAGCTCCATTCTCCCAGGTTCTACCACCTCTAGAGCAGAGCCAGTGAGAGCATGTAATGCCTTTGTAAATGATAAAAGAGGTTTAAATCAACAAATCAAACTACTTTGATATTCTAAAAATATCCAAATCCTCATGTCTACAAGTGACTGTGCTCAAGGAGTGACTGAATCAAATATACAGGAATGAAGCTGGAATAAAGAAAAGATGAACAGGTCAAAAGTCATATCCTTTACATGTATACTTTTAAAAACAGTGTAGTCATGGCTACTACACTGAATAGAGAACAGATTGAAAACCATTTTAACTTTTGTGTAGATAGAATGAATGTTAATATTTTTATTATTTTGTTATTGAAATATTTTATTGGCGAATAAATGTATGTTTTAATTTGAATTGAAAATTTTACATTACTGTTTGAGCATATCTGGAGACATAAGTGTGTTTCTGCTTATCTAAATTTGATTTAATAGTTTCCTTTACTGTAATAGAAATTATAACTCTCTGTCTTTTCTTCCCTTTTCCCTCTTGTCTTCCTTCTAGAGTGAAGTCTTTTCGATAATTATATCTTCATAACATACAGAATTGACAGATGAGAACATACCTATGCTGTTCTACCAAGTTTTATTTGCTCTCTATAAGTAAATGTTTTTATTAAGGATACCATAGAGGACATAAAGTGAATTTTCAAAATGTTATTCACAATTTCTATTTCTAAGGGGAATAAGGAGAAATTTACACAGAGCTCTAATAAAAGGATGAACATAGCATATTTACTAAGAACTGTGGGTTCAGAAGAACTACTGTACAAGTCAGGGAAAATATCTTTTATCAGGTAGTGTTTGATATTGATAGGAGTTTTAAAGCAGGGGAGGAATTTATTAGAAGAAGGAGGTCACCAAAGAAGTAAGAACAAAGGCAGGTATCAGTAAGTGTAGGTGCTATTAAAATTTAGAGAATTAAAATATATGCCTTGCACATAGTAAACTGATAGTAGGAAAATATGCATGTCCAGTTGCAAAATTCTTTAAATGGTAAGCTACACTCATACATTTTTTTCTATGGGCATTGGAACTTTGCTCATGGTTTCTAAATTGGTATATGAGTATAACTACATTTAATTAGAATGTGATGACTATAAAATATGGACAAAGATTGAGATAAATATTCTGAGAAGTAAAGATGTCTACATTAGTCTTTGAGGAAATCAGAGTTAGGTAGTGAATTTGGGAATAAGATAAATAGCAGGGTAAAGAACTGTAATGTGGAAGGCTTAACATACTGTCTGAAAACAAAGGAAGGGAGAGGCTTTGGTAAATAAGATATGCTTTTTAAACGTTCATGACCATGGAAACCTGAAATTAAGATACAGCCACAATCTTCCTAGTTGAAGATGGAGGCCCATAAGGACTGACAAATTTTGAAATAAGAAGCAACAATGTACACTACTGTATATTTGGAAGATGGATAAAAGCATATCCACACAAATGGACTTTAAATATTTAAAGACTTTAAATTAGTATAAGAAATATTTTAGATGTTATCTTCTGGATGAGAGACAGCTCATGAAATGATAGCTCCCCACAGTTAACATGGTCTTCTCATCTCGTCTTAATCTAAAAGGTTCTTTGATGACATAGCCAAAGAAGTAAGCTGATTCTAAAGCTTGCCATGTCAATAATTAACATTAATAATTACAAAAGTATAATAACATGTAGAATAGAGAACAAGAATAACTAAATAAAAGGGCATGAGGAAAAATGGAATGTAGGTGCTAGACACAAGTTTTGAAGAATTATAAATCTGTAGTTCTAGTTCCGATTCTGTCACAAACTTTTTGTTTTGTTGGCAGATAGGTGTATAAAATGCATTTGATATTGAAAATTGTGAAGCTTCATAGCTTCCTGTTCAAATGCCTATTTTAACTAGATAGAAGGGCATTATTTTTAAGGACTGTGCCCTGATCAGTTTGGTGTGTAGTATTTAAATTGTTGTATAATGTTTATAAAGCAAAAAAAAAAAAACATTAATGGTCACAACCATTATTAATATAGAATACTAGTTTAGAGTTTTTCTTCTGTTACGGTCTCACCACATCCCTACCTACAGAAAGGCTTTAGCCATTTTGTTCCATATCTGTCAGCTATTTCATATTGTTGTTGAAACATGTCTGCCTGTCATTGACACTGAGAAGTGACTTGGGTCAAGAACATTCTGATGACTCTGAGAGCAGGCTAGTGCCACAATTAGGTTTTTCCTTCTTGTGGTCCTAGATATACAGTATTATGGTATGGATTCAATAAACAATACTTACTTAACTGAGATTGGTATATAGATGGTTTGTCTGGCAATTTTCCTAACCCCAACACTCCCTAATGACACAAAGTTTTCAAAAATTTCTATTTGTCAGTTGTGCACTTTAATTCTGATTTTATTATAATAAGGACTATGTGATAGATGTTTTTTTTTTTTTTTTTTTTTTGTCAGTTTTTTTTTTTATTATTCGATATAATTTATTTACATTTCAAATGATTTCCCCTTTTCTAGCCCCCCCACTCCCCGAAAGTCCCGCAAGCCCCCTTCTCTTCCCCTGTCCTCCCACCCACCCCTTCCTACTTCCCCGTTCTGGTTTTGCTGAATACTGTTTCACTGAGTCTTTCCAGAACCAGGGGCCACTCCTCCTTTCTTCTTGTACCTCATTTGATGTGTGGATTATGTTTTGGGTATTCCAGTTTTCTAGGTTAATATCCACTTATTAGTGAGTGCATACCATGATTCACCTTTTGAGTCTGGGTTACCTCACTTTCCTCCCAGTATCTTTTATTTTTTTTTTTTTTTTTTTTTTTTGTCTTTTTTTTTTATTTGATATAATTTATTTACATTTCAAATGATTTCCCCTTTTCTAGCCCCCCCCACTCCCCGAAAGTCCCGTAAGCCCCCTTCTCTTCCCCTGTCCTCCCTCCCACCCCTTCCCAGTTCCCCGTTCTGGTTTTGCCAAATACTGTTTCACTGAGTCTTTCCAGAACCAGGGACCACTCCTGCTTTCTTCTTGTATCTCATTTGATGTGTGGATTATGTTTTGGGTATTCCAGTTTTCTAGGTTAATAACCACTTATTAGTGAGTGCATACCATGATTCACCTTTTGAGTCTGGGTTACCTCACTTAGTATGATGTTCTCTAGCTCCATCCATTTGCCTAAGAATTTCATGAATTCATTGTTTCTAATGGCTGAATAGTACTCCATTGTGTAGATATACCACATTTTTTGTATCCACTCTTCTGTTGAGGGATACCTGGGTTCTTTCCAGCATCTGGCAATTACAAATAGGGCTGCTATGAACATAGTAGAGCATGTATCCTTATTACATGGTGGGGAATCCTCTGGGTATATGCCCAGGAGTGGTATAGCAGGATCTTCTGGGAGTGAGGTGCCCAGTTTTCGGAGGAACCGCCAGACTGCTTTCCAGAGTGGTTGTACCAATTTGCAACCCCACCAGCAGTGGAGGAGTGTTCCTCTTTCTCCGCACCCTCTCCAACACCTGCTGTCTCCTGAATTTTTAATCTTAGCCATTCTGACTGGTGTAAGATGAAATCTTAGGGTTGTTTTGATTTGCATTTCCCTAATGACTAATGAAGTGGAGCATTTTTTAAGATGCTTCTCCGCCATCCGAAGTTCTTCAGGTGAGAATTCTTTGTTTAACTCTGTACCCCATTTTTTAATAGGGTTGTTCGGTTTTCTGGAGTCTAACTTCTTGAGTTCTTTATATATATTGGATATTAGCCCTCTATCTGATGTAGGATTGGTGAAGATCTTTTCCCAATTTGTTGGTTGCCGATCTGTCCTCTTGACGGTGTCCTTTGCCTTACAGAAACTCTGTAACCTTATGAGGTCCCATTTGTCAATTCTTGCTCTTAGAGCATACGCCATTGGTGTTCTGTTCAGAAACTTTCTCCCTGTACCGATGTCCTCAAGGGTCTTCCCCAGTTTCTTTTCTATTAGCTTCAGAGTGTCTGGCTTTATGTGGAGGTCCTTGATCCATTTGGATTTGAGCTTAGTACAAGGAGACAAGGATGGATCAATTCGCATTCTTCTGCATGCTGACCTCCAGTTGAACCAGCACCATTTGTTGAAAAGGCTATCTTTTTTCCATTGGATGTTTTCAGCCTCTTTGTCGAGGATCAAGTGGCCATAGGTGTGTGGGTTCATTTCTGGATCTTCAATCCTGTTCCATTGATCCTCCTGCCTGTCACTGTACCAATACCATGCAGTTTTTAACACTATTGCTCTGTAGTATTGCTTGAGGTCAGGGATACTGATTCCCCCAGATTTTCTTTTGTTGCTGAGAATAGTTTTAGCTATCCTGGGTTTTTTGTTGTTCCAGATGAATTTGATAATTGCTCTTTCTAACTCTGTGAAGAATTGAGTTGGGATTTTGATGGGTATTGCATTGAATCTGTATAGTGCTTTAGGCAAAATGGCCATTTTAACTATATTGATTCTACCGATCCATGAGCATGGGAGGTTTTCCCATTTTTTGAGGTCTTCTTCCATTTCCTTCTTCAGAGTCTTGAAGTTCTTGCCATACAGATCTTTCGCATGTTTGGTAAGAGTCACCCCAAGATACTTTATACTGTTTGTGGCTATTGTGAAGGGGGTCATTTCCCTAATTTCTTTCTCAGCCTGCTTATCCTTTGAGTATAGGAAGGCCACTGATTTGCTTGAGTTGATTTTGTAACCTGCCACTTTGCTGAAGTTGTTTATCAGCTGTAGGAGCTCTCTAGTGGAGTTCTTTGGGTCACTTAGGTAGACGATCATGTCGTCTGCAAATAATGATAGTTTGACTTCCTCCTTTCCAATTTGTATCCCTTTGACCTCCTTATGTTGTCGAATTGCCCTAGCTAGTACCTCAAGTACAATATTGAAAAGATAAGGAGAAAGGGGGCAGCCTTGTCTGGTCCCTGATTTCAGTGGGATTGCTTCAAGTTTCTCTCCGTTTAGTTTGATGCTGGCTACCGGTTTGCTGTATATTGCTTTTACTATGTTTAGGTATGGGCCTTGAATTCCTGTTCTCTCCAAGACTTTAAGCATGAAAGGATGCTGAATTTTGTCAAATGCTTTTTCAGCATCCAATGAAATGACCATATGATTTTGTTCTTTGAGTTTGTTTATGTAGTGGATTGTATTGATGGATTTCCGTATATTGAACCAACCCTGCATTCCCGGGATAAAGCCTACTTGATCATGGTGGATGATCGTTTTGATGTGTTCTTGGATTCGGTTGGCAAGAATTTTGTTGAGTATTTTTGCATCGATGTTCATAAGGGAAATTGGTCTGAAGTTCTCTTTCTTTGTTGGATCTTTGTGTGGCTTTGGTATCAGCGTAATTGTGGCTTCGTAGAAGGAATTGGGTAGTGTTCCTTCTGTTTCTATTTTGTGGAATAGTTTGAAGAGTATTGGTGTTAACTCTTCTTTGAAGGTCTGGTAGAATTCTGCACTGAAACCATCTGGTCCTGTGCTTTTTTTGGTTGGAAGACTTTCTATGACTCCTTCTATTTCTTTAGGCTTTATGGGACTGTTTAGATGGTCTAGTTGGTCCTGATTTAATTTTGGTATTTGGTATCTGTCAAGGAAATTGTCCATTTCCTCCAGATTCTCCAGTTGTGTTGAGTACAGGCTCTTGTAGTAGGATCTGATGATTTTTTGGATTTCCTCAGTTTCCGTTGTTATGTCTCCCTTTTCATTTCTAAGTTTGTTAATTTGGATACTTTCTCTGTGCCCTTTGGTCAGTCTGGCTAAGGGTTTATCTATCTTGTTGATTTTCTCAAAGAACCAGCTCCTAGTTTTGTTGATTTTTTGTATGGTTCTCTTTGTTTCTACTTGATTGATTTCGGCCCTGAGTTTGATGATTTCCTGCCTTCTACTCCTCCTGGGTGAAATAGCTTCTTTTTGTTCTAGGGCTTTCAGGTGTGTCATTAAGTTGGTAATGTATGCTCTCTCCATTTTCTTTTTGGAGGCACTCAGGGCTATGAGTTTTCCTCTTAGCACTGCTTTCATTGTGTCCCATAGATTTGGGTATGTTGTGTTTTCATTTTCATTGTGTTCTAAAAAGTCTTTAATTTCTTTCTTTATTTCTTCCTTGACCAAGGTGTCATTGAGTAGAGTATTGTTCAATCTCCACGTGTTTGTGGGTTTTCTGTTGTTTCTGTTGCTATTGAAGACCACTTTTATTCCATAGTGATCAGATAGGAGGCATGGGATTAGTTCTATCTTTTTATATTTGTTGAGGTCTGTCTTGTGACCAATTATATGGTCGATTTTGGAGAAGGTACCATGAGGTGCTGAAAAAAAGGTATATTCTTTTGTTTTAGGATAGAATGTTCTATATATATCAGTTAAATCTAATTGGTCCAAAGCTTCAATTAGTTTCATTGTGTCCTTGTTTAGTTTCTGTTTTCCTGATCGGTCCATTGAGGAAAGTGCAGTGTTGAAGTCACCAACAATTATTGTGTTAGGTGCAATGTGTGCTTTGAGTTTTAATAAAGTTTCTTTTATGAAAGAGGGTGCCCTTGCATTTGGAGCATAGATGTTCAGGATTGAGAGTTCTTCTTGTTGTATTTTTCCTTTGACCAGCAAGAAGTGTCCCTCAGAGTCTCTTTTGATGACTTTGGGTTGAAAGTCAATTTTATCTGATATTAAAATGGCTACTCCAGCTTGTTTCCTGAGACCATTTGCTTGTAAAATTGTCTTCCAGCCTTTTACTCTAAGGTAGTGTTTGTCTTTGACCCTTAGGTGTGTTTCCTGTAAGCAGCAAAATGTAGGGTCCTGTTTACGTATCCAGTCAGTTAGTCTGTGTCTTTTTATTGGGGCATTGAGTCCATTGATGTTAAGAGATATTAAGGAATAGTGATTGTTACTTCCTATCATTTTTGACGTTATTTTTTAAATTTGATTGCTTAACTTATTTGGGTTTGATGAAAGGTTACTATCTTGCTTTTTTCAGGGTGGAGTTTCCCTCCTTGTATTGGTGTTGTCCTCCTATTATCCTTTTTAGGGCTGGGTTTGTGGATAGATATTGGGTGAACTTGGTTTTGTCGTGAAATATCTTAGTTTCTCCATCTATGGTGATTGAGAGTTTTGCTGGATATAGTAGTTTTGGTTGGCATTTGTGTTCTCTTAGAGTCTGCATGAGATCTGCCCAGGACCTTCTAGCCTTCATAGTCTCAGGTGAAAAGTCTGCTGTGATTCTGATAGGTCTTCCTTTATATGTTACTTGGCCTTTTTCTCTTACTGCCTTTAGTATTCTTTCTTTGTTTAGAACATTTGGTGTTTTGATTATTATGTGACGGGAAGTATTTCTGTTCTGGTCCAGTCTGTTTGGAGTTCTGTAGGCTTCTTGTATATTCATGGGCATCTCTCTCTTTAGGTTAGGGAAGTTTTCTTCCATAATTTTATTGAAGATATTTGCTGGCCCTTTAAGTTGTACATCTTCACTCTCATCTATGCCTATAATCCTTAGGTTTGGTCTTCTCATTGTGTCCTGGATTTCCTGGATATTTTGGGTTACAAGCTTTTTGCACTTTGCATTTTCTTTAACTGTTGAGTCCATGGTTTCTATGGAATCTTCAGCATCTGAGATTCTTTCTTCTATCTCTTGTATTCTGTTGTTGATATTTGCATCTCTGTCCCCTGATTTCTTCCCAAGGCTTTCTATCTCCAAAGTTGTCTCCCTTTGAGTTTTCTTAGTTGTTTCTACTTCTGATTTTAGATCCTGGATGGTTTTGCTTAGCTCCTTCCCTTGCATGTTTGTGTTTTCCTGTAATTCTTTAAGAGATTTTTGTGTTTCCTCTTTCATGAGCTCAGCCTGTTGACCAAAGTTCTCCTGTATTTCTTTAAGAGATTTTTGTGTTTCGTCTTTCATGACCTCAGCCTGTTGAGCAAAGTTCTCCTGTATTTCTTTAAGTGTTTTTTGCATTTCCTCCTTGTTGGCTTTTGTATTCTCCTGGATTTCTTTCAATGATTTTTGTGTTTCCCTTGCAAGGGCTTCTAACTTTTGATCCATTTTCTCCTCAATGACCTTCATGTGTTCCTGTACCAGCATCATGACCAGTGATTTTAAATCCAAATCTTGTTTTACTGGTGTGATGGGGTATCCAGGACTTGCTGGTAGAGGAGAATTTGGTTCAGATGTTGCCATATTGCCTTGATTTCTGTTAGTGACGTTTCTGCGTTTGCCTTTTGCCATCTAGCTCTCACTGGTGTTACTTGGTCTTGTCAGTGCTGGACTCACCAGTGCAAGCTGCCCCTTCCCCGTTGGCCTCTGGTGCACAGCTTACACTCTGCACTGCCTATAGACAGGGTGCTGTTTTCCAGGCTGTTCAGATCCCAAAGCAGGCACCTGAAGGCTCCCGCTGGGGCCCGCAGGATTTATCGGAGCACACCGACTTTTCCCAGCTGGCCGCCCGGAAGCCCCCACTAGCCTCTTGAGGGACCTGGAGATGTGGCGGCCACCCAGGCTGATCTGAAGCGGAGAGATTTGAGCTGGGGGCTTCTGCCTGAGGCCTTGCCCCAGATTGTGTCTGTGGACCAGGTGGAACCCGTGTGCACCCCCAGGGAGCTCCGAAGGTGAATGTTGCTGTGACCTCCCCTGTGCTCCGCTCACTCCGCTGGGCAGCCGATTTCCCCAACCGGGCTGGCGCACACTAGGTTAGCCTTGTCGCCTGGGCCCTGAGTCCAGGCAAACGCCTGGGAGGCCAAGGTCCGAGCAAAGTTCCCCTAGGGCTATGTCTGTTATTTGGGTCCGCCAGGTGACCCGGATGGCGGGCGTGCGCGTCCGCGCTCCGCGAAAGCACCGGGAGAGTCTGTTGTGCTAATAACCTCCTGGGCTGGTTGACACACAGATGGCCCACCAAGCCGCCCAGTTCTTGGGGTCAGTCCTGTGCCTTTTGGGGCCTAGACCCCCGTTTTGTTAGCCTCAGGCTACGCTTGTTAGCAGTCTCTGCCCTCCCGAGCACTCTGGCTCCTGTAGGCAAAATGGCGGCGCGTGCACCGGCCGGGGCAAAAAAAAAAAACTCCTGGCTGGGTTGGCGCCCCGATGGCCACTCGAACAGCCCAGGGCCTGGGTGCAGGCCAACGCCCGTCTGGCTCAGACCCCTGCGGTGTTGGGCCTAGGATTATGTTTGTGTACCTCAGTCTGACTGATCTCTGGAGCCCGGGATCAAGATGGCGGTGAGTCTCTCCTGACTGGCGGGCAGCCGAGTTCTGAAGTGGCTTCCGTGCAGCGAAAGGCTCCGCAGAACCGCAGTTGCTTGCCGCCCGGCTGGTCAGCGAAGGTCAGTGGTCGTGGGCGCAGGGCCTAACTGGACCCTGTGTCGCCTTGGTTCCACTGCTGATGGCCCTTCAGCTGGAGCAGCCACTGCTACCGCCGCCGCCGCCGCCGCCGCCAGGGTTGTTTCCTCGTGATAGATGTTTTTAAACTCATGAAACAATTCCAGAATGACCTTGGTTTGTATGTCTGTAGTTCAGTCTTATAATTTTGACCATGATCTGTTTGTAATTTGATATACAGTTTTCTTTTCTGCTTGTGTTGGGAACTTAAAACCACCAAGTTTATTAAATATGTTAATTTGTAGCACATGAATTTAAAACATATTTTGGAGGCTTTATACCTCATAGGTAAAATGGTGATATGACATACTGTCTATGTAAATATTGCTTTTAATTTCTCTGTAATTAGTAAGTAGTAAGATGAGAGCTGTACCCAATCTTTCTGAATTCATTACATGGGTTGGGCTGATCCAAGAGCATTTCTGTCTAACTATCTGTAGGCCAAGACCTAGACGCTTTTAGCCTCTCTATAATCTAATCCTCTGCAAGCCCAGACCTTGAAGGCTTCAGCTTCCAGCCTTCATCTGCTAACCTAAGCCTAGTGTTTTTCAGCTTCCAAAAGTTACTGCTGTATAAATTCGCTCTTTGCAGTTCCTTCTGACCTCTGTTTTGCTGGCTCAGCTCCGTTGTTCTGGCTCAAACTCCTCTCTCCAACCTGACTAATTAAACCTGGCTTCTCTTGGTTTCTGACTGAACTGTTATTCCTGGCCTCAAACTCACTCTGGAAATCCATCAAATCTCACCTGATTCTCTGGGTCATTCTGTCTTCACTGGAAATGTATCTCTATAAAACAGTTTCAGTAAAACTGCCTTCTCTCCCTCTCCTTTCTCTCTCTCCCCCACCCCTGCCACTCTACCATGTTGTTCTCTGAAGTAGCCCCTCATTCCTCTCTCTTCTCAAGAGTGCTGGGTGTATCCTATCTCTTGAAACATTCTCTCATATCTTTCTTTAATTCTCCTTGTCTGTTCCTTGATTGGAGGTCACATTTAAACATGGCTACTTCATTCTTACCTATATTATTTGGGATTAAAGGTTTGTACTAAGGGTTATTCTAGTCAGAGCAGCCATATTGGTGGATTAAAATTACTTGCCTTCAAAACTGTTATTTAACTTGGATTAAAGCAATGTGTTATGTGACGTATCATAGCATGCTATACAATATGAAGCATCGTTATTTTTATTTGTAGTTCTATAAACTTAGGATTTTACCTGGAGACTATGGCATGGTTTATCTAGTGTAAATTTTGATACCCTTGACTTCAGAATTTCTTTCCCTTTATTTACTGGTGCCTACTGAGAATAAAATTTAATGGAAAAATTTCTAACTCCCATCCTGTAGACTATTTCTGTAGTAGTTTCATTATTATAAAGCAACAAGTATTAGCAATGAAAAAAAGAATCACGAATTCCATGTGGCATTTTGTACTGCTGCAATCCAACTGAAAAATCCCAAATACATATGCTAATTGGACTTTTAAATGAATTATTAAAATAAAGATAATGAATATTCAGATATATTGCAATCAATAGTTCAGTAAATTATTGTTGCAAAGGTCTTTAAACCCTAAATGGATAATGATGGAAAATCTTAAAAAGATGTCAAAACATTTCAAGATTCTTTTTACCTCAGTACTAACTCTAAAAATAATAAAATTTTAAATTTCTTTGTATATTCTCTTTTTTGCAATGAGTCTCTAGTTAAAGACTAAATGACATAAATGATATTTAACTTAATACACTGAACTGAGATATTACATATTTCCACTGTTTCTATAGATCTCCATATCTAAAAACATTTTTAGATTTTGTGGTTTATATTTTGGTGTGTTGTACCAACATCGAACAGACTAGATATTCATCAGACTGGGGCTAGGGAGAGATGAGTGGACACTCTTAGATGAAAAAATACAAATGACACCAAAATGTCCATTAGTAAACAGGATAAATTTAATGCACTGTTAAAGTCTTCAAATTAATACAAAATCAGCAAACCAAATAATCCTAAGAATTTAAGTCAAGACAGGATGAGTACTAACTTTGTCCTCAGGCTTTAGTGTTCCTAGCCCACATCAGTGCAGAAGTATTTTACTGCCTCTGGAGCTATAGAAGTTTGTAATGTCTCTTTTAAATTTGCTTCAGAGTCAATAATTGGAGTAACCCAAGTTATAATGTAACAAGAAGTGAGGCCTATGTCATGCACTTGGAATTACTATACTCCGTAACGTTAGTTGAATAAATCTCTGTGCTATGAATGAGTCAATATTTGTTATTTGTTCTTAATAAGGGAAAACAGACTAAGACACACAGCAGGGTTTATATCTAAAACAGAAAATATAATACCTGAGAGGAAGATACAAATCCTGATAAACTATTTGGCTCTCATAACAATCACATTTATTTATTCTCTTTAATTTAATTTGTATTTGGTAACTAGTGCCCAATACCTATTGTGTAACAAGAATTTTAATATCTTTCATATTTAAGTAATTACCTTGCATATATATATATATCAACTATATATATATATATATATTGTTGATGTACCAATTTTAAGGAAGACAGAATATCTTATGTTAAATAATGTAATTAGAGAAAAGTTAATATCCTGATATTATCACTTCTAACACACACACATACACACACACACACACACACACACACACACATATATATATATATGTATATTGGTAGGTTCTTTTCAATTGAATTTATGGAGAAATGTAGTTTATTCTCTAAAAAAATATGTATGCTGTGTTTCTTTACCTTATACCAAAAGGAGATAGAAAAACATATTTTTAATAATGTTTTATTACATGAAAAACAGTTTCCATTAAATGTTATTGGAGAATAAGATGACTCAATGACTAATTGGCAGAATATAGAGATAATTAGTTGGAAAATGTTTTCTTTCTGAATAGTTTTCAGAAAGCATATATCATTTGCTATAAATATTACGATCAGAAGGTATTTATTAGACATGGTTCACTACTTCAATCATTTTAAAAGTAGTATTATCAAATGTGCTAAATTGTTTTAAATTACAGTGTGGGATTGTGAAGACAGAACTTAGGCACCACCCACACATCTCACGGCAATTAGCTCTAATTTTCATCACAGAACTTATACATAGACATGAGGCCTTCATGTCAATCCAGTGAAGTAACAGCAAGTTAGAATGGCCTCTACTTTCGAGGCAAAACAATCTGCTTGCATTCATTTTCAGGTTTGATAGGCTCTTCCTTAACCAAAAGATGAAGATGGTTCATTTTGCTGGAATTTTATGCTCAGACCAAAGCCCTCTCTTCTCTCTCTCCCATTGAATTCCTTCTTTTATGTCCTATGACATATGTGGTAACCAATGTAAACAGGCTTTTGGAATGGCTCTGCTAGTGAATCCCAAGAGAGTTCCAGTTTTGAGCTTAGCTCCTTCAGAGAGGGTTTATATATGCATCTGCCATGTTCTAGAGTCATGTAAACTGCACTGATAGAGTAGTTGCGAATGGCTAGCTCTGCTCAGGGTTGAACTGTGGCTAAACTTTCCACGGAAGCTTTTATCATCTCAGACCATTTAAATGTTTTATTTTGCACCTGTGCTTGTTTCCATCCTCCTCTTTCACTGAGTGAGTTGACTTTAGTCGTTCTGGGTTTGTTTACAGATCTGTTTCCACCACAGTATTTCCCTCCAGTTATTACAGTGCCTCTTAAAACCTAGTCTTGTGGTTCCCACCACTGGCAAGTCTGCAAGTTCTTCAGTGATTGCTCTCTCCTCACTCCTTTCTTACCAGCTTCATTATGCATTGGGAAAAAAAATTATGCTTGGCTAGAATTTATGTGGTTTTTAGAAAGGGTTTTGTCATTTGTTTTTTGTCTCTAGAACATCGTGTCTGGCAGAATTCCAAAATTGAAAACCACAGTCATCATAAAAGAGAGTTAAGGGTGAATAATTCTTTTCTCTGCAGTTCAATACATTCTGGATTGATGCCACATTTATATGGAAGCAATTGGTTTTAGTGGATGTTGCTTAAAGTGTGTACTTTAAAACATGTATCTGCAGTACTGTTTTTAGCTTGTCCGAAAAAATATTTCACAATGACAAAAATGGTTTAAATTCTATTTTTCAATATAATACTGTTTGCTCTCTATGATTATTGAGCATTTGAAATATGATGAAAATGGTTAGCTTTTGAATTACAGTATTTTTTGTTTCATGTGTCTACTTCTGTATTAGTCAGGGTTCTCTCTAGAGTTACAGAACTTATGGAATGTGAATATATACACATATATTTGAAATAGCTTACAGGTGCTGCAGTACAAAACTACCCAACAATGGGTAGTTGTGAATGGGAAGTTTAAGAATATAGTAGTTGCTCAGTCCCCCAAGGCTGGGTGTTTCATCTGGTCCTCTATAGAAATAGGTTTCAACAGATGTGTTGACAGGGAAATGCCAGCACGTGAAGAAGGAACCTTTCCTTCCATTGTCATTATGTAGGCCTCCTGAAGAAGGTATGATCCAGATTAAAGGTGTGTACCATAACACCTGAACCTAAGCTTTTCTTTACTTGAAAGTTTCTCTGTCCAAGGCTGACCTTGAACTTAGAGGTCTCCTTGCCTCTGTTTCCTGGGGTTAAAAGCATGTACCACCTTGCCTGGGCCTAAACTTTTCATGGCCACTATATCTCAAGATCTGGATCAAAAGCCTGTCTCACCTAAGTCAAGATACAGATCAGAAGCCTGTGTCTTCTAGCCTGAAGATCTGGTTCACAGGTGAACCCTCAATTTCTGGATTAAGGTTCAGTCGAGATATTGTCAAACTGACAACTAGGAAAAGCCATCACAACTACCATAATATTAGAGTGCATTTCTAGACATTAATATATAGAAGTTGTTATGAGTGAGAGACATAATTTTGATTTGTGTAGTATGGTGAATCATGCACGGTAACACAAGAAGTATGGGAATTGTGACTATATAAGCAAACAGACTCACTAGGCATAGCAACGTATTTTCAGACTTTCTCTAGTGTGAATATCATCAGTATGACAACACATATCACTCAGCATCACACAGAATTTCTGTTTCTACATACCAGATATGGGATCCAATAGTTTGTATGTTTAAGAATTCTCTAGCAATATGAATCTTGTTTTTTTTTTTTGTGAGGATAATACTCATAAAAGCAATGATCCAGTTTTTCTATAGAAATGTAGAGGGAATTGGGTAGTGTTCCTTTTGTTTCTATTTTGTGGAATAGTTTGAAGAGTATTGGTGTTAACTCTTCTTTGAAGGTCTGGTAGAATTCTGCACTGAAACCATCTGGTCCTGTGCTTTTTTTGGTTGGAAGACTTTCTATGACTCCTTCTATTTCTTTAGGCTTTATGGGACTGTTCAGATGGTCTAGTTGGTCCTGATTTAATTTTGGTATTTGGTATCTGTCAAGGAAATTGTCCATTTCCTCCAGATTCTCCAGTTGTGTTGAGTACAGTCTCTTGTAGTAGGATCTGATGATTTTTTGGATTTCCTCAGTTTCCGTTGTTATGTCTCCCTTTTCATTTCTAAGTTTGTTAATTTGGATACTTTCTCTGTGCCCTTTGGTCAGTCTGGCTAAGGGTTTATCTATCTTGTTGATTTTCTCAAAGAACCAGCTCCTGGTTTTGTTGATTTTTTGTATGGTTCTCTTTGTTTCTACTTGATTGATTTCGGCCCTGAGTTTGATGATTTCCTGCCTTCTACTCCTCCTGGGTGAAATAGCTTCTTTTTGTTCTAGGGCTTTCAGGTGTGTCATTAAGTTGGTAATGTATGCTCTCTCCATTTTCTTTTTGGAGGCACTCAGGGCTATGAGTTTTCCTCTTAGCACTGCTTTCATTGTGTCCCATAGATTTGGGTATGTTGTGTTTTCATTTTCATTGTGTTCTAAAAAGTCTTTAATTTCTTTCTTTATTTCTTCCTTGACCAAGGTATCATTGAGTTTCTGTAAGGCAAAGGATACCATCAAGAGGACAGATCGGCAACCAACAAATTGGGAAAAGATCTTCACCAATCCTACATCAGATAGAGGGCTAATATCCAATATATATAAAGAACTCAAGAAGTTAGACTCCAGAAAACCGAACAACCCTATTAAAAAATGGGGTACAGAGTTAAATAAAGAATTCTCACCTGAAGAACTTCGGATGGCAGAGAAGCATCTTAAAAAATGCTCAACTTCATTAGTCATTAGGGAAATGCAAATCAAAACAACCCTAAGATTTCATCTTACACCAGTCAGAATGGCTAAGATTAAAAATTCAGGAGACAGCAGGTGTTGGAGAGGGTGTGGAGAAAGAGGAACACTCCTCCACTGCTGGTGGGGTTGCAAATTGGTACAACCACTCTGGAAATCAGTCTGGCGGTTCCTCAGAAAACTGGGCACCTCACTTCCAGAAGATCCTGCTATACCACTCCTGGGCATATACCCAGAGGATTCCCCACCATGTAATAAGGATACATGCTCTACTATGTTCATAGCAGCCCTATTTATAATTGCCAGATGCTGGAAAGAACCCAGGTATCCCTCAACAGAAGAGTGGATGCAAAAAATGTGGTATATCTTCACAATGGAGTACTATTCAGCCATTAGAAACAATGAATTCATGAAATTCTTAGGCAAATGGATGGAGCTAGAGAACATCATACTAAGTGAGGTAACCCAGACTCAAAAGGTGAATCATGGTATGCACTCACTAATAAGTGGTTATTAACCTAGAAAACTGGAATACCCAAAACATAATCCACACATCAAATGAGATACAAGAAGAAAGCAGGAGTGGTCCCTGGTTCTCGAAGACTCAGTGAAACGGTATTTGGCAAAACCAGAACGGGGAACTGGGAAGGGGTGGGAGGGAGGACAGGGGAAGAGAAGGGGGCTTACGGGACTTTCGGGGAGTGGGGGGGGGCTAGAAAAGGGGAAATCATTTGAAATGTAAATAAATTATATCGAATAAAAAAAATAACAAAAAAAAAAAAAGAAAAAAAAAAAAGAAATGTAGAGGGTACCAGCTCAGGCACCTAGTCCTGGAACCTATCCTCAGGCCAAAAGTTGGTAGTCCCATTTTCATAGGAAAGGACACAAAGCAGTATCCATAAATAAGATCCTTTGTTAATGTGGACACAAACAACTATACACCATTGAATACACAGATTTATGTATTTTAAATCGAGCTAATTCACATAACTGTGTGTGACTTTGGGAAGTAATGTCTATTCATACCAGATAAAACCTTATGAGAAGCCAAATGATACCTCAAAGACAAGCTTGTTAAAACAAAGAATTCATTTGAACATGCTTAAAGGGTTAATTACAAGGACATAGGAGACTCAAAGGCTACTGCATCCCCAGAAAACATGCCATAGCATGGATGATGACTTTTGAAAGCTGTTTTTCCATGTAAACCTTTTAGGTGGTTCAATTAAAAATCTTCTATCATAATCATAACTGCATTTTTAAAGTTAGGAAGGAGCTTTGTAATTTTTTTTATGATTTCTGAATTTCAACCTCACTTAGAGAAAATTTCAGTAGTTGTAGAGACAACAACACAGCTCTAATATACTACAAATTGGTAAACCATTGGTAATATGATGAATAAAATGACTATGTATAGTTGCTGCTGTCAGAATATATGTGATGGTCTTTATAGGCTCATATATTTGAATGCTTAGTTACTTAGGGATCGGCACCATTTGAAAGAATTAAGAGTTGTGACCTTGTTGGAGGGATTGTGCCACTGAAGGTTTGAGGGTAGATTAAGATGGACTCCTTAATTACATGCTTGTATGCCTGCTGCCATGCTTCTTCTCATGATGACCAAAACTGTAAGGAAGCCCCCTACTTAAATGATTTCTTTTACATAAGCTGGCTTGATCATGCGCCTTTCCACAGCTGTAGAGTCATGACTAAAACACTATTTAATCTGTGATTTTATTTTGAAAGGTGATCATTGTCTTAACTCTAGCGAATGATATAGTCAGCTGTAGACTATAAAGTAAAAGTAATCATCTTGTTTTCTTGCCAATGACTGTAATAGGAGTTCAAAGATATTCAAACAGTGAGTGGATTTGGTTTCATTATGAGATAGGGATCTAGTTTTCTTCTTCTGTATTTGCTGTTTATAGATCTGTTAACTGAAAGTTCTGCCCCTTGTCATCTTGCTCCCATGTGATCCTCTGCTATGCTAGCCCTCAGACTGTAACTTCTAGGGGTTTTGATTAGGTTTGTTTCATCTGCCAGTTAAATGATTAAAAGGCATGAAAAAATGTTGAGTGCAATAGGTGAGAGTGGAGATGTTTCAAAAACAGCAAAGACGAGTAGACAGATGCAGCAATTGAAGAAAGTTGATAAAGACACTCCTCAGGGGTGGGGAGTAAGGGAGGTTCAGAAGCTAAAGCCCAACTTGTCCTTTAGGGTTAAGACAGATTGTCATCCCCTAATTGGGATTAGTCAGTTGAAGGAAATTAAAAATGGCTGATTGGCCCACAACTATTGTCCAAACATGTCTTGGTTTATTCTTGAAGTTGTTAAACCAGTGGATCTGCCATTTACTGTGAAAAGGCCCATATGGCTTGTTAAGCTACTAGACTTTTGTATCAGGTTATAAGGATGAGGAGAAAGCAAACCACTGTGTTACCTAGTTGTGACTCCTTTCCCTTTTTACTTATCTGGGACCCTATCTATTTCAGAGTCAGGCAGATACAAACAAGCAAACAACAGCAACAAAATATACTACCATCAACAACAATAAAAATTACTGAATAAACAAATAAAAAGCAGGCTCATGAGCCCATGAACCTACTTACCTCCTGACCTCTTTATAGGCAAATTCATAATAGATCAAGTCAATTTGTCATCATGTATTCTGTTATTTAATGAAGAAAGCCCATTACATGCAACATGATTTATGATGAGAGTCATCATTTTCTTCTTCTTCTTCTTCTTCTTCTTCTTCTTCTTCTTCTTCTTCTTCTTCTTCTTCTTCTTCTTCTTCTTCTTCTTCTTCTTCCTCTTCTTCCTCCTCCTCCCCCTCTTCCTCCTCCTCTGCTTCCTCTTCTCCTTCACAGAGGTATATAGAGACTTTTGCTCTTATTTAGCTATCAATGGAATGACATCAGGAATTAATTGAGGAAATCCTCTTTGGTATACTCTTAATAGCAATAAAATGCAGTAGTGATTACTGTAAATGAAGAATGAAGGGCCACTGAGAGGCATCTCAGGTTACCTATTTGCCCATTGAGCTCTTACCTTTTAAAAGATGAACTCTTCTTTATTATATATGATAACAATTTTATAAATGGTGATTTTGCAACAAATGCTTGTACACATCTTCTCTGGACAAATAAATCAAGATTTGTCCTTTAGCATGATGATAGACATTTTAAGGAATGTTAGTCAGGGATTGATGATCAGACTCTTACATAAACTCAATTTGCCTTGTTTAAGAGATTATATCATATTTAATTCATAGGATTTATGGAACTATCAAAGAAATGTCAAAATTGCAGTTTTATTTCTTGTTCTTGGTAGTTGGGCTCATATGTGACATTGAGTTAGTTTTTTCCTCCACTCTGACCTTCCCACAGATCAAATTGGCAACAGAGGTCACTTATTCCCTACCACACCCCAAACAGATCAAATAACAAAGTAGAATAGATGGCAACAGAAACAATAGGTTTCCCATAACCCCTGGCTGTATTTTTTCAAATGAAAGAAA
This sequence comes from Apodemus sylvaticus, assembly GCF_947179515.1. Classification (NCBI taxonomy): domain Eukaryota; kingdom Metazoa; phylum Chordata; class Mammalia; order Rodentia; family Muridae; genus Apodemus; species Apodemus sylvaticus. Next base: position 51,644,346 of record NC_067483.1, read on the forward strand.
TTCTTCCAATGTGTCCTTTGGTGTGATACAATACTAACCTTTAAAATGCCCTTTTCCCTTTTCTTTGACATTCTACAGACTAGAAAAAATAAATAGAACTTGATGACATGTAATGGCTTGTGGGAGAACAGGTAGTAGCAGCATAGCCCTCCATACAATTGTCTCTGCTGTCATGAGCACAAGCATGATGCTAGGAGGGGCTCATGTCCAAAGTCAGCATGAGCCTTTTAAACTGTGAAGTCATCAAAATGATAAAGGATCTATTTATCATAGATCTTATCAAGCTACACTTTGGCATAATTTAAAAAAATCTCATATTCTAATACGTTATATAAATTAGATGCTTCTCAACTTAAACCTCAATCTATATTGTTAATGGGGAGCAAAGAATGGAAATTGCACATGAAATATTTCACAGTTTATGGTATAACTTATTTTATTTAAACATAGCCATACTATTAGAAATATTCACCATGTACAAGTGGATATGAATGAGGCAAATCAGCCCACTTTTGCTCATCTTAAGAATTTTGAGAACATTCTCTTAATTATGCACTTCTGTCAATTCCAGGTCATTTAATATTTCCAATTATTCTCCACAATTTAGCTGTTATAGTTAGAAGTCTTTAAAGCTAAGTCTATTTCCTTTTATTGTTTACTTCCACATATTTGAAAATTCTTGTTTTCAATGTGCAGGTTTATGATAAGGACAACCAAATTTCCATAAACTCTGCATTCTCACTGGGTATATTCATCTGCCTAGTTAAATATTTCATAAGCATTTCAAACCTAACATATTCAAAAATTAATCCATGCCACCCCTCTCCAAACAAAGCAATCATTTCAGTGATGGGCAGTAAAACCCTCCATCTAACAGAGAAAACATTGAGCTGTCATCTCCTTCAGATCTCACTCTTTCAATTGCAATTTCCTTTTAAATATCTGGGATTTTAGAAATAACTAATTGCTAACAATCTATATTCAATGCAGCCCTTCAATGTTAGGTGTGGAATTCTTCATGTCTTTGTAGGCTCAGGCTTGTATAGCCATCAATCACCATGATCACCACGATGTCTTTTTGGTATATTGTGACCCCTTACTTAAAAAGGCCTTTACAGAACTGAAAACATCCAATGGAATAAAGATAGCCTTTTCAACAAATGGTGCTGGTTCAACTGGAGGTCAGCATGCAGAAGAATGCAAATTGATACATCCTTATCTCCTTGTACTAAGCTCAACTCCAAATGGATCAAGGACCTCCACATAAAGCCAGACACTCTGAAGCTAATAGAAAAGAAACTGGGGAAGACCCTTGAGGACATCAGTACAGGGGGAAAGTTTCTGAACAGAGCACCAATAGCATATGCTCTAAGATCAAGAATAGACAAATGGGACCTCATAAAATTACAAAGTTTCTGTAAGGCAAAGGACACCATCAAAAGGATAAATCGGCAAGCAACAAATTGGGAAAAGATCTTCACCAATCCTACATCAGATAGAGGGCTAATATCCAATATATATAAATAACTCAAGAAGTTAGACTCCAGAAAACCAAATAACCCTATTAAAAGGTGGGGGTACAGAGCTAAACAAAAATTTTCACCTGAAGAACTTCAGATGGCTGAGAAGCATCTTAAAAAATGCTCAACTTCATTAGTCATTAGGGAAATGCAAATCAAAACAACCCTGAGATTTCACCTTACACCAGTCAGAATGGCTAAGATTAAAAATTCAGGAGTCAGCAGGTGTTGGAGAGGATGTGGAGAAAGAGGAACACTCCTCCACTGTTGGTGGGGTTGCAAATTGGTGCAACCACTCTGGAAATCAGTCTGGTAGTTCCTCAGAAAACTGGGCACATCACTTCCGGAGGATCCTGCTAAGTTTGCAATGTTCTTAACACATCACATATTTTAAGAAATGTCCTGGACCACATTGAGCCTTGATTCTCTAAGGGAGGGGATGCTGGTGTTGAGAGCTAATGAGATTTCCTAGTGGGCAAATATTTCTTCATTAATCCACTTAGGGTTATGGCAAGGGAAATACTTGAAATATGAGAATGAGAATGTTTGTGTGATTCCTATTACATCACTTGACCCTGTCATTTGGGAATCATGAAATACAGGATGTATTGAGTTCTGGAAATTTTGAGAGCCAATCTCATGTGTGAACATGGTGTATAAGACCTAAGGTCCTTGTTTGAAAAGGAGAAAAAAAAGGCCTTTACATTTTAGCAGTGATCACAATCTTCTCTTCCTTCTTCCATATATACAGCCACTGTTCGATTTTCTGTTTCTATCTTTAGGAACTGATTTTAGACGCTTTATATAAATGAAGTTTGATACCACAGAGTCTTTGTGACTTGATTTAGCAGCAAAGTTCATTCACTTTATATCATGTACCATTTCATTGTCTCTTTTTGTTGCCCACAATACACGGTCAAAAATGGGGAAAGGAAAGGCTGTCCAGTGACTGGTCCAACTTGGGATCCAACTCATGGCTGGGGGTCACCAAAGTCTGACACTATTCCTGATGTTATGTTGTGCTTGCAAATAGGCACCTAGTATGGCTGTCTTCTGAGAGGCCCTAGCAGCAGCTGAGTGAGACAGATGCAGATACTTATAGCCAACTGTTGTAACTGATACAACAGTCAACTGTTGGACTGAGGTCATGAGATCCCTGTAGAAGGAGCTAGAGGAAGGATTGAAGGAACTGAAAGGGATGGCAACTCCATAGCTAGAACAACAGTCTCAACTAACCTAGACTCCTGGAAATGCCTAGAGTCTAAGATACCAACCAAAAAGGTTACATGGGCGGGTGGGAAGGACTCCAGCACATATGTAGCACAGGAGCGCCTTGTCAGGCCTCAGTAAGAGAGAATGTACCTCATCCTGTAGATACCTGAGTTTCCAAGAAAGAGAGAAGCATGGGTGGAAGAATGGGGGAGGGGTGGAACATCCTCTCAGAGGCAAAGGTGAGGGAGAATGGATTGAGGAACTGTGGGAAGGGGAACTGGGATGGGGCAACATCTGGGATGTAAAAAACATAATTAAAAATAAATCATTTTATTTTTTCTATTAGCTAGTTGATTACCATTTATCTATTTCTTCTTTTGAACTACCACATATGTGAATTAATGGTGTATATTTTAATTGCTCTTTGTTGCACGCATAGAAAAGGATTGCCGGATTGGAAGGCAATGATGATTCATAGTTAGAGAAATTACCAATCTGTTTGTAAAAACACGACAGCATTTTATATAAAATTTTCTATTTCTCTACGTTCCTGTTATTGCTCATCTTTTATTCTAGGTCTCATCATAGTAAACAGGAAGCCATTTTGTGTGTGTGTGTGTGTATATATAATTGGATTCATACATTTTGCTTTAAACCATTTAAATATTATTCACTTATAATTTTATTATTGATTTTTTTGTAATGTATTTAAGGTAAAATTTTATTCACATGCTTTCCAAAGAAATCATAGTCTGTGGGTTTTCCTTCCTTCCTTCCTTCCTTCCTTCCTTCCTTCCTTCCTTCCTTCCTTCCTTCCTTCCTTCCTTCCTTTCTTTCTTTCTTTCTTTTTTCTTTCTTTCTTTCTTTCTTTCTTTCTTTCTTTCTTTCTTTCTTTCTTTCTTTCTTTCTTTCTTTCTTTCTTTCTTTCTTTCTTTCTTTCCTTTTTGATAATATATTTGTTCTTGAGACTTCAAAATTTGATGCTGTCAATCTCCTCTCTCTCTCTCTCTCTCTCTCTCTCTCTCTCTCTCTATATATATATATATATATATATATATATATATATATATATATATATATATATACATTTGTGTTTTGGTGTCTCATCCAAGAAGCTCATTTAGGTAAATGATTAATATTAATCAGTGTTTCTTCCCCACCTTTGAACATTCAGTTCCTATATAAAAGACACAAAACTTTTATGTTTAAAAGCATTAATACTACTAGAGCTGGGCAGGTATCAACCCTCTAAGTTATTTTGTCTGCTTCCCTGTCAATGAAACTAGGATATGAATTGCTATGTTCTGCTTGATACACTCAACCGTATCAGTACTATTCAGGACAATATTTTCTTAAGCATTGAATTTTCTTGACATTTTTGTAATGTATTAATGGATAAGTGATCTTATTTCTCAGCTATCATTTCTGTTCCTTTTTTCTACACATCATATTTTGGATTACTATGCCATGTCTTGATTACTGTAGTTCTGTAGTAAGTTTTTGAATAAGGAGTATGAGACATCTAATTATGTTTTTGCTTTGAAAATAATATTTTAAGGGAATATTTTGATAAATCTATATTTTATATTACCACAAAGTTAAAATATCAGCTTCTTAGTTTCTTACCTAGCCAGCTTAAAAAATCATTGGGGATTTTATTGAATCTATAGATCAATTTGAATAATACTGACATCCTCATACTGCTGTTTGCTGTTTGTTGAACTCTGGGCAGGATATATCTTACCATTTTTTAAAAAAATATCTTAATTTCCTTTAACACTATTCAGCATTGTTACATATATAAATCTTGGAGTCCTATCATTCATTAAGTTTGTGTGTGTGTGTGTGTGTGTGTGTGTTCATGCCTGAATGTCTTCTCATTCTATTTTGAAAATATTTCCTGTTTTATTTTCAAATTATTTCTCACTGGAATGCCAAATTTTTATATTGACTTTAAATCTTATAACAGGCTAGATGTGAAATTATACATCCTATCTCTTTTGTCGTGTGGTCTTTTTAGTCCCTCACGTTGTTCTTTGTGTCCTGACTATCCTTTCCTGCCCTTAATTTTATTTTTTCTTTCTATTCTATCAGTTAACATTTTTCCTTTAGTGCATATTTAGCTTCTCTCTTCTGGGGTAATCCTTCATGCTATAATAAATCATTCCTATTTTTATTTTTTAATTCACTGTTCTCATTTCAACTTTATTCCTTCAAGTTCCAAACATATTGCCCATTGTTGTGCTTTTTAAAAAAGAGTTTTGATCAAGGCATTTGCTTCAAATTCTCAGCAAAATCTGAGATTTTCATATTTTATTGTTCATATGGTAGAGAAAAAGAGTATCTTGACATTCTAGGAATCCTACATAATGTATCCCTGCCCTTATCCCCAGGTTCATATTGTCCACACTCTTACATTTCCACCTTTAGCTTACTACTATTCAACTGTCTCTTGATTGTTCCAATTAACTCTATGCTAGGGTCATTTCTCCTTATTTTTAGCCATCCTATTGCCAGTACCATTTCCATACGCATTCTAAATATATGTAGTTGGGCAGTTGTTGGTTTTAGTACTAAAAGGTTGTTTCATTAAAAGACATGAGAAGATGGTAGTGGTTGTTTTTGTTTCAATATGTTCTTAATGCCTAATCCCTAGACATGTGTCAGACAAAAATGTATTAAATAAGTGAATCTTTATTATAGATTTTGAAAAGTAGTTTAAGCCTACTAGAGTAGAGTGATTTCTGTGATCATTAGAGGCATGGCCTGCAATGGCTTTTGCACAACTTGCTAACCCTAAATAACACAGTGTTGTTCTCACTTCTCACAGACATATAATTAGGAGCTTTGAGGGTCAAGAACTTTCTATTGTGACTTTAAAATGTATCCCTAGAAACACTCTCTCCCATCTCAAGGAAAATACCTTATTATTTATGTTGTTTTTGCTTTTAGCACTCTTCTCAACAAAGTCACTGTTGGAAATGTCACCTCCAAAAGAGCAAGATCTTAAGAATCTTTAAAAGTGGTATGACTGTTTCAAAATTATTTAGTTTTTCTGAATTTCCATAAAATTGATAACATCATTTATTGTTTGTAAAAATCCATAACAGTCCTAGTTTCTTTCTTTTTAACCTACTTTTCTCTCAGCATCCCTAACTGTAATGAGTCTCAATACAATAAATAATTGCTCAACTAGTTTATAATTGTAATTATATAATGTTATGAGCTAATCTATTGGATTCTAAGAAAAGTTGATACCTTTAATGTAAAAGTGAAGACAAAAGTTTATTATATAAATTAAAGAGTAAGGCAAGTGATTTTGTATAGTGTTATTAAATCGAAAGCAAATTATTTAATTTCAGTATTTCAGTAAAATTAACCTTTATGTAAAATAGACACATTTAAGTAGATTTTTTTAAGGAGACCTCAGGTAAAGATAACTGTCAGAGCTTCTATTCTTGGACATGTATTTAGTAGGTCAGAAAAAAACTACATTTCATATAATTTTATTTTACCTGAAATTCACTTTTAAAATAATTACACTTAATTAAATCCTTCTACATGAAGATGACATTGTTTTTCCAAGTGAAAAATAATTCCTAATCAACAAGAGAAAAATTGATATGTTTTAGAAGTTTTGTTGAGTAAATATATTTTTCATAAAAATATTCATTGCTGTTCACATTAAAAGGTAGTATCTGAGAGATATCTTTTTCCAGAGCACACCAATTTTTTGTCCAGTGCCTATGATCAGCCTTGAAGACATGCACTCAACTAACACTATATGGAGTTGATGGGTATATTTAGTAATATACATGGATCTACAAATAAGTACACGCAAGTGGTAACAATGTGTGGATAAAAGTTATGAATTTTGAGAATAGTTGCGAAGGGTATATGGGAAGATCTGGGTTAAGGAAAGGAAAAGGAGAAACCTTATGATTAAAATACAGCCTGAAAATTAAGCAACAGTGACAACAAATAAGCATCTAGAAAATAGTTCTAAGAAGTTGCAAAGCATAACCCCGGAAATGCTAGAGAAATTTATCAAGGAAAATCTTAACAAATGTTAGCCTAATTATGTGTATATGCAGACATATATGTTCTTATATGCTCATATGAATGTGTTCAATGTTCATGTCCTCCTTGAATATTCAAATATTTTCATGTATATTAGTAAAGACAGTTCTTTGGACTAAATATTGACATGCATTCTATGAGATGTATGTCAAATTCTCTGAGAATTTGAGAGAACTATCTAAATTTCCTTAAAATGAACATTTTTTTGAAATTACTAAATAGATTATTTAAAAATATTTGTTTCCTTTTTGAAGAGAAAAATGTTGTCTTTTTGAAGATATATGCTGTTCACATTTTAAAAATTTGTTTAATGCTAACATCACTGAATAGAAATATGTTTTATTGGATATTTTATTTATTTACATTTCAAATGTCATCCCCTTTCCCGATTTCCCCCCAGAAACTGCCTATCCCAGGCTCCTCCTTCTGCTTATATGAGGGTGTACCTCACTTACCCACCCACTCCCGCCTCCCTGCCCTCACATTCCCCTACACTGGGGCATCAAGCCTTCATGGGACCAAGGGTCTTTTTTCCCATTGATGCCTGACAAGGTCATCCTCTGCTACATATACTGCTGGAGCCATGAGTCCCTTGAAGTATATTCCTTGGTTGGTGGTTTAGACCCTGGGAGCTCTGGTTGGTTGATACTGTTCTTCCAATGGGGTTGCAAACCCCTTCATGTCCTTCAGTCTTTTCTCTAACTCCTCCATTGGTGACCCATTGATCAGTTCAATGTTTGCCTGTGAGCATCTGCCTCTGTTTATGTCAGGCTCAGGGAAATGCAAATCAAAACAACCCTCAGATTCCATCTCACACCAGTCAGAATGGCTAAGATAAAAAACTCGGGTAACAGCAGATGGTGGCAAGGATGTGGAGAAAGAGGATCACTCCTCCATTGTTGGTGGGATTACAAGTCAGTACAACAACTCTGGAAATCAGTCTGGTGATTCCTCAAAAAAATTGGACATAGTATTAACTGAGGACTCAGCTATACTACTCCTGGTCATTTACCCAAAAGATGCTCCGACATGGAATAAAGACACATGCTCTACTATCTTCATATCAGCCTTATTTATAAAAACCAGAAGCTGGAAAGAACCCAGTTGTTCCTCAACAGAAGAATGGATACAGAAAATGTGGTACATTTACACAATGGAGTACTCCTTAGCTATTAAAAACAATGATTTCATGAAATTTTTAGGCTAATGAGAAAATATCATCCTGTGTGAGGTAATCCAATCACTAAAGTACACACATGGTATGCACTTACTGACTGAGAAGTGAGTATTAGTCCAAAAGCTTGGAATACCCAAGATACATTTCAAAGACCACATCAAGCTTGAGAAGAAGGAAGACTAAAATGTGGGTGCTTCAGTCCTTCTTAGAAGGGGTAACAAAATACTCACAGGAGCAAATGTGGAGATAAAGTGTGGAGCAGAGACTGAAGGAAAGGCCATCCAGATACTGTCCATCTGGGCATCCATCACATAAGCAGTCATCAAACCCAGACATTATTGTGGATGCAAAGAAGTGCTTGCTGACAGGAGCCTGATATAAATGTGGTTTTAATAAATAACTATTAAATATTTTAGAGACATGGCAATTCTTACCATTATTACTTTACCTTCTTACCTTCTTAGCAAAAGATTCTATTGTACAGTGTGTGTGAGAGCAGATTTAATCCTGATATTTTTCTCCACCATGCATTTAAGTGTATTAGCTTTTAGTCTATGGTTTATTGTTGATTCATGAAGAATCAAGCTTTCTTTCTGACTTTTGCACTATGATCCTTATTCTATCTTATTTAATATTGCCCTCTTATTGCTTAAGTTTGCAACATTTTACCTTCTTTCAACTCTTTGAATAGACCAGTTCACAGACAGGGAGTATTTAATTGGCTAATCCCTCAGGCAATGAGACAAACATAGCACATCCCTGCAGGTCACTAGTACGGGTCTCCCGATATCCATTACCCCTGAGGATCCAGCTGAACTATATTTCTTCTGCAAATGCTGATCTTAAATTGCTACAATTGTCAGGCAAACTTTGCATTAATAAATAACACAAATTTGCACAAATGTAATAAACCCAATTTCGTTTGGTAAATGCTCCAAATAAATACAGGTGCTGAGGCTATATTAAATGCTTTCATTACTCCTCTCCCCTCCTTTCAATGTCTTGTGTACACTTTGACTGCTAAGGCAGTCATGCTTTTAAAATGTCCATTAGGCAAACTTGTTGCATACATTTTGCCATTTTTGTTTGATTTAAAAGGCATGAATTAGACAAAGCTCATGCATTAAAAAATAACTTGTGAGGAAACATTTTTTACACAGAAAATGCTATTACTAAAACACTTATTTAAATATAATAAAAACTATTAGTGAAGATATTCCTCTTTATTCTGCTTTTCTTGGGGTAATGTATTCTGACATGTTAGTATAGTATCACAAGTACTATGCTTTTGTAAAAGTAGTGATTACATCTCTGACCTGGTTTGCTTCACTTACAAGAATGGAGCAATATAGATAGAGCGTTAGAAAATAATTTCGCTTCTTATGACATTTTTCACCATATATACATATGTATATGTATGTGTATGTGTATTTGTATGTGCATGTGTGTTTATGTATGTGTATGTGAATGTGAATGTATATGTGTATATGTATATGTATCACAAGGCTTTTACTTGCATATAGTATGTGTACTGTGTTCATTGCTGGTACCTGGGAAGAACAAAAGAGATAACTGTAACTCCTGGAACTGGAGTTACAGTTGATTTTGAGCTGCTATATGGATGATGTGAGTCAAATCTAGAGTCCGCAGCAAGAACATCATGTACTCATAACCACTGAGCCATCTCTCCAACCATTACTTTATTTCTATATTGCATATTCTGTATTCTATATGCCATTAGCTTATATATTGTACCAAAATATAATCTAAGAATTATTATTTCTTAAATAATGATTAGATATTTTAAGTTACCTGTCAATAACCATCATGTCCACATAGATTTCTTGTGGCATATTCTTTTTACTTATGATAGAGGGTGTTTTTGTTGTTATTATTTATACCAAGTACAGTATCCCAATACCTTGAGAATCATCAGAGAATGGCCACTGCCATAGGTAAGATTTTGAAACATAAAGACCAGAGGCCTGATACCATCAGAAAAGAGTCTTCCTCTTCCCTTCCTACTAATTCCAGCTCCTAACTGAAACACATGTTTAAGTTGTTGGCAGCTTATTATAGCCAGAAGGGAATGACTTACTTTTTAGAGGTGAAAAAAAATCTGAAAAGTGCAAGAAACTCAAAATAGCACTTACCTTTAAGATAAGTGAAATTGATTCAAATTTAAAGCATGGTTACCCTTTTGATTAGTGAGCTGCAATCTACAAAACATGTGGCATCACTTAGTGGAAGGATGCACATTAAAAAAAAAATATAAAACAGCTATCGCTATGTGCAAGTGTGGTGTGAAAAGCTCAGTTTGAAATGTTTTTTAATGCCAATTTAACCATTTCAAGAAAAAAATCTTGATATTTTTCACACTAAAAATTTAAATTAAGTAGAAAGATTTCTTTTTTTACTAGCACTATACAGACATTATATAAGATGACTTCAGATCAGTTGGCTGGTCTCTATGAGCAAAAAGAAGAATAAATTAGGATCATAATTATGACAATCTTATCAAGTAAAATAAGTGAAAGTATAAAACTGTTTGCTAATCAGTTATATTCTAAAGTTTTAAGAGAGACCAGATTTTTTTAAAGATTTATTTATTTTTATTTATATGAGTACACTGTAGCTATCTTCAGACACACAAGAAGAGTGCATCAAATCCCATTGTAGATGGTTGTGAGTCACTATGTGGTTGCTGGGAAATGAACTCAGGACCTCTGGAAGAGCAGTCAGTGTTCTTAACTGATGAGTCATCTCTCCAGCCACATTTTACATTATGCCTAGATAGCAAAGGCAGGTTTTCGATGGGCAGTTGTATATTTTTAGCATTTTCTTTCTTCTTTTGTTTTGTATATTTTTGGTCTTTAAAGTTGCCTACCCAAATAATCTTGCTTTGAAGCATTGTCTCAGAGAAAGTGGAAGGATTTGGTTGTTACATGTTTGCGGTATAAGACAATGTTCCAAATAAAACTAAGCCCAATGGAAGCAGAGACATATTTTGGAGAAGTAATGAGCAAACACTAGGACAGGAGTGAGAAGCCATAGATATATAAATATACAGAAGCCATAGGACACTTGTTTGTGATTATCCTCTCCCTTACATCTTAGCTGGTGATGTTCTTATGTAATGAACATGTGAGTTCATTTCTATTGTGGTTAGGTGCATTAATATCTTAGCAGTGCTTGGGGGATGCTCCTAAGATGTTCAAGATGATGAGCTTCCGTCTGTGAGAGCACAGAGTACAGTCTTATTCATCTTCATGTTAGGTTAGGCCATGGGACAGTCTCCACATAAACCAAAGATGAAGATATTGTCTAAATAGCATACTCTTCCTTAATAGCATTTGGTTGATTGTCGTCTACATAATAAATGCTACTGCATTATTTTGAAGGAAATGTACCATTTTTATCATTTCAACAACTAGTATTTGAAATCAGGTTTATGTTCTTCAGAATGTTGTTTGGCTGCTATGACTATTGAAAGTGTGTAGGTAAGTGCTTCTTAAATATGTTAGTATTTTTGAAAAGCATTTAAATAGACAGAGTAGGCCATGCAAAGACATACAATAGAGTCTGCTATGAGCATGATTTCACAATGGTGACTTGGTAAGCTTGAGTGTATCTTTCTAACTGAAAACTTAGATAGCAGGTGTCAGAAACATGTTCCTCTTAGCACTGTTCTATAATACTTATGACTATCATTCATTCCTTTATGAACGTTGATTACTTTAAGGAACTAGTCCAAGATTAAAGAATATGGCTGTGGGTTTGTGGGCTCAGTGTCTACTAGCTACCTCTATTTTCCATTCATCTGATTTTATTTTACACTGGCTGGTGCTATACAGGATTTTTTTAAAGCTGACATTTTACTTTCCTTCTGACTTTTCCGTGAAAAATCTAAAATCAAGTTATCCGAATTGTGTAAATTACTTAACCATTTTGAAAGACAGCAAAATGTTCATTTTTTTTATGTCAAGTCACCCCATGAAGTTAGAATGTATAACTGAAAAACCTTAAAAAAATCCAGATGTAATTCATGGAGGATGGAGCAGGTGTGTAAATAAAGTAACAATGAATATTTGGGGCTCTGCTAACAAATCTGAGACTCTTGCTTTCTCAAACAAGAACCAGTGCTCATATGCGAAGTAAATATATCTATATATATCTTAAGGATATATTAGGCATGTGTGTGTGTGTGCGTGTGTGTTTGTGTATGTGTGTGTGTAGCTTAAGGGATTGTTTTTTAGTGGTGATGGCACTGCTAACATGGCAGAAGATATATATATATATATATATATATATATATATATATATATATATATATATGTATGTATATATATATATATATATATACATATATATGAGAATAGAAATAGGATATCTAAATCCTATGATGTTGGTGTAGGAGGAAGATGGTGCATTGAGTCCATGACAGACTGGTTGGAGAAGAGCTGCTAAATTTTATAGACATTCCAGGGTAGGTTTTAAAGACAATAGTTCTTGGCAACACTTGCATAAGAAGAATGATGTGAAATAAATTGGTTATGATGCATTATTTTTAGCAGGTCATTGTACATTGATTTGTTAAAGTGAATTGTAGGACACTTTTTGCAGTAAGAGAAATTCAAAGGAAAAATTTAAAATATACTCAGAATCTTATTAGAAATATGTGTGCATGTAAGCAAATACACATACTAACTAATGTACAAGAAATGTTGTATACTTGATATGAGTGATAACCATCTGTAGGATTCCTTCATTGTCATTTAATATTGTTTAAAATATAACTATCACTGGGAGGCATTAAACTTTCTGCTGAATCGAACCTACTTCAAACAAATTTTTTATTAACTTGAGGTGTAATGTTGGCCAAATGATGTAAATAAAATTGACAAATAGAAGTGATAAAACACATTACTGAATTGAAAACCAAGCCTAAAGACCTTGCTTTGTGTTTTTGACAGCTCTAATAAGATAAATATTATTTTATGTGAAGTGATATTGAATTGTGCTATTTGTAATTTGAGCATCTCTTGTCATTTTGGACAAGAAAATTAAACCCTCAGGACCATGATCTCTCTGTTGGTAAAACAGATATAAAGAATCACATATCTCAATGATTTGGAGAAGAGTAAATGAAATTAAATGTACAAAGAAGCTGAGACCAGAGTGTTTGCAAAATATTGTTGCCCAACAGCTGCTTAGGATTGTTGCAGCTTTTTTTAAAAAAAGGCTGCATTATATAAATACTTGTAGAGCATGGCCTTTTTGATGATACATTGACCCTTTAGAATGACAGCTTTATATTTGTCCTGGGAATTTACAATAAAAGCCTTCTCTTAGGCTTGTGACAGAGACAAGGAGGTTGCAGGTCTCAAACTACATTATTTGTAAATATTTATAGGATCTCAGTGCTATGGGACATTGTCTAGTGTCTATCCTTGGAAAGATTCTGTGAGTGTATGTGTGTGTGTGTGTGTGTGTGTGTGTGCGTGCGTGCATGCGCATGTTCATTTGTATAAGCTGTGTGTCACCCTCCTTTGGAAAATTGTCTACCTCTTCTCAAAAGCAATCTCCCATTGGCCCAGAGCTTGTCAATTAGGAGAGGTTGTTGGCCAATAAACAGCAGTAATCCTACTGTCACCTCTCCAGTGGTAGAATTATAAGCATTCTCTACTATGTCCTTCATTGTTACATATGTCCTGGGGATCAAACTCATATTCAAGTCATTATTGACTGAGCTACCTTCATGGCCCAAAGATTCCTCTTTTATAATACCTTATTTCTTTTTTTTTTTTTTTTGATGTCTACCATGATAGGCATTCCTAAATGGGAACCTAACTGTAATTGTCATAGTATACTATGGGAACAACTTAAATATGAAAACCAAGTTCTTCCATTAATTTCTTGGATTTTTCATCATGAATGCAGTCCTCTGCTATAGTCATGTGTTCATACAGGTTGTTTCAAGAACTCTACAAACCTGTGACACTTGCTCTTCATTTAGTATCATCTATAAGTGTACACTGTCAGCCAATTCATGCTGTTTGGCAATGTAGTTTAGTCTTCCAGTTTTGAGATCACAGGGCTTGTCTATCTTTCTTTTTGTGTACTTGGGACAATGGAAATGGTAGTGGTAGGGAACTGTGTTAAGTGTGAACGGAAAGAAAAAGTCAAACTGTCCTCTGCTTATGACTACTATTCTGATTTTTAAAATATATTTTTATATCTTTAACCTATTTTTCTTTATTGTAATTCAAACACACAAAGAAAACTACAAACTAAAGCAGTTTGTATTGCTACTAATACCCAAGCAGTCACTCAAAGGAAGGTATGCTCATGTGATGGTTTGAATATTGTTGGAGTAGGCATGGCCTTAATGAAGGAAGTGTGTCACTGTGAGGGTAGGCTTTGAGACTCTCCTCCTATCTACCCTTGAGATCCACTCTTTTCTTGTTCACCTTTGGAACAAGATATAGACTTCTCAGTTCTTCCAGCACCCTCCATGTTTGCCTGTATACTGCTATGCTTCTAGAAATTATGATAATAGATTGAATTTCAGAACCTGTAGGCTACACATAATTAAATGTTGTCCATAATAAGAGTTGTCTTGATGAGGGTTTCTCTTCACAGAAGTGAAAACCCTAACAAAAACAGAAGTTGGTATCAGGGACTAAGGTATTGCTATAATAGGCCTGACCATGTTTTGTAAGAATGTGGATTTTGGGATGTGGGGTTTGGAAAGCAGTAGAGGAGCTGAGAGTTCTGTATGTTGTTTTGAAGGCAAATAGTAGAAGACTGGCACCAATTTGGCTAGGTTGAGAATCTCAAAGCCCACCTCACAGTGACACAATTCCTCCAACAAGGCAATACTTTAGGTAGTATAGTGCCCCTCTCTGGGCTAAGCATATTCACACCTCACAAGCTGAATGCTTTAAGTGGAGCTTAATTTTCTACACTAGTAGGAATATGGAAGACTTTGTTGCTAAAGCTGATTTGAACCATGAAAATCTAGCTCTAGAGGTTTCAGAGGAGAAGAATTTCAGTAGGTGGCCTAGAAACAGTTTTTGTGATATTTTGGTGAAGAATGTGGATGAGTTTTGCCCTTGTCTGAAGAGTCTGCCTGAAGCTGAGGTGAAGAGAGTCAAATTAATTGCATTGAAAAAGGTGGTATCAAAACAATCCAGTGGTTATATGGTTATGCTCTGTTCTGTGGTTAGGTTCATAAAGAGCACTTTGATGATGCACAGCAAATTTAGAAACGATAAATACAAAATATATGGTTCAAAGAATAAAAGGGCACCAGGAAATGGAATGGAGCAGAATACTATGTCCAAGGAGATAAACTGTTAGTCCCATCCAGTTAAACTTTATGTATTTATGCTTATTTCTGTGTATTATGTCTTATATTATATTATGTTGTTATAGTATATAATATTATATATGTATTCATATATTTATGTTTATTAATGTATATGTTTATTATTTGCATTTGAAAATGAATAGTTAAATCACATTATGCATCATTACCTCATTACTACTTTCATTTTGAACACTTTTAATCTGGAATGAACTGCAATCCAGAAATGGAGGGCACACTGTGGTACAGATCTTGAGGCTGGAAGACACAGATTTTTGATCCTTAAGGAAGATTTTTGATCTTGGGGAAGAGGGGCCATGAAAATCTTTGGCCAAGATATGGTAGCAAATGCCTATAATCTCAAGAGACAGTGACAAGCCTCTAAATTCAAGGCCAGCCTGGGATAGAGCAAGTTCAGAATCCTTGAGTTCAAGGTCAATTTACAGAGCAAGATCCAGTAGAGACAAGCTTAGATCATGTAGGAGTTGAAAAACAGAAAGCTGTTGAAAATGGATAGAATAAGGGAGCCAAGTTTCAGCTTCAGCAAGAAGCATAACTTTCCAGCAGTGTGGCTTGGCATTAGCATCAAAAGTAGAAGGGACTAATGTGACAAAGATTAAGAAGAGACCAGGATCATTGGAGTGAAAACTTCTGTGAAGTGTTTTCTGAGAGTACAGAGAAGCTGTGTTCCAGAGATAACTAAGCTTGTACCCTCTACTTTACTAGACTTGGTAATATGTAAGAATCACCTAGGTGGTACTGGTTTTGAAGAAATGAATTGGTCAGGGAGAACAGCTGAGGCTTGGCACTGTGAGAAGCCAGGGAATGCTACTGGTGAAGGTATGACCTCAGTTGCAGCTGACAAACTAGGACTGAAGAAGTCAAGCAAAGACTTGGCAATATAAAGGAAGCCTATGAGAGGCTATTGGTGAAGCCTAGCTGCATTAGAAGTCCCTAGTAAATTATGTGCCAGTACCATAGGATGATCACCAAGAATGGAAGCAGAACCTAGCATGCTGTAGAAGAGAACCAAGCCCTTTGGAAGAGCCCAGAAGATCATGTGTGGATCCCTGACATCTTTACAAGAAGATGTAAAGTTTAAGTTGCCTTGGATCAGTCAAGATGTTAGATGTCAGAGCCATGGGATATCTGCTGGGGAAAGCTGCAACAGGGCATCGAACCAGCCAAATAGAAAGAATTATGAGTCAGTCAACAACAGAAAAGAGTTGTACATCAGACATGAAGACATAGATTTTGGAGTTTGCCCAGCTGGCTTTTGGTCTGGTTTTTGTCTAGAAATTCCTTACTGTGTCTTGCTGGAATGGTAGTGTTTATCCTGTGGTATTGGAGGTAATGTGATCAGACTTCTTAATTTTGATTTTATAAGGGATTACAGTTAAGTGATTGAATTAGTCTCAGAAAAGCCTTTGATTCTTAACCTTGTTGAGACTATGGGACTTTTGAAGTTGGACTAAACATATTTTGCATTATGCTATGGCTAGGTATGGCCACCATAGACTCATGTGTTTGGACAAGCCTATGGGGGCCAGGAGTGGAATGTGATTGAATATGCTTGGTCCCAGGAGTGGCATTATTAGGTGTGGCCTTGTTGGAGTATGTGTGGCCTGTTGAAAGAAATGTGTCACTGTGGGGGTTGGCTTTGAGGTCTTCCTTCTAGCTGCATTTGAGATTCAGTCTTCTCTTTTTTGCTTTCAGAACTAGACATATCATTCTCAGCTCCTCCTGTGCTATGCCTGTCTGGATGCTGCCATGCTTCCTGTAATGATAAATACGGCAGCCCTAGTTAAATGTACTTATAAGATTTGCTTTGGTCAACGTGTCTGTTCATAGGAGTACAACCAACCCAAAACAGCTTGAAAGTATAATTTTTTAAAATACTTTAAAAATTAAGCCTTTAACACAATAAAAAGGCTAAATAAATACCACAGTAGATTGAAAGTTAATGTGAGATCCCACACTAAAAATGATTAGAAATTGGTTATCTATAATTGATTCTTGAAGAATTTGTCACTACAATTTAAAAATAAGCTGTTTACTTATGAAAATAGTATACTATCCATTAGTGCTAATCAATTAAAACTTATTTTGAATGTCTAAATAGAGTATCCACCAAAAGAAAGAAAAAGATAGAGATGAAAAATTATCAAAAAGAGTCTAATAAATACAAAAGACTTTCTATATAAGGATTATAAGCAATTGTGAAATGCCATTACAGTCTCATTTTCCAAAATTCACTGAAGCTACATTTTCAATACTCAAGTGCATAATTCTAAAGAGCAAGTCAATGCCTAAGTGTCATAACATTTGGTACTGGCAATAAAATTCCACTGTGCACCACCTATGGGGCACTTCAGCTAATGTTGTGATGAGGATACCTGGAAATATGGTCACCAATTGGTTGAGTATCTCACGAGCATGTGGCTGGCTAAGGTAGCTCTGCCTGAGGTGTCAGGTTGAGTTCACAGTTCCTCTGCCAGTTTGTGTTTGTTTTCCTTGCATCAACAACTACTTTAGGAGAAACTAACACAAGCAGACTCCTCAGTAAGCAGATTTATAAACTCTCTCATTTAAGGTCCCCTGGCATTCCACTGACCATCAAAATAATACTGGGAACATAGACAGGGTGGAAGAATCCTGTGATCTCACAGAGCACCAGAGCTTTAATTACACTGGCAGGGAGTGAAGGGTCATGAGCAGATAAGAAGAAATCTGATGTTTTTTTTTTTTTTTTTTAATTTCATTTGCAAGTTCAATGCAATCTAAAGTACAAAGAATTGCAAAATCATTTTTTTAATTCAATATATTCTTCATTTACATTTCAACTGATTTTCCCTTTCCTGGATCCCCCCCTCCCCGAAAGTCCCATAAACCCTCTTCCCTCTTCCTGTTCCCCCATCAACCCCTTCCCACTTCCCTGTCCTGGTATTCCCCTACACTGCTGCACTGAGCTTTTCCAGGACCGGGGGCCACTCCTTCCTTCTTCTTGGGCATCATTTGATATGTGCATTGTGTCTTTGGTATTCCAAGATTCTAGACTAATATCCATTTATTAGTGAGTGCATACCATGAGTGTTCTTTTGAGACTGGGTTACCTCACTTAGATTGATGTTCTCCAGGTCCATCCATTTGTCTAAGAATTTCATGAATTCATTGTTTCTAATGGCTGAATTAGAAATGACTCCATTGTGTATATATACCACATTTTATGTATCCATACCTCTGTTGAGGGACATCTGGGTTCTTTCCAGCTTCTGGCTATTATAAATAGGGCTGCTATAAAAGTTTTTGACAACATAATATTTTTATTGATTATTTGGGAATTTTACATCATACATGCTGATCACATTCAGTTTCTAGTCCTCCTAGACCACCACCACCACCACAAACAAGTCCAATTTGTGTTTCCCATATAACTCACTGGAGCACGGCCGAAGTCCCCATGGTCAGACCCTTCTTCACTCACACCCTATCAGAAGTCAACAGTTGTGGAGAGCTCCACTTCAGCATCCTTTCCACAGTTTCTAAGAGTTCTCTTCAATGGCTTCCTGTCTAGGCTCTTACTTCTTTGGGGATATGGGGTCCAAAAAAATTCCTCATAACATTTTGTCATGCACAAGTTTATAAGCACAAGTTTGTTTTGTGTATAGGCATAAATACATCATATAATACACACATAAAATGCTTTAAAAAACTAAAATTAACATACAAAGCTTCCAAAGCTTAGTATTAATGTCAATTATCGTGTATCAGTTCAGAGTAGCTGCTCAGTCAGCGGAAACATTACTAGAAAATCATTAAAATATCAAGAAGGCCCTACCATCTTCAAGGTCATTGTGATTTCCCTATATAAGTTAGATAGACATGACATGTAGGAAACACACTTTCTAATTATGGAGACATTTATCCTCAAGGGAGCTGGGTAGTGCTGTCTAGCAAATCTTGGGTCCTCACTGTGAGCAGAAGGCACTTTCCCAACTGAGGTGTCTTCCCAGGCCCTGAAAAAATATTTTTTTTTTAGATTTAAAAGAAACAAATCATTAAATATTTTTCTTTGAATTTTAAACTTTAGTGTTTATTCATTAAAAAAATCAATAAAAGCTTCTCTCCAGGAGCTGAGAAAACATATTTTTAATTGCTTATATGTTAATTATGACTAATCTTGTAGTCTTTATAGTTTACCAAATCTGTGAACTTTATATCCTCTGTTTTGCGTAGGTTTAATCTTTAACACAATATGGTATTTTGTATTGATAAGAACTACAATGACAGACTTGTTTAAACAATTTGAAAAACTTTACATATATCAAATATACTAAAGATTTGTTTCCAGATTTTAACTGACATAAACAAAATGGTATGTTTTCTAAACATGTGCAATGACATAAACTTCTATTCACAGCAAAGGATCACTTTCCAATAATTGGCTGCCATCTCTTCTCTCTGAGGTACTTTAATTTCGCTGTGAAATAGCAAGGTTTATAACATTTTTTCCAAATGTAGCCATTCTGAAATATTCAGTGTTAGCTATGCATTTTCCCCTCTTCTTAAAACACTGCCACATGTAAATTCTTTCAGAAATGGAAAAGCCAATGAAAGATTCAGAAAAGAGCAAAATGAGTCGTGCTTTACACAGAAAGATGGCAAATTTATTTTAAGCTTAAAGGAGATGAGAGGTTGATATATACATTTAATTCTGGGCTCTTATTCCTGTATCCTCTACTGAGTTAACTTTGAATTAACTTTGAGTTAAGTTTCAATACATACACTGAATATATTCCAACAACAAAATTTGCAAGGTCATAGGTCTTAGATCCTGTTTTAGGCAGTTCCCATTTCAAAGATGTGTACTTAATGAGAGGGAGTTACCTTAACTCAAGGTACCAACAGTCCTCAAGAACTCTAGAGGAATAGCAACCAAGAATACCATGATGTTGGGCCACTGCCTTTCTCCACTTGTCTTTCTAAATGAGTCAGTATGCATTTCTCTCTCATTGTATCTCCTTTTCCTTGGATTTTATTTGGTGCCTCATGACCAAGTCATCAAAACATGCCTTGCTTTACAATGCTCTGGAGCTTTGATATATCCAGAATATAATTGACTTTTGACAATCACAATCAGTCATGTAATTCAATAACGACATGCAACAGATCAGATTTACCAAAAAGAAATCAGCTTAACAAAATGCATATTATTCAGACATATTTCTGAACACTAGTCCATTTACACATCTTTGTAATATATGTTGAAAGTACTCATCTAGCTCTGTTTGTAATATGCTACCCCTGTTTCAAATATAGGACACACATGTACATAGAAAAAGCCAGGTTGTTCTTCATATCTCTACTAGTAAAACTCAAAGCGTTATTTCTTTTATCTATAAAAGAAAACTAATATTGTGTACATTACAAGATTAATGTAGAATTTCAGTTTATTCCTGAGTGTGATATTCTTCTAAACACAAACTCCCAGAATATCTTATTGATGATACAATGGCTTATTACTATGTTTTTTCAGAAGTAGTAAAAGCTAAGAAGTTTTCTGTCCTTAGTAAATTTCATTTGAATGGGGACTATAGTGATTTTTTATAGTAGTAAAACAAACAGGATGACAAATGGCCAGATTTACCTAAAATTGAGGACATTTAATTTCCAAATAAAAAATATTTTGTGCTCCATTCAGCAATGTGTGGGGCATAGGAGGTGGTTTTAAAGAACTAAGGTAAGAAAAAAGAGTGGTGGGCAGATGTCAGGCCACAGGTGCTAAGCACTACAATACATTGTGTTATTATGTCCTATTTATCTAAGTTTATCTAGGAGTTCAAATTTGACAATAATTTCACCCATTCCAATTTCACAGAAGCATTATAATATATTAAAACATACAATATATATGATCTAACGATATAATGTAAAAAATAATTGACTCTGCTATATCTATTATACTGTGAATATTTTGATAATATTTAAGCACCTTGGGAGCTACCACTGCAAACTATTCTGTTTAAAAATTAGTTGAGGGAGGGACCTGGATAGGAGAAGGGATCAGGAGGAGAGTGGGGGTATTCAGGATTAGGTATAGGATTTATTTGATTTGATTTGTGATTTTATTTATTTGCATTGAGAGAGGTGGGAGGTGAAGAGGTGGAGGCCATCTCCAGGACAAGACAGAGACCTGGGATAAGGGCAGCATCCAAGAATCAAAGGGGGTGACCTTATCTGTGACTCACAGCATTGGGGACATGAGATCTGACGTGGTCGTTTCCTGTAGCCAGACAGAAACCACAGTGGAGTGACAGGACACCAAACTACCCACAAAACTTTTGACCCCAAATTTATCCTGTCTATAAGAAATGCAAGGATGGGGGATGGAAGGATCGAGGGGAATGACCAATCAATAACCCACCCAACTTGAAACCCATCCATGAGTAAGAACCAGTCCCTGACAATATTTATGCTACTCTGTTATTATAAACCTACCAGTCTCCCAGGAGCTCACAGGAACTAAACCACTAACCAAAGAGTACACATGGAGGGACCCATGCTCTAGCTGCATATGTAGCAGAGGATGGCCTTATCTGACATCAGTGAGAGGGAAGGCCCTTGGTCCTGTGGATACTAGATGTTCCAATGTAGGGGAGTGCTAGGACTGTGAGGCAGGAGTTGGTTGGTGGGTAGGGGAACTCCTTCATAGAAGCAGGAGGGATGGGGGATGGGATAGGGATTTGCTAAGGAGAAACCAGGAAGGGAGATAACATTTGAAATACAAATAAATAAAATAACCAATAAAAAGATACTCTGTTATGCTTGTAGACAGGAGCATGATGTTCTCTGAGAGGCTACACCCAGTAGCTGCCTCAGACAGATACAGACACCCACAGTCAAACAGTGGATGGCATTTGGGTTTCTTATGGATGAATAGGAGGAAAGATTGTGGGTCCGAAGAGCATAGGAACTCTGTAGGAACAACCAACAGAATCAATTAACCTGGACTATTAGGGCTTTCAGAGACTGAACCACCAACCAAAAAACATATACCGGCTGGATATCGACCTCTATGCACATAAGTAGACAATGTGCATCTGTAGCATGGTCTTCATGTGTGATGCAAACAACTGGATTTGTTCAAAAGCTGTTGCTTGTATGTGGGATATGCTCTTCTAGTTGGGCTGCCTTGTCGGGCCTTACTGGGGAAGATGAACCTAGCCCCTCAGACACTTGATGCGCCGGGGTGAGGGGCTACTCAGGGGCCCTCACCTGCTCCAAGGAGAAGGGGAAAGAGGATGGGGAGACAGGGAGAAAGATTGTGGGAGGTGTGGCCAGAATTGAGCAAAAGTGGGATGTAAAGTGAATACGTAAAAATAAAATTAAAAAGGAAGAAAAAGTAAAAAGAAAAAAATTAGTCCCATTTCATGTTATTAAACTTTGATATTTTATATAGTAGACTTTCAAATATATTTTTACTCTTCTAAATCTTCAGTTTATTTTATTTATCAAAACTGAATAATTTCTAGTTGTCAGTAGTGTGATAATAGAAACACATATTATTAGAAACCTGTAACTTAAACCCTTATTGGGAACACCAAAAAGATTATGGTTGAAAGTTAAATACTACTTTTTCAGATATTTTTAGCATCATGCTAACCCTCAAGTATTATGTCATATATTTTCACAATTAAACCCTTGAGTATTTTGAACTCATTAAGCTGTATCTACATAATATTTTTACACTTACATAACTGCTATCATTTTAGAGTTTGATAGAGTATATCCATTTGACGTCCATCATATAATAATTTTACATAGTAAAATGGTAAAAAAATTATATTCTAATGCTTTTCAGGGTTTATAGGATGTTCTCCTCTTAATGAATTACGTTCTTAACAAGTCACTTAAACTTTCTTTGCCCTTTCTGGTAAATAGCTATGATAATAGTATACATATTATGATACAGAAATGAATATTTAATGATTTAATGAATATTTAATGCTTAGGGAATTATACAAAATTGTGGTTACCCAAATAATACCTTTATTACCAATATTACTAGTATAAAGAAATCGTTTTATGATATGCTTGTCTTTTTGCTATGATTTTGCCTATTTATAAAACTCAGAATTTTAAGAAGATTTTCCAGAGTGAGAATTAAATCCTTTTGTCTTCAATCATAGTGTATACTCAAGTAAGACAGATAGGACATAATAACAGAACATAATAACATAATCCCTCTGTATCTAAAAAATTGTCTCTAATTTATTTCAAAAGCATCTATTGAGGGACTACTAAATATCACTTAGTAACATCCTGCCCTTTCTCTTTTGTAAAGGTTTTAAAATTTGTCTTATGATTTCAGTTACCATCAAATCATTGCCCCAAACCCCTTTTCCTTGAGACAGGCTGGTAGTATGGGTATACATTTTTTATTCTCTGTGAACAACAGACAACAACAACATATTTTATTTTACTGTTCATGGTGGGTTAAGCATGGTGGCCAAGGCTTTGTCTACACAAGGCAGTGTAGACAGGAAACTGTGGAAATGGCTTTGTAAGCATCTCTGGCCTTCATAAACTTAAATTTAGTCTGACCTTGCAATCATGTTAATAACGTGCCTCTCGGGTGTTAGAAATTTCTGTGTCATCAATTTGCTACCCAACTGGGAAGTCAGTGTCCTTAATTTTAACTTGCCTGTAAGAAAACCACCTAACGTAATTACTGTGTTTTGATTTCTTATATCATCAGCATTTACCACGTAAAGTAAAGGCATGACACTAATATTCAATTATGTACACTTTCATGTCAGTGATACAAAATTGTGCATCCTTCTGTGTGTGTGTTTGTGTGTGTGTGTGTGTCGTATGTATGCATGCACATGGTCACATGTTCTCTTGCACTGTGATAATTAGGTATACATCATTTGCTGAAAAGAACAAAAGATTTTTGAGAACGGTCTTTTAAGTCATGTACCATAAATTTTGGAAGTAACATATGACTTAGTACTATCTGTTTGCAGATTTGAGTGCTGTTCTCTGCCTCTAAATGCCAGAAAATCAACCTCTTACTTTGTAAAATGATTAAAAAAATTTATGTAGTAATGGATTACTCATACCTTTGCATACCATGCTTTATATGCTGTTGAATAAATAAAGAGAAAAGCTCTTTGCTAGGAACGAGTCAACGAACAGAAAAAGATGGAAGACACAGGAAGAGTATGAAAGAGAGTTAAAGTTGGGCTTGCTCTTGGGTTAAGTAACTGTGAAGATTAAATCCTTTCCTTTAAGGTGGCACTGCCTTAGAGAACAAGAGAGAGATTCAGTACATGATTCTATTAGGATATAGTTCCAGAAAACACCTCTATTGACTGGCAATGATCACCTTCACCTCTTATGTGTTCCATAATTTCCCCCAAAGAGTGTCAACAGCTAGAGGCATGTTACATTGAAACAATCCCAGACAGATTTTGTAAGTTACTATGTAGCCCAGCCTGGCCTTGTGTTCAAGATTTGTTTCTTTGTACTTTAGCCTCTGGAGTACTGGGGTTATAGGTATATGCCATCACTTCTGACTGTGACAAATGTCTAATCTTGTCATCTCCAGAATGAGTGTACCTTCAGTCCCTCCATTACAGATTCTCGTCCAACTTTAGATAGTAATTACCATGGTATCTTAGAAGTTTTGGATGGTTTCAGACTGCCCACACAATTTAAAGGGCAAAGATATCAGGCACTCTCCTTTCTATATATAACCCACAGTTGTATCTAGAAAAAATACAACTTGAAAGAAGGGTATTATCTTTACTAATATTCTTCTAACACAAAGCTCCTATGTTTAGTTACATTGCAAAAGTTGCTCATGATGCAGGGCTCTTCTTTTCAACTGACTAGTATCTAATTCTTTTATTATCTTCCAGATAATTTTCTTCTTTACCTCCTTTGTGAACCT
This sequence comes from Apodemus sylvaticus, assembly GCF_947179515.1. NCBI lineage: Eukaryota > Metazoa > Chordata > Mammalia > Rodentia > Muridae > Apodemus > Apodemus sylvaticus. The sequence goes on from NC_067483.1 coordinate 51,669,662, forward strand.
TCAGCATCTGTATGTCACACGCGGCTCTTATATCGCTTTACTGTGTCTCAACAAAAATTACCCAACAAACCAACAACAGGCCTAGCTCATATTCAAATAATTTTATTGAAGTTCATGCTATTTTTGTAAACAGTCTCAACCTTGCCAATAGAGACAATTACAAGAATTAATGTGATGCCTAGCTTTCATTATATAAAGCATGAGCTGATTTGATGCCAGAGAAAACTCATTCCAGGTAACTGTGAACATACTGTTTTCCCCTCTCTAAGGCATGGTAAGTTTCTATTTGTAATCAGTGTCAGCAAACCTAAAGATGCACATGTAGGTCAAACCCACTTCCTAATTTATTTGATTAGTATTTCCTTGACACTTATCAAGCCCCACATATTTCCTTCCCTAACACCAACCTTCTTTTATTAAAATACCACATTATCTGAACTAATTTTAACAGATTCTTGCTCTTTTCCTTCCCGTCAGTGGTTTTTTGATTAAAACCTATTTCTACAACTTTCACTAATGACTGTGTTTATTTTTTGACATTTTCCTTACATCACCGACAGTTAAATTACAAGAAGAAAGATATTTCAATTCTCACATTTCAACTTAAAACCAATTAGAGTTTTTATATATTCAGCATATAATTTTTACATGTCTGATGTATTTTTAAGCACTGGTTGTTGCAACTTGACTAGAAAGAGACTGTTGTGTTAACTGATGGGAGCATGGTGAAGTATGTAGGAAGTTCTTAAGTGAGATTTGAAGGAGGTATTGAAGAAAGCAATACAACTCCAGGTAGATGAAGAACCAGGCAACAAACCTAATAAAGAACTAGATGGTGATTGCTTCTGATACACAAGGTACAAGGACGGGAATGGGGCTGAAGCTAAATAAAGACAGTGAAGAACTCTGATTTAACAGGAAACATCCTATAAAGTGGCTAGACAACCATGGTAAGGAATGGATTTTCATGTTGAAGCGAATGAGCTTTGCCAGATGTTAATAGTGAAATTTTGGTCAACTCACTAACACCTTTCATCTCCCTTCCTCTCCTACTACACAGCCCTTGTTCCCAACAAATCCCTCTTTGTCTTTCGTATGCTTCATGTATGTACATGAACCCTTGATTTTGATTCAAGTTCCTTTCATGAGCATGGGTGGGGAGTTATAAACCAGAGCATGGGCAAGTTATTAGTAACTTTAGCACTCTAGGAAATGGCCTTTCCCCAGATACCAAGAGTTCATCATGGAGAGGTGGTGTACCATAATCATCTCCCTGGGTTTTTAAAAATGCTGTTGTGAGCACATACGGAGAGACCAGATTCTACTTAAAAGGATGTTGGGAAGATCCACAAATTCCTCCAAGTACTCTAATCTCATAGGAACATTTGAGTCTTTAGTTTATTCCAAATTTTCTTGGCTGATGTTACCAAGGGCAATTCACTCTTTTTGGTTAAAAGCCCATAAATCTATCTGTTTGGATCAAATACTGTTAAATGTTCTTCCCCCAAGCCTGACTCTTCCTTATTAGCTCATTTCTATTTCTTTTAAATATTGGTATTTATAATCACTGCCATTGCAGGCAGGTCCTTTACGTGGGTTTAAAGGGTGGTTAAGTAAGTGAAAGATAATTCATTTTGGGAAATTAGGTTGAATTTACTAACTATTGAGTTGAGTTTCTCAGATAATCACTAAGTGTGTTTTAGGGAACATTAGTGAAAATGTGAGTTTCTTTTGTTTAGGGACTAGATGAAAGCTCGTTTTGCACACTGTACTAAATGTGCTTGGTCAGGAAACTAGGATAGAGTTAAGTGTGTCTAAACAACAATATTTTATGTAAACAAAACATTTCTAAGCTTCAGTTTCCATTAAATATCTGATCATTCCTAAATGCATATCACATTTATTTCTGTAATGTCAGATACACACATAGAGCTCTCTCCTGAATATTTATAACATAATTATATTTTAATTATAATTTTTCTTTATTCTTGAGAATTTCAAGTATGTATGTAATGAAACAATAGTCCTTCATATCAACTCCTCTCAAATCCATTCTAGCTTTGTCTTTTTTTAAACAACTCATTGAATCCAATTAGTGCTAATTAGTTCTGCCCATATGTGTGTGGGTATGAGGTCAGCTACTGAAGAATGGGAAATTTATCAGTGTAAACATCCTCAAAATAATGATTCTCTGTCCACCCAGAAACTGTCAAGTGACAATAGGGTTCTTATTAAGGGGAGACTTGATCTTATGAAGGTCTTGCACAGGTAAGCAAAGTTTCTGTGATTGTATAACTGTAAAAACCATATCTAGAAGGGTATGTTAGAGCACTCCTCTGCATCTAAATGGATCTTACATTCTGCATCTAAAGTGAATCCCCCTTTGTAATATAAATATATATCCATTGGTTCTCTTCCTCTGGAGAGCCTTTAACTAAACCCATTTGCAGTTATTCCATTTCCTGTTGTTGAGACAGTGTTTTGCTATGTGCCTAAGGCTAGCCTAGAACTTAATCTCTACTAAGTCTAACCTTATGCGTTGATCCTTCTCATTAGCCTTCTTCTACTTGGATTTAAATGCCAATAGGTAGCATATTTTTGGAACAAAACAAAACCCCAATCATGTAATTTTTTTTGGTTTCTATGCACTATAACGACACTAATGACACAGAGTTTTAATTAGTTTAGTGCAATTGTTTCAATATTCCAAATAAGTTATGCTTATTTTGTTACCTTATGATAGTGTCATTGAAATCATTAAAATTCATGTTATATTTTGTGTCTTTTTGAGTTAAAGGTATTTTACAATGGAATGAATTTTATTTGAATTTAGAAAGAACTTCCAGTTAATTATAACTGAAGACATAATCAGAAAAGAGCATCAAGAGTTTTAGAATCTATCAAGGTTCCTGAACTGCTAGAAAAAGGCTTCCCATAATACAGTTTTTGCTTTTCTACTTTCTTTTGTCATGTTTCTTTATGGTGTCACCAGTTATAATAGTGCTACAGTTTATTCTTTCTTTTGTCTCCAGACACATGTGAACTTATAAGCTCTGGTATGCATCGTATTTTTTTCTGCTTAAGACAAATGTAGACATACATTAGTCCAAAGTCTGAATTACATAATCCTAATGATCTCCAAAACTGGGAAAATTCTAACTCATTGCATAATGCCTTATGGATGGTAAATGGGACAAGTGATCGAGAGTGGATGGAGTCCTGAATAAAGCCATATACAGCATCACACTGCTTCAGAGCCCGTGAATGGTAAAGCTTTCCTTGGGTCAATTTCAGAAAAATTGCTAAAGCCTTCTCCTGGTCTTGTGTGGATGTTGACAGTGTATGCAGTACGTGTGGAGCCCAGCCTCCTCCTTTCAGATATTTACAACCTAAAGTTTCCTTTCCTACAGAGCTCTTGCACGGAGACAGGCTTGCTTTACATAATAAAGAATACTGTTTCCTTGCCTTTACATAATAAATATGACTATTTATAAATTATATAATAAATAGGACATAATAAAAGCACCAAGTTTCTGGGCTCCATCAGAGTGAGCACAGCCTACCCAACCCCAGCTTTTCTCTGCGTGTGTGTCTGCTACTTCTTCATTTCCATGTCATCTTAGTCATGTTTCCAGGAGCGAGCCCTGCAGGACACAGTGAGCACTGACATTTAAAAAATGTGATTTATTCTTTTTATAATGTTTGGACTTTTATAATGTCAGTCCTTTTAAAAAGTACTTTTAAAAATCCTTAAAATGTGATTCTTAAAGTTAAAAACTCTGCTTGTTTAATCTATCTTTCTCGCATACATCATAGTCATTTAAAATGTATTGAGAGACTATATCCATTTAGATAGTGTGAGCATATGGGAGAGAGAAGGGATAAATACATATACTGAAGGAGCCTGAGAAATGGAAGGCTGTTTGATGATGGTTCATAATAGCCATATCTTTCTTTTTTATTAAATTCTTCAAAAATTTTAAAGGGTATTGTACATGATGCCTTTGTTTTTCTTTTCTATCCATCCATATATATGCATACTAATAATATATGTGCAAATAAGATATATAATATGTATATATTAGAATCATCCTACATTTTTCTTTCTCATTGAAGATATATAGTCATTCTCTTTACAGTGTCTCTTTCTATTACCTTATCCTCATAACTCAGAATATCATTGTTGAGCTTGCCATCCATTTTAGCCATATCACCAGATAGTTATTAGAATTACACAGTCTCTACTATATTTATAAATCAGTGTCTCATTGAGTCCTTGAAAAAATACATTCTCTTAGCATAATATTGTCCTAATTTTTTACTGTATTTTTTAAATATTCTTCAGTGCTATTTTTTTATACTTAGGACTATTCCCTATGTACAATTAACACTGTTTAAGATTATAAGATTGTAAATTCTTAAATTACACATCCTTTTAGTTGACTAGAATAATTTTCCCTAAAATTTATTCTATAAAGTCTAAATACTCATTTCAAATTTTATGCTATTTTTATTTTGAAAGGGACTTAATTTGTAATATATATATATATATATAGCAATTTATATAGGGCTGTTCATCAGTTAATAGATTCTAAAGTTAAACATGCCAGGTTTCCTTTACAATTCTATTAATTCACAATTGTGGTAGCTTGTCAACTCTCAGCATTTCTGTTTTTTCATGGATAAATTGGAGATCATGCAAATTATATCATGGTTACTGTTTTGAGGAAGAAATAAAATAATTCCATAGAAGACTGGAACTGTTCCTACTAGATTATAATAATATTATTATGGTTTATTTATTCTGATCTTTATCTTTATTGTAAGTGTTTTAGATTTTTTGTTATTTATTTCTTTACTGTACACCCTTATCACAGCTTCCTGTCCCTCCTCTCCTACTAGTCCTGCCCTTTGCCTTCCCCTCCTCCCTTCCTGCCGCTCTCTTCAGAGAAGCACAGACCTCCCATGAATGTCAATCCACCTTATCTTATAAAGTTGCAAGGCAGCTCAGTTAGGATAAATGGCAGGCATCAGAGTCAGAGACAACCCATTTTTGTTGTTAGGGAATACATATGAAGAAGCTACAGGACTGTTATGTATGTGTGGAAGGCCTATGTCTATTCTATGCATTTTCCTTAGTTGTTGGTTCAGTCTCTGTGAGTCCCAGTGGTCTCAGGTTTGTTGATTGTATAGGTTTTCTTGTGGAATAATCTCTCTGACATCCTCAATTCTTCTTCAGCCTCTTCCATAAGATTCCCTGAGACCTGTCAAATGTTTGGCTGTGGGTCTCTGCATCTGTTTCCATCAGTTCCTGGATAAAACCTCTCAGATGACAATAATTCTAGGCTTCTGTCTGCAAGTATAACAGAATATCATTATGTCAGTGGTTGGCTCGCTCTCATGACATGGGTGTTAAGTTGGGAAAGTCATGTTTATCATTCACTCAATTTCTGCCCCATGTTTATCCCTGCACATCTTGCAGGAAGGGCAAATTGTAGAACCAAGGTTTTATGGCTAGATTGGTGTCTCCATCTCTTCACTGGAACCTTAGCCTGTATACAGGAAGGAGCTGTTTTAGGTTCCATACCCCATATTGTTAGTAGTTTGAGCTAGGGTCACCCTCATAGATTCCTGGGAATTTCCATAGGCCTTGGTTTCTAGCTCATCTCAGAGTTCTCCTCCACCTCCAGATTCTAATTCTCTCTCCTTCCATCCTCTCCAGAGCTGAACCTTCCTGTTCCCTCTCCATAGCCTCTCCCACATTATTCCTTCTCTCCATACACACCCATGCCAATTTTATTTCCCTTTCTCAGTGAAATTCTTCACTTGGGTCCCCCTTCTTAGCATCTTTGGGTCTGTGGATTGTGACATGGTTGTCCTGTACTTTATGGATACTATTCACTTAAAAGTGAGTATATGCCATTTTGTTCTTTCTGGGTCTGGGTTACCTCACTAAGGATGACATTTTCTAGTTCCATACACTGCTCTGTAATAGCAATGATGATCTTGTTTTTAATAAATGAGTAGTATTCTATGGTGTAAACAAAGCATATTCTCTTCATTTACTATTTGTTTGAGTGGTACCTGGTTGTTTCCAGTTTCTTGCTACTACAAATTAGGCTCTTATGAACATAGTGGAGCACATGTCCTTGTGGTGTGGTGGAACATCATGTGTGTATATGCCCAAGAGTGGACTGGGTCTTGAAGAGAAACTATTTCCAATTTTCTGAGAAACAACCAATTTGATTTTCAAAATGATTGAACAGGTTTGTATTCCCACCAGTAATGGAGGAATGCTCCACTTGATCTACATCCTGGTCAGCATGAGCTGTCTCTTGAATTTTTGATCTCAGCCATTCTGATAGGTGTATAATGGAATGTCAATAAAAATCCCAGGATGGCTAAAACCAGCCATTCATGATTTCAAACTGTACTATAGCGAAATAGTAATAAAAGCTACTGAATATTGGCATAAAGCCAAACAAGTTTATCTATGGAATTGAATAAAAAAAGCAAACACAGGCACATTCTGACGCTTGACTTTTGACAAATAATCCAAACCTATACTATAGAGAAAAAAGAAAGCTTCTTCGCCAAATGGCTCTTGTATAACTGGATATCTGTATGTAGAAAAATACAAGTAGATTCATATCTATCATCCTGCCCAAAACTCAAGTCCAAGTGGATCAAACTCAATTTAAAACAAGCCACACTAAATATGAGAGAAAAGAAATTGTAGAATACCTTGAATGCATTAGCACAGGAGAAACCTTCCTGATTTTAATATAAAGAGAACACCAACAACTCAAGTCACTAAGATCAGCAATTAATATATTGGACCTCACATAACTGAGAAGCTTCTGTAAGGCAAAGGATACCATCAGTAGGACAAAATGGCAGAATGTAGGATGGAAAAAATTTTCAGCAACTATATATCTAAGAGAGGGATAATATTCTTGTATTTATAAAGAACTCTAGAAATTAGATACCAACAAACTAAATAATCCAATTAAAAATGGGGTACAGATTTAAAAAGAGAATTCTGGGCAAAGGAATCTCTAGTGGCCAAGAAGTACTTAAAGAAATGCTAAGGAGTGGTATATCATACACCACTTATCATTCATACCCTGTTATCATTATAATATCCTTATTCATCAGGCAAAGGCAAATCAAAATGTTTCATGATCTTAATTTGTGAAGCAGTATACTTATAATCTGTATTGTGAGCCAAGACATTAAATGGTTTCCTTTTGAATATTTATTGTAATTATAATAATAGGAAAAATACTTTCGGTAGTAGAAAGAAAGAACTGTTAGATATCAGCTTCAAGAGCATAGGAGTATTTATGAGGAGGTTTTTTTTTTTTTTATCTAGCTTTTAAAGTTGCCATTGCAGAGGATTCAGAATGATTAAAGCAGAACAATTAAGGTGTAGGAAGGTGTAGTTCAATTCTTCAAAAGGAAGTATATTGTATTGGTGTAGTGATATGGTTTGAGTAGCAAGTAGATAAGAGAATACAGGTGCTCGTGAATGAAAATTAATTTGAGAATGGTTTAAATCAGAAATATCTGAGAGAGGTAGAAATGATTCCAAGATAATCTGATGCTTTCAAACCTGAGACAATTAAAGAAATATTGTATTTACTATTATTTTCGAGAAGACAGAACTATATATTGGTCTTAAGAAATGAGTAAGATCAAATTTTAACTTGTCTATTTTCAAATATATTGATGATGCTATGAGCATTTTATCAGTGAGAAATATTTGTCATCCAGAGGAATGATGCAGGGATCTAATTTATAGAGGATTTTGTTGCAAGACATAGCATACCATCCCATCAATAGGACAAGACAGAATAGACTATAGAATGGGAAAAATATTTAGCAAGCCTACATCCATCAAAGGGCTGATATACAAAATATATAAGAACTCACCACCATTATTACTTTTAAATGAAAAAATTTCTTGTGCTTACCATACAGCAAGTGCTTGTGTTATCTACAAAATAATTGTTCTACAGAGCTTTGTATCATGGTATAAAAGTTCTTTTATGGGCTGTCCATTAGAGTATCTGCTAGATGCAAAATAGAACCATATTTCTGTCTAATAACATTGTCATAGGTCTGAAGAGTATGATCATTCTGCTTTACGTATTCAGATATCTTTAGTGAATCTGTCTCCATTTGTGTTCATTTGCATGTTTGACCTTTTTCATATTCTGTCTGTTTCTTTGCCTTGGTTCCTCCAGGACCTATATCAGAGGTCTATGTTGGTGACATTGCCTGCTGTGTGTCCACTGAAATGGGTATTGACTAATGTACTTGTAGCTGTGCTAAAGTTCTCTGCATTTGTTTACCATTGCTTTTTTAATGCTGGAGGCACAGTATGAGCAGAAAAGAAAACAAACCACAATATACTCCTTTTTTTCTTTTTTTCTTTTCTTTTCTTTTTTTTATTTACATTGCAGATAATTTCCCATTTTCTGGGTCCCCACTCCCGCAAGTCCCATAAGCCCTCTTCCGTCCCCCTATTCTTCCATCCACCCATCCTCAATTCCCTGTTCTGGAATTCCCCTATACTCTTGCACTGAGTCTTTCCAGAACCAGGGGCCACTCCTCCGTTCTTTTTGGACATCATTTAATTTGTGGATTATGTCCTGGGTATTCAAGGTTTCTAGGCTAATATCCACTTATCAGTGAGTGCATACCATGATTGATCTTTTGAGACAGGGTTACCTCAATTAGTATGATGTTCTCCAGCTCCATCCATTTGTCTAAGAATTTCATGAATTTGTTGTTTCTAATGGCTGAATAGTACTCCATTGTGTAAATATACCACATTTTTTGTATCCATTCCTCCGTTGAAGGACACCTGGGTTCTTTTCAGCTTCTGGCTACTACAAATAGGGCTGCTATGAACATAGTGGAGCATGTGTCCTTATTGCATGCTGAAGAATCCTCTGGATATATGCCCAGGAGCGGTACAGCAGGGTCCTTAGGAAGTGTCATGCCCAGTTTTCGGAGGAACCACCAGACTGATTTCAAAAGTGGTTGCACCATCTTGCAATCCCACCAGCAGTAGAGGAGTGTTCCTCATTCTCCACATCCTCGCCAACACCTGCTGTCTCCTGAGTTTTTGACCTTAGCCATTCTGACTGGTGTGAGGTGAAATCTCAGGGTTGTTTTGATTTGCATTTCCCTAATGATTAAAGATGCTGAACATTTCTTAAGGTGTTTCTCAGCTCTCCGAAGTTCTTCATGTGAAAATATTTTGTTTAGCTCCGTACCCCACTTTTTAATGGGGTTATTTGGTTCTCTGGATTCTACCTTCTTGAGTTCTTTGTATATATTAGATATTAGCCCTCTGTCGGTTTTAGGGTTGGTGAAGATCCTTTCCCAGTCTGTTGGTTGACGTTTTGTCCTTTTGACGGTGTCCTTTGCCTTACAGAAACTTTGTAGTTTTATGAGGTCCCATTTGTTAATTCTTGATCTTAGAGCATAAGCTATTGGTGTTCTATTCAGGAACTTTTCCCCTGTGCCCATGTCCTCCAGGGTCTTCCCCAGCTTCTTTTCGACTAGTTTCAGTGGGTCAGGTTTTATATGGAGGTCCTTGATCCATTTGGAGTTGAGCTTGGTACAAGGAAATAACAATGGATCAATGCACATTCTTCTGCAGGCTGACGTCCAATTGAACCAGCACCATTTGTTGAAAAGACTATCTTTTTTCCACTGGATACTTTCAGCTCCTTTGTCTAAGACCAAATGACCATAGATGTGTTGGTTCATTTCTGGGTCTTCAATCCTATTCCATTGATCCGCTTGCCTGATATTGTACCAATTCCATGCACTTTTTATCACTATTGCTCTGTAGTAGAGTTTAAAGTCTGGGATATTGACTCACCCTGAAGTTCTTTTACTGTTGAGAATAGTTTTCGCTATCCTGGGTTTTTTGTTATTCCAGATGAATTTGAGAATTGCTCTTTCTAGCTCTATGAAGAACTGAGTTGGGATTTTTATGGGAATAGCTTTGAATCTGTAGATTGCCTTTGGTAAGATGACCATTTTAACTATATAAATCCTGCCAATCCATGAGCATGGAAGGTTTTTCCATTTTCTGAGATCTTCTTCGATTTCCTTCTTCAGAGATCTGAAGTTCTTGTCATATAGGTCTTTCACTTGTTTGGTTAGAGTCACCCCAAGAAACTTTATGCTGTTTGTAGCTATTGTAAAGGGGGTTATTTCACTAATTTCTTTCTCAGTCTGCTTATCCTTTGAATAAATAAAGGCTACTGATTTGCTTGCATTGATTTTGTAGCCAGCCACTTTGCTGAAGTTGTTTATCAGCTGTAGGAGTTCTCTAGTAGAGTTTTTAGGGTCACTTAATCATATGATCATATCATCTGCAAATAGTGATAGTTTGACTTCTTCCTTTCCAATTTGTATCCCTTTGACTTCCTTCTCTTGTCTAATTGCTCTAGCTAGGACTTCAAGAACTATATTGAAAAGATATGGAGAGAGGGGGCAACCTTGTCTAGTCCCTGATTTTAGTGGGATTGCTTCAAGTTTCTCTCCATTTAGTTTGATGTTGGCTACCGGTTTGCTGTATATTGCTTTTACTATGTTTAGATATGGGCCTTGAATTCCTGTCATTTCCAAGACTTTTAGCATGAAAGGATGCTGAATTTTGTCAAATGCTTTTTCATCATCTAATAAAATGATCATGTGTTTTTTTTCTTTGAGTTTGTTTATGTAGTGGATAGCATTTATGGATTTCCTTATACTGAACCATCTCTGCATCCCTGGGATGAAGCCTACTTGATCATGGTGGATGATCATTTTGATGTGTTCTTGGATTCGGTGGGCAAGAATTTTTTGGGGGGGGTCATTAGTAAAGCTTACATTTTCTTTTTTTTTAAATTTTTTTTATTCGATATAATTTATTTAAATATCAAATGATTTCCCCTTTTCTAGCCCCCCCCCACTCCCCGAAAGTCCCGTAAGCCCCCTTCTCTTCCCCTGTCCTCCCTCCCACCCCTTCCCATTTCCCCGTTCTGGTTTTGCCGAATACTGTTTCACTGAGTCTTTCCAGAACCAGGGACCACTCCTCCTTTCTTCTTGTATCTCATTTGATGTGTGGATTATGTTTTGGGTATTCCAGTTTCCTAGGTTAATAACCACTTATTAGTGAGTGAATACCATGATTCACCTTTTGAGTCTGGGTTACCTCACTTAGTATGATGTTCTCTAGCTCCATCCATTTGCCTAAAAATTTCATGAATTTATTGTTTCTAATGGCTGAATAGTACTCCATTGTGTAGATATACCACATTTTTTGCATCCACTCTTCTGTTGAGGGATACCTGGGTTCTTTCCAGCATCTGGCAATTATAAATAGGGCTGCTATGAACATAGTAGAGCATGTATCCTTATTACATGGTGGGGAATCCTCTGGGTATATGCCCAGGAGTGGTATAGCAGGATCTTCTGGAAGTGAGGTGCCCAGTTTTCGGAGGAACCGCCAGACTGATTTCCAGAGTGGTTGTACCAATTTGCAACCCCACCAGCAGTGGAGGAGTGTTCCTCTTTCTCCACACCCTCTCCAACACCTGCTGTCTCCTGAATTTTTAATCTTAGCCATTCTGACTGGTGTAAGATGAAATCTTAGGGTTGTTTTGATTTGCATTTCCCTAATGACTAATGAAGTTGAGCATTTTTTAAGATGCTTCTCCGCCATCCGAAGTTCTTCAGGTGAGAATTCTTTGTTTAACTCTGTACCCCATTTTTTAATAGGGTTGTTCGGTTTTCTGGAGTCTAACTTCTTGAGTTCTTTGTATATATTGGATATTAGCCCTCTATCTGATGTAGGATTGGTGAAGATCTTTTCCCAATTTGTTGGTGGGCAAGAATTTTATTTAGTATTTTTGCACTGATATTCATAAGGGAAATTGGCCTGAAATGCTCTTTCTTAGTTGGATCTTTGTGTGGTTTTGGTATCAGCATAATAGTGGCTTCAAAGAAGGAGTTGGGTAGTGTTCCTTCTGTTTCTATTTGGTGGAAATGTTTGAAAAGTATTGGTGTTAAGTCTTCTTTGAAGGTCTGATGGAATTCTGCACTGAAACCATCTGGTCCTGTGCTTTTTTTGGTTGGAAGCCTATCTATGACCCCTTCTATTTCTTTAGGGGTTATGGGTCTGTTTAGATGGTCTATTTGATCCTAGTTTAATTTTGGTAATTGGTATCTGTCTAAGAAAATGTCCATTTCCTCCAGATTCTCCAGTTGTGTTGAGTACAGATTTTTGTAGTAGGATCTGATGATTTTTTGAATTTCCACGGTTTCTGTTGTAATATCTCCGTTTTCATTTCTAATTTTGTTAATTTGGATACTTTTTCTGTGCCCTTTGGTTAGTCTGGCTAAGGGTTTATCTATCTTGTTGATTTTTTCAAAGAACCAGCTTTTGGTCTTGTTGATTCTTTGTATGGTTCTCTCGGTTCCTACTTGATTGATTTCAGCCCTGAGTTTGATGATTTCCTTTCTTCTCCTCCTCCTAGGTGAATTATCTTCTTCTTGTTCCAGGGTTTTCAGTTGTTCCATTAATCTTGTAGTGTAAGCGCTCTCGAATTTCTTTTTGGAGGCACTCAAAGCTATGAGTTTTCCTCTTAGCACTGCTTTCATTGTGTCCCATAGATTTGTGTATGTTGTGCCTTCATTTTCATTAAATTCTAAGAAATATTTGATTTCTTCCTTGACCAAGGTATCATTGAGTAGAGTATTGTTCAGTTTCCATGTGTATGTGGGCTTTCTGTTGTTTTTACTGTTACTAAACACCACTTTTACTCCATAGTGATCTGTTAGGAGGCATGGGATTATTTCAGTCTTCTTATATTTGTTGAGGTCTGTCTTGTGACCAACTATATGATGATCTATTTTGGAGAAGGTGCCATGAGGTGCTGAGAAAAAGGTATATTCTTTTGCTTTGGAATAAAAAGTTCTATATATATCTGTTAACTCCAATTGGTTCAAAGCTTCAATTAGTTTCATTGTCTCCCTGTTTAGTTTCTGTTTTCCTGATCGGTCCATTGATGAAAGTGGAGTGTTGAAGTCACCCACAATTATTGTGTTAGGTGCAATGTGTACTTTGAGCTTTAGTAAAGTGTCTTTTATGAATGAGGGTGCACTTGTATTTGGGGCATAGATGTTCAGGATTGAGAGTTCTTCTTGTTGGATTTCTCCTTTGACCAGCAAGTAGTGACCTTCCATGTCTCTTTTGATGACATTAGGTTGAAAGTCAATTTTTTTCTGAAATTAGAATGGCAACGCCGGCTTGTTTCCTGGGACCATTTGCTTGTAGAATTGTATTCCAGCCTTTTACTGTAAGGTAGGTTTTGTCTTTGACATTGAGGTGTGTTTCCTGTATGCAGCAAAATGTAGGGTCCTGTTTACATAACCAGTCTGTTAGTCTATGTCTTTTTATTGGGGAATTGAGTCCATTGATGTTAAGAGATATCAAGGAGTAGTGGTTATTGCTTCCTAACATTTTTGATTTTAATTTTATATGCGTGTGGTTATCCTCTTTGGGTTTGATGAAAGAAGCTTAATATCCTGCTCTTTCCAGGGTATATTTTCCCTCGTTGTAATGGTGCTTTCTCCCTATTATCCTTTGTAGGGCTGGGTTTGTAGAAAGATATTGTGTAAATTTGGTTTTGTCATGGAATATCTTGGTTTCTCCATCTATAGTAATTGAGAGTTTCGCTGGGTATAGTAGTCTCGGCTGGCATTTGTGTTCTCCTAGAGTCTGCATGAGCCCCACCCAGGATCTTCTAGCTTTCATGGTCTCTGGTGAGAAATCTGGTGTAATTCTGATAGGTCTTCCTTTATATGTTTCTTGCCCTTTTTCTCTTACTGCCCTAAGTATTCTTTCTTTGTTTAGTACATTTGGGGTTTTGATTATGTGTATTCCTGTTCTGGTCCAGTCTGTTTGGAGTTCTGTAGGCTTCTTGTATATTCATGGGCATCTCTCTCTTTAGGTTAGGGAAGTTTTCTTCCATAATTTTGTTGAAGATATTTGCTGGCCCTTTAAGTTGTAAATCTTCACTCTCATCAATACCTATAATCCTTAGATTTGGCTTTCTCATTGTGTCCTGGATGTCCTGGATATTTTGGGTTACAAGCTTTTTGCATTTTGCATTTTCTTTAACTGTTGAGTTCATGGTTTCTATGGTATCTTCGGCATCTGAGATTCTTTCTTCTATCTCTTGTATTCTGTTGTTGATATTTGCGTCTATGATCCCTGATTTCTTCCCAAGGTTTTCTATCTCCAAAGTTGTCTCCCTTTGTGCTTTCTTAGTAGTTTCTACTTCTATTTTTAGATCCTGGAAATTTTTGCTCAGTTCTGTCATTTGTTGTTTGTGTTTTCCTCTAATTCTTTAAGCTATTTTTGTGTTTCCTCTTTCATGACTTCTGCCTGTTGATCAAGGTTCTCCTGAATTTCTTTAAGTGATTTTTGCGTTTCCTCCTTATTGGCTTTTGTATTCTCCTGAGTTTCCTTCAATGATTTTTGTCTTTCCCTTGTAAGGGCTTCTAATTTTTGATCCATTTTCTCCTGAATTTCTTTAAATATGTCCTTCATGTGTTCCTGTACTAGCATCATGACCAGTGATTTTAAATCCAAATCTTGTTTTTCTGGTGTGTTGGGGTATCCAGGATGTGCTAATGTTGGAGAATTGGGTTCAGATGCTGCCATAATACCTTGGTTTCTGTTAGTAACGTTCCTATGTTTGCCTTTAGCCATCTGGTTCTCCCAGGAGTTAGATGGTCTTATTGTCACCGGCTGGTGCTTCAACCTACTATGGATCTTTAAAATTATCTCAGCACCACTGGATGACTGGGTTTCTTCTGGTACAGATTACTGATATGCTGGCTTCCTCTTTTGTGCCTTTGGAGCCCTTCTCAGTCTTGCCTCAAGCAATGCTATATTTAGGTTGTCAAGGTCAACCAGGTGTTCTCTGTCTGCTCTATTATGGAGGGAAGAAGTTGTGGTGGGGGTCACTCCCTCTGTTGATTCTCACATAGGACACAGGTCCTGCGATGGACTGGCTTGCAGATGAACCGCCTATGTGCTCAGTTCCTGAGTGCAGGCAGACCCCTGGAGGTTTGCACCACCAGATCTAAAGCTCAGGGTGACACAGTACCTAGTGATCCTTTTGTGTCCCTGCAGGCAGGCAGGGAGTATGGCTGCAGGGCTTCTCTCCTTCCACAGCTCCCTGGGAAGGATAAGGCTCCCAGCCAGGCGGGCTGGTAGACAAAAGCTGCCTATGTGCTCAGTTCCTGAGTGCAGGCAGACCCCTGGTGGTTTGCACCACCAGAAATCTAAAGCTCAGGGTGGTACAGTACCTAGTGATCCTTTTGTTTCCCTGCAGACAGCAAATATGGCTGCGGGGCTTCCCTCCTTTCACAGCTTCCTGGGCCCATAATATATTCTGTTACTCATGCCTATTTGCTGCCAGAAAGTTGTATTGGCATAATCTAAAAGGAATTTATTTGCTTAAGAAATCCAGAAAATGTAGTGTTCCAGATCCTGTCCCTTCAGAATGCAGAAGAGAATACATGAGGTTACAAATGGAATGAGGGAAATTTTCATACAGGACCAACCCATTGCTTAACATTGCTAAGAAAATCATTTCTAAATGAGAATAGCCTGGCTTCTCCTCATGCATACATGAGTCTTGGATTTTCAAAGAGACTACTTAGCTGAAATACTTTATTGCCCTTTATTCCTAAATTCATACTATATAGAATTCAATCTATCAACTTTGTTCTAAACAATAAACAAATCTGCCCATATTAAAAGTTCTTAAATGACTAAAATCATACCCTACGTTACAATAGCCTATAGATTACAGTTGATGAACAATTGACATAGTCATTCTTCTTCTCCATGTCCTTGTCTTTCTCCTCATCTTCATGATTGTCGTCATTGGTGTCCTCTCCTCCTCCTTCATTTCTCATAATTTGTTGGAGTAGCTTAGGTTATTTTAATTTTAGTGCTAATTTAATTTTCATAACAAAATTAAACACCAAAAGTATTAAACTAAGTTCAGGAAATAACCTGAATTCTAACCTGAAAGAGATATTTGTATTATTGTAGGCCATTTTAGACACAGGCAACAGCTCATGAAGTAATTCTCTCTTGCTCCCCAGCCTATTTGAGATACACCAGTATGTATACTTCTCTGAAATTTGCCATGGCTGATAGAGCGAGGCTTTGTTTCAGCTTAGATCACATTTCCTTCTGCAAACTGCTAATCTCCAAGAACAAACATGTCTTGTTTGGAGAAGGTTTTTTAAAGTTGATTTATAAACATTATCTCTTAACCAAGAATCTATGGAAACTGTTCAGGAAATGGGTATTTTGCCCCCTTTTCATTGTTTGCATTATATCCCAGATATCGAAATATTGTTAAATATGCACCCACAACGACTGAAATGTGCTAGGCTTGGGGTATAGTGCGCAGTGGTGGTATTTGGTGTGATACTTTAGCTTTGCCTTTGAGAATTCTGCTTTGACAGGAAAATTAAGTCATCATTTACCACAGAATGATTCAAAGAAAAATGAGCGTTGTACCTTGGAAAATGCAGGTTGATATAGGAAAGGTTTATGGAATAAATAAATCTCTTCACTAATATATTTCTGCCACTTCAGCATAGATCATTAACCTAATGGATTATGTTTTGTAGTTGATGCAATTTTTTGTCTGTGTACTAAAGTGACATATGGAACATTCTCACTTTAATGGTCACTTAACCTTCACGGTGTGGAAGGCTTAAGAGAATTTAAACATTTATATTAAAATTTGTACCATCTATCTCAGACAGTCAATTGCTTGAAGCCACATTTTGCTTCTTTATATGAGTAGCAACTGTTGTTGGCAAACTTGGTGATTTTGGAACCTTTGTTGGATTAGATATGAAGGCCTTTTGCTTTTTAGAGAAGTTGGAAATTATAATATTTTCCAAGTTCTGTGTAGCTTCTTTTTCACCCCTTTGTTTTTTAGTCTTACTTACTCTAGGCATTTTTAAAGGCACAATGAGAGGACCTGCCCTTTAAAAAGTTCAGTTTTTAGTGCTTCTCAAAAAAAGTACTCATTTTTAAAAAACATTTTGTGAAAGGATCAAGTTTGCCACAATTACATTAGCAATTAAAATTAGTATGTTGTACCTTATAAAGTTAATTTGGAGAAAATAGAAAATGTATTTATTAGTTCAAGAAACAGCTTCTGAGACTTTCTTATGCTAGACAATTTTCTGTGCAGCACTTGGAAAAATAGAATAGCTTTCATATTTCCAAAGTTCACAGATGGGGAAAAACAAAGTCTAGAGAAGTATTTACATAATAAGTGACATCCATGATAGAGGAAATTGAAGAGAACGGAAGGAAGGGAACTTCTATTCCTAAACAAAATGCATATCAGGAATGACTCTAAAAGGAAATCTTTGTTTAGATGTAAATGACAGGGAGAAATAGCAATGGGATAGGGGAATGACATCATCAAGTGCAGGATGGGAACTTACTTCTCATCCATCAGATAACATTTTGGGGCTGTTCACATGTGTACAGTGATAATAGCAAACTTGTGTCAAGCCCTCCTTTAAATATGCAACCAATTATGGAAGACCATGGGGAAAGCAAACCAGAATAGGAAGGTCAAAGTTGGGCTTCTCCCAGGTCATATGAGGACAGCAATTTCTATGAAGAGGCTCATCTAAAATCTAACCAAGACCTACACCTGTTTTAATGAGTTGATTCTGTTCTAAAAGCAGGAAAGCAGGAAATGCAGCTGGGCTGAAGGTGGTGCATAGGCCCATCTCCCCTCCAAATGATATAGATATAGGGACTTTGGGTATCTAGATGGCAGGGCTGACATTGAGAACACTCACTGAATTCATAACTTTGCTCATAATATTCTTTGGATCTGAACTCTGGCAGGTACTTTACAAAATACACTGTTACCCGGTAAGGAAGTAGGTCATAGTCACCTGGAGCTATGCAAACAACAGTATTACCATCAATGAAACCCTATTCTGCCAAGAAAACTTCAGCTACACTTCTAAGGCATGCTAAAGCTCAGTAAGAGTTTCTACTTGTGCTTGCAGGAACTCTTACTTAATGACAGTCTGTTTGTCTTGGTATACCAATTATCTGCTTGAGTCAAGATTATCCATTTTACCTTTATTTTGGGATTGCAATCCAGATCATTGAAAAACCAAATAAAGAAAACAAGGCATATTAATTTTCAACCAGTATATCATTTGTTTTAATAATACCATTTGAAGAAAATGAAGTCATCAATCAAGTATCAATATTTATTTTAAAATACTTTCTAGTGTGTAAGGACACTGTGTTGTATATATTTTCACAGACACACCAATGTCTTTTTATTCCTTTCTTTAAGCATCTCATCCTATCTATCTGTGCTATCTATTTAGCTATCTATTATCTCTTTATAAACTACTTATTTAAATTCTAAACAATTATTCTTCCACATATAACTAAAAAGGTTCTTATACCTTTGACCTTTTCTAAGAGTGTATTTTAATATTTATATTCACTTACCATATCTCAAATAAATGTATCCTGTTAGTTTTATCATTACTATTATTATAATTCAACTTTTACATTGTTATTTCTTATACCAGATTAAGTTATGTTAAAATTGTTTATATTTACTGGTAACTCAAAAGGTGCACTGTTACTGAAATTTTATGTATACAGTGATATATTATTAACTATTATTAACTGCATTTTATAGATTTAAGGTAGGCTTAGAAGGAATTTGCTTAGAATTAGTCTATTGAAATTCTGAAAAGATTCCTGAACTAAGAAGTCTAATATAGAAAAGTGCCTATATGTGTGTATACTTGTGTGTGTGTGTGTGTGTGTGTATGTCCTTTTTGGAAGTCAGTTTTCAGTTTTTATCATGAGGGATCTGGGGATCACATTCATATAAATAATAAATTTTGTGTAAGAGAAATTTTGATGTAAGTGTACTCTTAAAAAGTCCACCATAACTATAATGGGGTGAAATAGGCAGGGGTGCAGGTGGGCAATGCACACAAGTGAGTGTCTCTTCCTGTGACAGCAGAAGGCAACATCATTGCTAACCATCAACCCATAGACACAGTACCCACAGAACACTCTTCATGGCTATTTTCTTTTGTACTTGCATTTTGACATTGTCCTTAGACTTAAGTTACCCTTACACTTTAAATTAAAAAGAAAAGCAAAGCTTAGTTGGGTACAGTGGTGTATACCTTTTCTTATGGGACACATTTTACCCCAGCACTCAGAAGGCAGATGCAGTCAGATCTCTGTGAGTTGGAGGCCAGCCTGGATAACAAAGGGAGACTTAGTTAAAAAAAAACAAACTAAAATTCATTTCTACATCACATTAATTCCTTGGTAATTTATGAAATTCAGGGCAACTCATATTTAATATTTAAGGAAATATTCTTGTGTCTAGTTGAACTTAAAGATTGAAAGTTTTCTCTCACGTGTGAAGAATTTGGTTTTTCTTAATTTTTTATTAGATATTTTCATTAGTTAGATTTCAGATGTTATCCTCTTTCATAGTTTCTCCTCCAAAATCACCATAACCCACCCCCCCCTCCCCATGCTCATCCACCCACCACTCCCATTTCCTAGTCCTGGTATTCCCGTATTCTGGTGCGTCTAGCCTGCTCAGTGCCAAGGTCTTCTCCTTCCTTTGATGTCCGACATGGCCATCTTCTGCTACATATGCAGGTAGAGCCATGGATCCCTCCATGTGTACTCTTTGGTTGGCAGTTTGATCCATGGGCGTTCTGGGGGTACTGGTTGGTTCATATTTTTGTTCCTTCAATGGGACTGAAAGCTCCTTCAGCTTCTTGTGTCCTTTCTCCAGCTCCTCCATTGGGGACCTTGTGCTCAGTTAAATGGTTGACTGAGAGCACTCACCTCTGTATTTGTCAGGTACTGGCAGACCCTCTCAGGAGACACCTATTTCAGGCTCCTGTTAGCAAGTGCTTATTGACATCCACATTAGTGTCTGGGTTTGGTGACAGTATATGGGATGGATCCCCAGGTGGGGCAGTTTCTGGATGTCCTTTCCTTCAGTCTCTGCCCCAAACTTTGTCTTGTTATCTCCTCCCATGGCTATTTTGTTCCCCCTTTTAAAAAAGGACCAAACTACTTTGGTTTTCCCTCTTCTTGAGCTTTTAGTCTGTGAATTGTGTTTTGGATATTCCAAGCATCTGGGATAATATTAACTTATCAGTGAGTCATGCTATGTCTGTTCTTTTGTGATTGGGTTATCTCACTCAGAATGATGTTTTATAGTTCCATCCATTTGCCTAAGAATTTCATGAAGTCATTGTTTTTAATAGCTGAGTAGTATTCCCTTATATAAATGTACCACATTTTTTTGTATCCATTTGTCTGTTGAGGAACATCTGGGTTCTTTCCAGCTTTGGGCTACTATAAATAAGGCTGCTATGAGCATAATGGAGCATGTGTACTTATTACATGGAGAATCTTCTGGGTTTATGCCCAGGAGTGGCATAGCTGGGTCCTCCAGTAGTACTTTGTCCAATTTTCTGAGAAACTGCCAAATTGATTTCCAGAGTGGTTGTAATAGCTTGCAATCACACAAGCAGTGGAGGAGTGTTCCTCTTTCTCCACATCCTTGCTTGCACCTGCTGTCCCCTGAGTTTTTGATCTTAGCCATTCTGACTGGTGTGAGGTAGAATCAAAGGGTTGGTTTGATTAGAATTTCCCTGATGACTAAGGATGTTGAATATTTCTTTAGGTGGTTCTCAGCCATCCACTATTCCTCACTTGAGAATTCTTTTTTCAGCATGTACCCCATTTTTAATAGGGTTATTTGGTTCTCTGGAATCTAACTTCTTGAATTCTTCATATATATTGGACATTAGCTCTCTGTTGGATATAGAACTGGTAAAGATCCAATATTTTGGTTACAATTTTTTCCTGACAGTGTCCTTTGCCTTATAGAAACTCTGTAATTTTATGAGGTCTTGTTGTCCGTTCTTGATGTTAGAGCATAAGCTATCGGTCTTCTGTTCAGGAACTTTTCCCCTGTGCCCATGTCCTCAAGTGTCTTCCCCAGTTTCTCTTCTATTAGTTTCAATGTGTCTGGTTTGATGTGGAGATTCTTGATCCACCTAGACTTGAGCTTAGTACAAGGAGATAAGAATGGATCAATTCTCATTCTTCTGCAAGCTGACCTCCAGTTGAGCCCCCACCATTTGTTGAAAGGGTTATCTTTTTTTCCACTGGATGTTTTCAGATCCTTTGTCAAAGATCAAGTGACCATAGGTGTGTGGATTCATTTCTGGGTCTTCAATTCTATTCCATTGATCTACCTGCCTGTCACTGTACCAATACCATGCAGTTTTATCATTATTGCTCTGCAATACTGCTTGAGGTCTGGGATACTTCTGATTCCTCCAGAAGTTCTTTCATTGTTAAGAGTACTTTTCACTATCCTAGGTTTTTTGTTATTCTAGATGGATTTGAGAATTGCTCTTTCTAACACTATGAAGAAATGAGTTGGAAATTTGATGAAGATTGCATTGAATCTGTATATTGCTTTTGGCAAGATGGTCATTTTTACTATAGTAATCTTGCCAATCCACAAGCATGGGAGATCTTTCTGTCTTCTGAAATCTTCAATTTCTTTCTTCAGAGAACTGAAGTTCTGGTCATACAGATCTTACACTTGTTTGGTTAGAGTCACACCAAGATACTTTATATTGTTTGTGACTTGTGAAGGGTATCATTTCCCTAATTTCTTTCTTGGCCTGTTTATCCTTTGAGTATAAGAAGGTTACTGATTTGTTTGAGTTAATTTTATATCGGGCCACTTTTAGGAAGTTGTTTATCAGCTGTAGGAATTCTCTGGTGGAGTTTTTGGGGTCACTTAAGTATACTATCATATCATTTGTGAATAGGGATAGTTTGACTTCTTCCTTTCCAATTTGTATCCCTTTGACCTCCTTTTGTTGTCTAAGTCCTCTAACTGGAACTTCAAGTACTATATTGAATAAATATATATAGAGATGGCAGCCTTGTGTAGTCCCTGATTTTAGTGGGATTGATTCCAATTTCTCCCATTTAGTTTGATGTTGGCTATAGGTTTGCTGTATATTGCTTTTTCTATGTTTAGGTATGGGCCTTGACTTCTTGATCTTTATAAGACATTTAACATGAAGGGATTGTGAATTTTGTCAAATGCTTTTTCAGCATCTAATGACATGAAAATATGTTTATTTTCTTTGAGTTTGTTTATGTAGTGGGTTACATTGTTAGACTACCATATATTGAACCATCCTTGCATCCCTGGCATGAAACCTACTTGATCATGGTGAATGATCGTTTTTATGTGTTTTTAGATTCATTTGGCAAGAATTTTATTGAGTATTTTTGCATATATATTCATAAGGGAAATTGTTCTGAAGTTCTCTTTCTTTGTTGGATCTTTGTGTGCTTTTGGTATCAACATGTTTGTGGCTTCACAGAATGAGCTGGGTAGTGTTCCTTCTGTTCCTATTTTGTGGAATGATTTGAAGAATTGGTGTTAGGACTTCTTTGAAGGCCTGATAGAATTCTATACTCAAACCATCTGGTCCTGTGCTTTTTTTGGTTGGGAGACTTTCAATGACTGCTTTTATTTCTTTAGGGGTTATAGTACTGTTCAAATGGTTTATCTGATCCTGATTTAACTTTGGAATTTGGTATCTATCTAGAAAATTGTCCATTTAATCCAGACTTTCCAAATATGTTGAGTATATGCTTTTGTTGTAGGATCTGATGATGTTTAGATTTCCTCAGTATCTGTTATGTCTTTCTTTTCATTTCTGATTTTGTTGATTTGGATACTGTCTCTGTGCCCCCTGGTTAGTCTGGCTAAAGGTTTATGTATCTTGCTGATTTTCTCAAAGAACCAGCTCTTGGTTTTGTTGATTCTTTTTATTCTTCTTTTTATTTCTACTAGGTCGATTTAAGCACTGAATTTGATTATTTCCTGCAGTCTAACCCTCTTGGGTGTATTTGCTTATATTTGTTCTAGAGTTTTCAAGTGTGTTGTTAAGCTGCCACTGTATGCTCTCTGCAGTTTCATTTTGGAGGCACTCAGAGCTCTGAGTTTTCCTCTTAGCATTACTTTCATTGTGCCCCATAAGTTTGGGTATGTTGTGCCTTCATTTCCATTAAATTCTAAAAAGTCTTTGATTTCTTTCCTTATTTCTTTCTTGACCAAGTTATCATTGAATGGGTTTTTGTTCAGCTTCCATGTATATGTGGGTTTTCTGTTGTCTTTGTTGCTATTGTAGACCAGTCTTAGTTCATAGTGATCTGATAGGAAGCATGGGTTTATTTCAGTCTTCTTATATCTGTTGAGGTCTGTTTTGTGACTGATTATATAGTCAGTTTTGGAGAAGGTACCATGAGGTGCTGAGAAAAAGATATATTCTTTTGATTTAGGATGAAATGTTCTATAGATATCTGTTAAATCCATTTGGTCCATCACTTCTGTTAGTTTCATGTGTCTCTGTGTTTCCCTGATCTGTCCATTGATGAGAATGGGGTGTTGAAGTCCCCCAAAATTATTGTGTGAGGTGCAATGTGTGCTTAGAGCTTTAGTAAAGTTTCTTTTATGAATGTGGGTTCCCTTGCATTTGGTGCATAAATGTTCAGAATTGAGAGTTCTTCTCCTTCTTCTTCTTCTTCTTCTTAGCTATTTGCTTTATTTACATTTCAAATAGTATCCCCTTTCCATGTTACCTCTCGAAAAACCCCAGATCCCATCCTATAATTTAGAAATCTTTGTTTTCTTCTATACCTATATTCCTTAGGTTTGTTCTTCTCATTTTATCCTGGATTTCCTGAATGTTTTGGCTTAGAAGCTTTTTACATTTTGTATTTTTTGACTATTAAGTCAATGTTTTCTATGATATTTTCAGCACCTGAGATTCTCTCTTCTATCTCTTGTATTTGGTTGTTGATGCTTGCATCTATGACTCCTGATTTCTTTCCTAGGTTTTCTATCTCCAGAGTTGTCTCCCTTTGTGATTTCTTTATTGTTTCTACTTCCATTTTCAGATCCTGAAGGTTTTCTTTGGTTCATTCAGTTGTTTGTTTGTACTTTGCTGTAATTCTTTAAGGGATTTTTGTGTTTCCTTTTGAAGAGCTTAAACATGTTTACCCATGTTTTACTGCATTTCTTTATGGGAGTTATTTATGTCAATCTTGAAGTCCTATATCAGCATCATGAGATGTGACTTTCAATCCAAATCTTACTTTTCTAGTGTGTTGGGATAATCAGGGCTCATTGTTGTTGGAGAACTGGGTTCAGATGGTGCCATGTCTCCTTGGTTTCTGTTGGTAATATTCTTGCGTTTGCCTTTTGTGATTTAGTTATCTCTGGTGTTAGCTCATTTTGCTGTTTCTAACTGTGACTTATCTGTCATATCAAGCCTTTTTATTAGTACTCCTGGGAGACCAGTTCTCTCTGGGTGAAATTTAGGTATGGTGAGCTGTGGTACAGGGTCAGTTCAGGTGTGCAGACAGAAACAAGAAGGATCCTGTCTCCAGCTGATCCTTGGTTCCTGTGTCCTGATGACTCCAGGCACGTCCCTCTTGGGTCAGGAATTTGAAGAGAAGTGGTGGTCTTACCTGTTCATGCAGGTGTGTAGGCACTCATTGGGAGACCAGCTCTCTTGTGGCAGTATTTGTGTATATAGCTCTGTGGCCCATGATCAGCTCCAGGAGCAGAAGGAAATTGGAAGACTCCTGCCCCAGGCTACTCCTGGGTTCCTGTGTCTTCGGGGTTTTGGGCTAGTTCCTATGAGCAACAGAGGTGGGCCTACCAATGCTCTGAGGCCTGTCAGCACTCCTGGGAGGTTATCTCCCTGTGACACAAGAGTATGGAGCTCTGTAGCAGAGGATGGTTCCCAGCAGGTGACAGAAGCCAAAAGGCTCCTGCCTAAGGGTTCTAGGCTGGTTCTTCTGAGCAACAGGGGTGGTCCTACCATCACTCTCAGGCATGTCAGCACTCCTGGGAGGTTAGCTATCTCCCTGTGTCACCTGAGTTTGGAGTTCTGACTTTCCTTAACATTTTACTCATACTGTTTCAATTGTGCAGGATAGCTTTTCACTGTATATGAGTTTTTCAAGTAATGGACTTGCTATATTTATTATTAATTTTTGGTTCTGTTAGAAACTAAACTCTGGAAACTACTATATGTTGTTTTTTACAAGACACTTAGAGTAAATAC
Organism: Apodemus sylvaticus; assembly: GCF_947179515.1. NCBI lineage: Eukaryota > Metazoa > Chordata > Mammalia > Rodentia > Muridae > Apodemus > Apodemus sylvaticus. Next base: position 51,694,991 of record NC_067483.1, read on the forward strand.
TAATGTTGCTGCTAAAAGTCATGCAGGAATAATGGATCAAAATGGATTTAATTTCACAACGGAAGCATTTGTTTCAGTTGAAAGACACATGTGACTTCTGGAACTGGGAAGCATTTGTCATACAATGCCTCCTTGGTTATCAGCAGGGGTTCTATTGTTTTTCTTGAAGTCTACAAAAATTCTTTTTCTTTTCAGGGCACAAGATTGCAATGGTTATAATAATATTTAGCAAGTAACTTTAATTAATATACATGCAAAAATTGTGTTAAAAAATTTCAAGTGCATGTAAACTTTTTTCTCATAGAGACAGCAGCCAACTGCAAATTCTTCTGATTTCTATTTTTTATGATAGTATCTGGCATTAATGTATGCACATATATTATATATTCACATATATTATGTATATTAACCAGTACAGGATTTATGTAATCTTAGTGATTATATTATTAATCTTCCCTGTAAGAATGTGGAAAACTGATGCCATTGAAAGTACATTAGAATACTTTGAACAAGAATTTTATATTTTATCTACTCAAAAATAACAGTTGTTTCATTGTTTATCATTATTGATGCTACAGATCAATTTCTTTTCAGAAGAAATGAATTCAGAAAAATGCTTGATGATAATGTGGAAATATCCAGGGGCTATCATTTAGACAGAATGAGAAAGTATTGATTGGAATGAAGATAAAATAAGATCTGATATCAAAGAGAGCTATATTATATAGTTTGTTTCAGAATTTGGACACTAAATTAAAGACTGTATGTTTAAATTTAATGCTGAACAACATACAAATAATAAAGTGCTCTTATAGGAAAGGATGAATGCAATGGGTTGTCAGTATAATATTATTTATAGGAAAGAAGTGAAATAAGAGAAACACAGATTACTGATGTTATTGAATATTGCAATACGTAATTCAGGGAAAGATTGTGAAGTTTATATTTTAAGTCAAAACTTTCCTTCCACTACAATTAGAAATATCATGTACCATTCTGATTCATGTTAAACTTTTCATGTTATATTACTAATAGTTCTATTTATTTCTTTATAATATTCATTATGGTGAATATTATGTTTTTATTTTGTCATAAAACACATTCTGTAATATGTTAAAGGGTTGTATGTCCTGGCTTTTATCTTTCTACTCTCTTACCTCACAGAGAATTGAGCAGCAATGCTATCAGTTCATGAACCTTTAATCAAAAGGAAACTGGGCTACATTGTATACATTGCAGAGTTCTTGGGCTAGAACAGGTTAGCCTTCTATTACAGAATTGGCAGTTTTCTCTACAGTCTCTGATCTCATAGGGACTAATCAGGTAAAACAAGAGATAATTATACATAGACCCTTTTTTTCTTTGATGTATATTCAACTAATTTTTTTTGTCAATTCAGTTGTTACAACATGTCAGAATTAATGTTTCGTATTCATGAATCACTATGTAAACACACACAAACACATTCAAATCACATTCATTGAGACAGTCTTCATAGCTTATCTAAGTCAACTCTTCCTCTCCTATGTTTATAGAATTTTTAGTAACACTGATATTAACACATACCTGCAATGTTTTCAGTCATTGGCTTAGAATGCTTTTCCCTTTCACTCTAAGGTGGTATGCATTTTTCAGTCAAACAGTAATATGACATGCAATAATAATTAATTAAAAAAGATATGGATGGATCAATTCACATTCTTCTGCATGCTGACCTCAAGTTGAACCAGCACCATTTGTTGAAAAGGCTATCTTTTTTCCATTGGATGTTTTCAGCCCCTTTGTCGAGGATCAAGTGGCCATAGGTATGTGGCTTCATTTCTGGATCTTCAATCCTGTTCCATTGATCCGCCTGCCTGTCACTGTACCAATACCATGCAGTTTTTAACACTATTCCTCTGTAGTATTACTTGAGGTCAGGGATACTGATTCCCTCAGAATTTCTTTTGATGTTGAGAATAGTTTTAGCTATCCTGGGATTTTTTTGTTATTCCAGATGAATTTGAGAATTGCTCTTTCTAACTCTATGAAGAACTGAGTTGGGATTTTGATGTGTATTGCTTTGGCAAAATGGCCATTTTAACTATATTAATCCTGCTGATCCATGAGCATGAAAGATTTTTCCATTTTTTGAGGTCTTCTTCCGTTCCCTTCTTTGGAGTTTTGAAGTTCTTGTCACACAGATCTTTCACATGTTTGGTAAGAGTCAGCCCAAGGTACTTTATACTGTTTGTGGTTATTGTGAAGGGTGTCATTTCCCTAATTTCTTTCTCAGCCTGCTTATTCTTTGAGTATAGGAAGGCTACTGATTTGCTTGAGTTGATTTTATAACCTGCCACATTGCTGAAGTTCTTTACCAGCTGTAGGAGTTCTCTGGTGGAGTTTTTTGGGTCACTTAGGTAGACTATCATATCATCTGCAAGTAATGATAGTTTGACTTCTTCCTTTGCAATTTGTATCCCTTTGACCTCCTTTTGTTGTCTAATTGCCTGAGATAGTACCTCAAGTACAATATTGAAAAGATAAGGAGAAAGGGGGCATCCCTGTCTAGCCCCTGATTTTAGTGGGATTGCTTCAAGTTTCTCTCCATTTAGTATGATTCTGTCTACTAGTTTGCTGTATATTGCTTTTACTATCTTTAGGTATGGGCCTTGAATTCCTACTCTTTCCAAGACTTTAAGCATGAAAGGATGCTGAATTTTGTCAAATGCTTTTTCAGCATTCAATGACATGTTCATGTGTTTTTTTTTTCCTTTGAGTTTGTTTATGTAGTGGATTGCTTTGATGGATTTCCGTATATTGAACCAACCCTGCATCCCTGGGATAAAGCCTATTTGATCATGGTGGATGATCGGTTTTAATGTGTTCTTGGATTCGGTTGGCAAGAATTTTATTGAGTATTTTTGCACTGATGTTCATAAGGGAAATTGGTCTGAAGTTCTATTTCTTTGTTGGATCTTTGTGTGGTTTTGGTATCAGTGTAATTGTGGCTGATTCATAGAAGCAGTTGGGTAGTGTTCCTTCTGTTTATATTTTGTGGAATAGTTTGAAGAGTAGTGGTGTTAGGTCTTCTTTGAAGGTCTGATAGAATTCTGCAGAGGTCAGCATGCAGAAGAATGTGAATTGATCCATCTTTATCTCCTTGTAATAAACTCAACTCCAAATGGATCAAGGACCTCCACATAAAGCCAGACACTCTGAAGCTAATAGAAAAGAAACTGGGGAAGACCCTTGAGGACATCGGTACAGGGGAAAGTTCCTGAACAGAACACCAATAGCTTATGCTGTAAGATCAAGAATTGACAAAAGGGACCTCATAAAATTACAAAGTTTCTGTAAGGCAAAGGACAACATCAAAAGGACAAATCGGCAACCAACAAATTGGGAAAGGATCTTCCCCAACCCTACATCAGATAGAGGGCTAATATCCAATATATACAAAGAACTCAAGAAGTTAGACCCCAGCAAACCAAATAACCCTATTAAAAATGGAGTACAGAGCTAAACAAAGAATTTTCTAAACAAAGAGCTAAGATTAAAAATTCAGGAGAAAGCAGGTGTTGGCAAGGATGTGGAGAAAGAGGAACACTCCTCCAATGCTGGTGGGGTTGCAAATTGGTACAACCGCTCTGGAAATCAGTCTGGCGGTTCCTCTGAAAACTGGGCACCTCACTTCCAGAAGATCTTGCTATACCCAGAGGATTTCCCAGCATGTAATAAGGATAAGTGCTCCACTATGTTCTTAGCAGCCCTATTTATAATAGCCAGAAGCTGGAAGGAACCCAGGTATCCCTCAACAGAAGAATGGATGCAAAAAATGTGGTATATATACACAATGGAGTACTATTCAGCCATTAGAAACAATGAGTTCAAGAATTTCTTAAACAAATGGATGGAGCTGGAGAATATCATACTAAGTTAGGTAACCCATTCTCAAAAGATCAGTCATGGTATGCACTCACTAACAAGTGGATATTAGTCTAGAAAATTGGAACACCCAAAACATAATCCACACATCAAATGATGTACAAGAAGAATGGAGAAGTGGCCCCTGGTTCTGGAAAGACTCAGTGTAGCAGTATAGGGCAAAACCAGAATAGGGAAGTGGAAGGGGTAGATGGGAGGAAAGGGGGCTTATGTGACTTTCGGGGAGTGGGAGACCAGAAAAGGGGAAATCATTTGAAATGTACATAAAAATATATGGAATAAAAATTTAAAAATATAAAATATATATAAAAAAGAATTTACTCCAAAAAATTCAATTAAAAAAGATGCCATGGAGTTACAGAATAATGAATAAAGCTAAGGGAGGAGTTGGAAGGAAAAGATAAGGGAACGTATTGTGATTATTATCTCAACATATAAAAAAGTTAAAGAATGTGATATGTCAAAGTCATAGCTTGTGCAGTTTTGAGAATATTTTATTGCAAGGTGCTATCATCTCTACCATGTATAGGAATCTTTCTTCTATTAGGGTAGATGAGCAAGAGAAAGACTTGTGAGAAGACTATGATTTGTGACAAGAGAAGAAATTAAATAGAAAGCTGAGCGTAAGCGTAACAAAGTATTAGAAATGATCATGAAAACATCTGCTGGTGATTTATGCATAATCAATCTACAGATTCAATGCCATCCCCATAAAAATCCTAACCCAGTTCTTCATAGAGCTAGAAAGAGAAATTCTCAAATTCATCTGGAATAACAAAAAACCCAGGATAGCTAAAACTATTCTCAACAGTAAAAGAACTTCAGGGGGATTCAGTATCCCAGACTTTCAACTTTACTACAGAGCAATATTGATAAAAACTGCATGGTATTGGTAAAATGTCAGGCAAGCGGATCAATGGAATAGGATTGAAGACCCAGAAATGAACCCACACACCGATGATCACTTGATCTTCGACAAAGGAACTGAAAGCATCCAGTGGAAAAAAGATAGCCTTTTCAACAAATGGTGCTGGTTCAATTGGAGGTCAGCATGCAGAAGAATGTGAATCAATCCATTCTTATCTCCTTGTACTAAGCTCAACTCCAAATGAATCAAGGACGTCCACATAAAACCGGACACACTGAAACTAATAGAATAGAAACTGGGGAAGACACTTGAGGACATGGGCACAGGGGAAAAGTTCCTGAATAGAACACCAATAGCTTATGCTCTAAGATCAAGAATTGACAAATGGGACCTCATAAAACTACAAAGTTTCTGTAAGGCAAAGGACACTGTCAAAAGGACAAAACGTCAACCATCAGATTGGGAAAGGATCTTCACCAACCCTAAATCCAACAGAGGGCTAATATCTAATATATACAAAGAACTCAAGAAGGTAGAATCCAGAGAACCAAATAACCCCATTAAAAATGGGGTACAGAGCTAAACAAAGAATTTTCACATGAAGAACTGCGGAGAGCTGAGAAACACCTTAAGAAATGTTCAACATCATTAATCATTAGGGAGATGCAAATCAAAACAACCCTGAGATTTCACCTCACACCAGTCAGAATGGCTAAGGTCAAAAACTCAGGAGACAGCAGGTGTCTGCGAAGATGTGGAGAAAGAGGAACACTCCTCCACTGCTGGTGGGATTGCAAGATTGTGCAACCACATTGGAAATCAGCCTGGCTGTTTCTCAGAAAACTGGGCATGACACTTCCTGATGACCCTGTTATACCACTCCTGGGCATATATCCAGAGGATTCTTCAGCATGCAATAAGGACACATGCTCCACTATGTTCATAGCAGCCGTATTTGTAGTAGCCAGAAGCTGGAAAGAACCCAGGTGTCCTTCAACAGAGGAATGGATACAATATATGTGGTATATTTACACAATGGAGTACTATTCAGACATTAGAAACAATGAATTCATGAAATTCTTAGACAAATGGATGGAGCTGGAGAACATCATACTAAGTGAGGTAACCCAGTCTCAAAAGATCAATCATGGTATGCACTCACTGATAAGTGTATATTAGCCTAGAAACTTTGAATACCCAAGACATAATCCACATATTAAATGATGTCCAAAAAGAATGGAGGAGTGGCCCCTGGTTCTGGAAAGACTCAGTACAAGAGTATAGGGGAATTCCAGAACAGGGAAGGGGGAAGGGGTAGATGGAGGAACAGGGGGAGGGAAGAGGGCTTATGGGACTTGCAGGGAGTGGGGACCCAGGAAAGGGGAAATAATTTGAAATGTAAATAAAAATATATCAATAAAAAAAGAAATGATCATGAAAACATCTGCTGTTGATTTATGCATAAGCCTGAGATATCTTGTGAAAGGATGTACTGAATGCTGTGAATTTTGGAATTCATAAACATAATTAATCGGTTAGCATCTAAATCAAATTGCTTTGCCTATAGCAACTGTGCACAGTTATTAGTATCATGACACACATCTCCTCATTTTAAGTGAGTAATACAGTTCATTAAAACCAATCTTAACTATTAAGACAAAGGTGCATTTCTTACAATCCCTGGTAACTTAGGACAATTTTATGGTGAGCATTTTATGCAAGTTTTTTTCTTCCTCCTCTGTCTAACCTTCACTTATCCTTCACTCTATACTCCCTTTTTGCTTGCTAGCTGGACTATGTGCTTGCAGGACATCTCCTATCTCTGCCTCCTATCTCAGTATATGAGTGCTGAGATTACAGATGTGTGCCTTTACATCAGATTTTTTACATGGCTTCCAGGAAACAAATTTTGGGGAATCACATTTGCATAACAAGTGCTTTAACTGGCTGAGCCATGTCAACAGCCCCTACATTTATCCTTTTAATACATAAGTTTCCCATGTTTGTATCATTGTGAAAAATTAACTAATTGCACAGTTATGCTTTTAGTGAATCACTTTGTCATGCCAAGTTATTTTTCCTTTTTCAGTCTGTTTGTGTGCCCTATATAAAGTGCTTTGCTATCTTTCTCTCTGTCTGAGAGATTTTTTACTTTGTTCTATTTAGTATGCCTATATCCTTAGTATGCCAAACTGGAAACTATTCAGCATGTCATTGTATATCGGTTTGTATACTTCATGCATATTTGTTATAGTAATAAATCAAAACTATCAATGCCCTATAACACCAAATATTTATTTCACAAACATTCTATGTATGGCCTCAAGTACAGTTCTACAAGGTATTTCAATAATTTTAATCACTCACAAACAGTGGTTTTTGGACAGTGTTTAACTGTACATTGCCATTTATAGGTCAAGTAAAAAGTTTTACTATAGAGTTTTAGTATGATAATTAGATACATATAGTCCTTCAAAAACAATATATTTAGCTTTTTTTCTCATTCAAAACAATGGACCAGGAAGCAATCCTTCTGTATTGGCTGTTACTCAGTGACTAACAATAATAACAATTGTAATTTAGGAGCAATATCTGTATTTTTCTTTTTCAATTTTGTAGTTGTGCCAGATTTTTGAGTAATTTTAAAACATTATACACATTTTAAATCATTCAGTAACTCAAGTTTTGAATTCGATTTATTAAGCTTACCATTTGATTTAAGTTGATTTACTACACTAATGTAGTATCTTAAAAAAGATTAATATTGCTATGTGTATGTATATACTTATTTTCCTGACTATGTATTAGTTCAGTATACAAAGTACTCATAATGCAACTATTAATTGTCTTCTATTAAGTATTCAGTGGGTTAGTTACTGCTTGTGATATTTCTGGTAGATTGAAATTCAACGTTCTTGCATGTCTTTTCATGCACTGTGTTCATGTATCTCAATTCCTGTTAGAAATTTGTGTAGGAGTAAAATTGATTTGGGTCCAATTTAATCAACCCAAAGCAGTTATATCCTTTTTACAAATTTAGAAAAAAAGATTATGAGTAACTAATTTTGTGTCAGGGTTGTAGCTTTTGCTCACTCAATTATACTTAGATTGTGGGATTATGAAATGAATTGCCCATTTAACTGGGACTATAAAAGCTTATATCTCAATGAATAGGCATGGAAAAGAAATTGAATTATTTTCCATGAAGCTGGCCACAAATTAGTTCAATAGCATTTTATTATCTTGAATTCATTATTCTAGCTAATGATGCAATGATACAAATAGTCCTCCAACTGTACCAGGCTTATTCTAGAAAGATGAGTTTATCACTTGTCATATATAGCTGATTGGTTATTATTTTTAAATATCTCAATATATCCCTGTCCAATCAACTTTAATTTCTCACCTTCCATACAATTTCTTTAGTTCAGATTCTTACATTAAGGTTATAGAGGTCTTTAATATCATATTTGCTCTATACTCATCTCCAGATTACATTTTTATAATTTTACTCAAATGACCTTTTAAGCAGTATTTCCATATTAGTACTTGAGCATAAGTAAGACCATTCAGTTAATAAGTAATAGAACATTAGAGTGTATATGTGTGGCACAGGCAAAGAACCCTTTTTGTAGTATAATGCTTTCTTTCTCCTCATATAAATTTGCCCAAGTTTTTTGGCAAATACAGTGGATTTCCTCTTTTTCTGTCTTTTTCCACTTTCTTTCATGTGGTTGTTCTATACAATGTCAATCATTCATTAAAAGATATGACAAAATTCTATGTGATTGTTCCATAGATACATATTAATATCTTTAATGGCTACCTTATGACATATTATTCTTGATCAATATTTTCACAGTACCTGAGAAGCAAAGGCCTGTGTTGAATTCATGAAAGAAAGACATTTGATACTATTGTTTGACTCTTCTTTTGTTGAGCAACTAATCAATTTATTATCATATTGTACTTTCAACACTTCCTCTGCATTCGCCCCCATTCAAAATACACAGCTATTCATCTATATATTGTTATTATGAAAACTTAATGCTTCCCAATTATCTTTTAACTTAAACACATTTACATATGTATAGTTTCCCTTTTAATGTATGTAACTAATTCCAGTTTATAATGCATATTGCTCCTATGTAAATAATCTAAATTCACTGCATGGCACAATTCACTTCTCTTTCATTTGATGTTTTCTCTATCAATATTTTCTCCACCCACAATGACACTTTATCTTTATGCCTTGGTCTGTATATCAAGCAGCTCCTTTTCTGTGTATGCTCTCTCATTTAACAGCTATTTTTGCAATTGTTTTCCTATCAATATCATATTCCATTAATGAGATCGCATTTTTTCCTGGTCTATAAATATAAACAAAGCTGTGATAAATGTATTCAGAGACTCAGATGACATAGTCTTTATGGAGCCCTCATGTGCTATACAGTTAATATTTAATAAATCAGTCACTGAATTTATGAATTCAGAAAAATAAAATATAATATTCTCACTTATAAATTCTTTAAAGGCTCACTTTGGCCTCTTAAAATATCTAGGACAAAATCAAAGTTATTCTTATTCTTGAGGCTTTTTGAAACTTTACGAAAGGTTGAGATATTAGTTTGCTTATTAAATTGTTATGTTGCATAAGTTTCATTAAATGAGTAGAATTGTAAATAGACATACTAATACTGTATGGGAAATACATATATGCTATATATATATGTATATAAAATCACAAGTGTAAACACATTATATTTCACATAAAGAAGCTTGAAAAACAAAGATTCTTCAGACATATTTTAAATGAGTTCAATTACATGACCCTAAAGCCAGGTGTTCTAGCAGCAGTGCTGGTATTTTGCATTAGGAAAATGTATTATAAACAAAATGTTAAATATAGCTTCTTCCAAAACACAAAAGATCCTTAAGAGCCATTTATTTGCACACTGCTTAGCAACAAAATCATAACATTAATAAAATTTAGAAACCAAGAATGCAAAAGATTATAACTATAATTTTTCCATGTCCTGTTGTAAGATATAGACACAATTTATTATATGCAATAAGACTTAATAATACAGTTCAGACAATCCATTAATATTTAGTTTTGTTGAAGAGCATATTTTATATGGTGTAGAGACTTCTGTATTTTCTACTTATTAGTTTCTCAAATACACTATGATACAATGATTGAGCAAAATCTAAGAAGTTGGAATTACAATTTTAGGGTGCTTTGACATATTCAGCAATATTTAGGAGCAGTCTTTGTGTTTCTTTCATTATGTTGATTCTGACCACTAAAAACTGAACAAAAATTCCCTAAAATTGAACAAGAGTAATATAAATGAAGTTTAAAATAATTTTGGTTTAAATAGAAGATAGACATAATACTAAAAAGCTATATTTTCCATTTACTACAATAGTTAAATATATACAACATACTTTGTGCCAGAGAACTGAGATGTAGATAATGAAATAAAATCAATAACCAAATTGTGTCTTCTTTTTATTGTACACATAAAATGGCTCAACTCAGGAAAAATACCATACCTACAGGTTACATATACATGTCATGCTTACTTCCAGAAGATCCTGCTATACCACTCCTGGGCATATACCCAGAAGATTCCCCAGCATGTAATAAGGATACATGTTCCACTATGTTCATAGCAGCCCTATTTATAATTGCCAGATGCTGGAAAGAACCCAGGTATCCCTCAAAAGAGAGTGGATGCAAAAAAAATGTGGTATATATACACAATGGAGTACTATTCAGCCATTAGAAACAATGAATTCATGAAATTCTTACGCAAATGGATGAGCTAGAGAACATCATACTAAGTGAGGTAACCTAGACTCAAAAGATGAATCATGGTATGCACTCACTAATAAGTGCATATTAACCTAGAAAACTGGAATACCCAAAACATAATGACACATCAAATGAAGTTCAAGAAAAATGGAGGAGTGGCCCCTGGTTCTGGAAAAACTCAGTGAAGTAGTATAGGGCAAAACCAGAACAGGGAAGTGGGAAGGGTTGGGTGGGAAAACACGGGCAGGGAAGCGGGCTGATGGGACTTTAGGGGAGTGGGGGGTCTAGAAAAGGGGAAATCATTTGAAATGTAAATAAAAAATATATTGAATAAAAAAAAGAAAAAATTTATAGAACCTTGGTGCTGTTTGGTGAAACTGTTGAGGCCAAATTACTGCACTACATATACAATAGTGACTATTCAACCCACCTCTTTTGGGAAAATGAGAATTTAAAGTAGAAGGTCTGTTATTTTCAGTCTAGGATTCCATGTACACATCATTTTGTAATGATGACAAGTGAGAAGCAAGTTGCTATTGTTTAAATATAGCTAGTTTTTCATAATAGATGACTTCTGGTTGTGTTGCTGGTAGAGAAGGGCTCAATTTTCTTTAAGGCGCTTGCTACTTAGGAGTTTGATCATGCTCCATGTGTATATAGGCAACACAAATTGGATTTGTAGGTTTAGTTGGTTTTCTTCTTTTGGGCAAAAGGGCATCACAATAGTCAGATAATGGACCTGGGAAGACTGGTGAATGTGATCAGCATAATTTATGCTAAATTCCCTAATAATCAATAAAAATATTATGTTGGGATAAGACAGATGTTTTATTTTTGTCTTTTCCTATAAGCTTCTTTTCTCCTTAACTTCTAAGTGCTAGGTTATATCATACTTGGGATGAAAAGTTTGAATGGGAGAGGGTTACTGGTACATTTGTTAGTCCCAGAGTCAGGGCTGGCTATTTTATTTTATTTCCATATTTTATTTTATTTTATTCGATATAATTTTTTATTTACATTTCAAATGATTTCCCCTTTTCTAGCCCCCCCACTCCCTGAAAGTCCTGTTAGCCCCCTTCTCTTCCCCTGTCCTCCCACCCACCCCTTTCCACTTCCCCGTTATGGTTTTGCCGAATACTGCTTCACTGAGTCTTTCCAGAACAAGGGGCCACTCCTCCTTTCTTCTTGTACCTCATTTGATGTGTGGATTATGTTTTGGGTATTCCAGTTTTCTAGGTTAATATCCACTTATTAGTGAGTGCATACCATGATTCACCTTTTGAGTCTGGGTTACCTCACTTAGTATGATGTTCTCTAGCTCCATCCATTTGCCTAAGAATTTCATGAATTCATTGTTTCTAATGGCTGAATAGTACTCCATTGTGTAGATATACCACATTTTTTTACATCCACTCTTCTGTTGAGGGATACCTGGATTCTTTCTAGCATCTGGCAATTATAAATAGGGCTTCTGTGAACGTAGTAGAGCATGTATCCTTATTACATGGTGGGGAATCCTCTGGGTATTTTTATTTAAATTCCAAATGATTTTCTGTTTCCCAGTTGCCCCCTCCCCATAAGTCCCATAAGCCCTCATCCCTCTGCCCATTCTCCAATCAACCCCCTCCTTCTTTTTGGTCCTGTTAATCCCCTACACTGCTACATCAAGCCTTTCCAGGACCAGGGACCTCTCCTTCCTTCTTCTTGGGAATCATTTGGTATGTGAATTGTGTCTTGATTATTAAGAGCTTCTGGGCTAATATCCACTTATCAATTACTGCATTCTATGTGTGATCTTTTGTGATTGGGTTACCTCACTTAGGACGATAATTTCCAGTTTCAACAATTTGCCTAAAAATGTCATGAATTCATCGTTTTTAGTTGCGGAGTAGTATTCCATTGTGTAAATATGCCACATTTTCTGTATCAATTCCTCCATTGAGGGACATCTGGGTTCTTTCCAGCTTCTGGCTATCACAAATAAGGCTGCTATGAACATAGTGGAGCATGTGTCCTTATTGCATACCGGGGAATCCTCTGGGTATATGCCCAGGAATGGTATAGCAGGGTCCTCTGGAAGTGTCATGCCCAGTTTTCTGAGGAACTGCCAGACTGATTTCCAGAGTGGTTGTACAAACTGGCATTCCCACCAGCAGTTGAGGAGTGTCCCTCTTTGTCCACATCCTCGCCAACACTGGTTGTCTCCTGAGTTTTTAATCTTAGCCATTCTGAGTGGTGTGAGGTGAAATCTCAGGGTTGTTTTGATTTGCATTTCCCTAATCACTAATGATGCTGAACAATTCTTAAGGTGCTTCTCAGCCATTTGAAGTTCTTCAGGTAAAAATTCTTTTTTTTTTTTTTTTTTTTTTTTTTTTTTTTTTTTTTTTTTTAGCTTTCTACCCCATTTTTAATAGGGTTATTTGGCTCTCTAGAGTCTAACTTCTTGAGTTCTTTGTATATATTGGATATTAGCCCTCTGTCAGAGGTAGGGTTGGTGAAGATCTTTTCCCAATTTGTTGGTTGCTGTATTGTCCTTTTTACAGTGTTCTTTGCCTTACAGAAACTTTATAATTTTATGAGGTCCCATTTGTCAGTTCTAGAGCATAAGGTATTGATGTTCTATTCAGGAAATTTTCCCCTGTGCCCATGTCCTCAAGGGTCTTCCCCAGTGGGGAGATATAACAACAGAATCACCAGATCCTATTACAAAAGCCTATATGTAACGCAACTGGAAAATCTGGAGGAAACGGACAGTTTCCTAGACAGATAACAAATACCAACATTAAATCAGGATCAAATAGATCATCTAAACAGTCCTATAACCCCTAAAGAAATAGAAGGGGCCATAGAAATCTTCCAACCAAAAGAAAAAAGCACAGGACCAGATGGTTTTAGTGCAGAATTCTATCAGACCTTCAAAGAAGACCCAACATCAATACTCTTCAAATTGTTCCACAAAATAGAAATAGAAGGAATACTACCCAACTCGTTCTATGAATCCACAATTATGCTGATACCAAAATCACACAAAGATCCAACAAAGAAGGAGAACTTCAGGCCAATATCCCTTATGAATATCAATGCAAAAATACTCAATAAAATGCTTGCCAACTAAATCTAAGAACACATCAAAATGATCATTTACATGATCAAGTAGGCTTCATCCCAGTCATGCAGGGATGGTTCAATATATGGAAATCCATCAATGCAATCCACTACATAAATAGCTCAAAGAAAAGAACCACGTGGTCATTTCATTAGATGCTGAAAGAGCATTTAACAAAATTCAGCACCCTTTCATGCTAAAAGTCTTGGAAAGAACAGGAATTCAAGGCCCATACCTAAACATCGTTAAAGCAATATACAGCAAAACAGTAGCCAACATCAAACTAAGTGGAGAGAAGCTTGAAGCAATCCCACTGAAATCATGGACTAGACAAGGCTGTCCCCACTCTCCATATCTTTTCTATATAGTACTTGAAGTTCTAGCTAGAGCAATTAGACATCATAAGGAGACCAAAGGGATACAAATTGAAAAGGAAGAAGTCAAGCTATCACTATTTGCAGATGATATGATAGTATGCTTTTTTTAATTCGATATATTTTTTATTTACATTTCAAATGATTTCCCCCCTTCTGGCCCCCCACTCCCCGAAAGTCACATAAGCCACCTTCCCTCCCCCTGTTCTCCCACTCACCCCTTCCCACTTCCCTGTTCTGGTTTTGCTTTATATTGCTACACTGAGCCTTTCCAGAACCAGGGGCTACTCCTCTCTTCTTCTTGTACCTCATTTGATGTGTGGATTATGTTTTGGGTATTCCAGTTTTCCAGGCTAATATCCACTTATTAGTGAGTGCATACCATGATTGATCTTTTGAGACTGGGTTACCTCACTTAGTATGATGTTCTCCAGCTCCATCCATTTGCCTAAGAATTTCATGAATTCATTGTTTCTAATGGCTGGATAGTACTCCATTGTGTATATATACAACATTTTTTGCATCTATTCTTCTGTTGAGGGATACCTGGGTTCTTTCCAGCTTCTGGCTATTATAAATAGGGCTGCCATGAACATAGTGGAGTATATATCCTTATTATATTCTGGGGGAACTCAAGAAGTTAGACCCCAGAAATCCAAATAACCCCATTAAAATGGGGTACAGAGTTAAACAAAGAATTCTCACCTGAAGAACTTCAGATGGTGGAGAAACATCTTAAAAAATGCTCAACTTAATTAGTCATCAGGGAAATGCAAATCAAAACAACCCTGAGATTTCACCTTAAACCAGTCAGAATGGCTAAGATTAAAAACTCAGGAGACAGCAGGTGTTGCTAGGATGTGGAGAAAGAGGAACACTCCTCTATTGCTGGTGGGTTTGCAAATTGGTAGAACCACTCTGGAAATCAGTCTGCAAAACAGGGCACCTCACTTCTAAAAGATCCTGCTATACCACTCCTGGGGATATGATAGTATACTTAAGTGACCCAGAAAACTCCACCAGAGAACTCCTACAGCGGATAAACAACTTCAGCAAAATGACTGGATACAAAATCAACTCAAGAAAATCAGTAGATTTCCTATACTCAAAGGATAAACAGCCTGAGAAAGAAATTAGGGAAACGACACCCTTCACAATACCCACAAACAACATAAAGTACCTTGGTGTGACTCTAACCAAACAAGTGAAAGATCTGTATGACAAGAACTTCAGGTCTCTGAAGACGGGAATCAGAGAAGACCTCAGAAAATGGAAAAATCTTCCATGCTTGTGGATTGGCAGGATTAATATAGTAAAAATGACCATCTTGCCTAAAGCAATATACAGATTAAAGGCTATTTTATGAAGACTGATAAACTGAGTATATACATTCAGCTAGGAAGCCTGATTCATAAACTATCAGTAAATCTTCAGGATGGACTCAAGGAGGTAAGCAATCAATC
This sequence comes from Apodemus sylvaticus, assembly GCF_947179515.1. Lineage (NCBI taxonomy): Eukaryota > Metazoa > Chordata > Mammalia > Rodentia > Muridae > Apodemus > Apodemus sylvaticus. The sequence goes on from NC_067483.1 coordinate 51,710,550, forward strand.
CAATGAATACACTGTACAATCTTGGTTTATTTAAATTCTAGTCATTGTGGCTCAGGTGATCTTCCCTGATTGATGAAACTTAGTACATGCTGTCACAGTTGAATTTGGGAAGGGTACTGTATCCAAGGAACTCTAGTATATAAGTTGCTTTATCTTGCAGTATTACTTGTATCATTCTATGATATTTATTTGTAAACAGGACTATAATAGTTTATAACATGTCTGTAAGTCTTAAGGGAAATTTTTTTCATTGTGGTTATATTTCAGGAACTCAATACTGAGTTTCTGGGTAATGTTTCCTTTAATTCTGCAGTTGGCCTAATTCTCATTGAACATAGATCATTATATGATTCAAAAGACAGAGCACTATGAAAATTTTAAATGCAAATAAGGAAGATGGAAAAGTCCTTTTTAACCTTCCATGGTAATTGTTACTCAAGAGTTGCCCTAGAAGCTTATATAATATTGTAAGATGCTATTTTTGTCAACCTCTGATATGAAAATAAAAAGAAATAAAATTCTTAGTCATCACTATTGTTTATGTAAGTCATATTCAGTAGAATGTCAATCAATATGGTATAACATAACTATATTTTTTCTCTTCTATATCTTGATTTGATCTCAACTCAGATTAGACATGAAAGGGTTAAAACAAAATACATACTACCCGGTATGGTGAAATATAATACTTCCATATCAAAGATGGTATTGAATATTAATTGTTACTTTCTTTTTTTTAATTTTTTTAATTCAATATAATTTATTTACATTTCAAATGATTTCCCCTTTTCTAGCCCCCAACTCCCCGAAAGTCCCGTAAGCCCCCTTCTCTTCCCCTGTCCTCCCACCCACCCCTTCCCACTTCCCCGTTCTGGTTTTGTCGAATACTGATTCACTGAGTCTTTCCAGAACCAGGGGCCACTCCTCCTTTCTTCTTGTATCTCATTTGATGTGTGGATTATGTTTTGGGTATTCCAGTTTTCTAAGTTAATATCCACTTATTAGTGAGTGCATACCATGATGCACCTTTTGAGTCTGGGTTACCTCACTTAGTATGATGTTCTCTAGCTCCATCCATTTGCCTAAGAATTTCATGAATTCATTGTTTCTAATGGTTGAATAGTACTCCATTGTGTAGATACACCACATTTTTTGCATCCACTCTTCTGTTGAGGGATACCTGGGTTCTTTCCAGCATCTGGCAATTATAAATAGGGCTGCTATGAACAAAGTAGAGCATGTATCCTTATTACATGGTGAGGAATCCTCTGGGTATATGCCCAGGAGTGGTATAGCAAGATCTTCTGGAAGTGAGGTGCCCAGTTTTCAGAGGAACCGCCAGATTGCTTTCCAGAGTGGTTGTACCAATTTGCAACCCCACCAGCAGTGGAGGAGTGTTCCTCTTTCTCCACACCCTCTCCAACACCTGCTGTCTCCTGAATTTTTAATCTTAGCCATTCTGACTGGTGTAAGATGAAATCTCAGGGTTGTTTTGATTTGCATTTCCCCAATGACTAATGAAGTTGAGCATTTTTTAAGATGCTTCTCCGCCATCCGAAGTTCTTCAGGTGAGAATTCTTTGTTTAACTCTGTACCCCATTTTTTAATAGGGTTGTTTGGTTTTCTGGAGTCTAACTTCCTGAGTTCTTTATATATATTGGATATTAGCCCTCTCTCTGATGTAGGATTGGTGAAGATCTTAGAAATGAAAAGGGAGATATAACAACGGAAACTGAGGAAATCCAAAAAATCATCAGATCCTACTACAAGAGACTGTACTCAACACAACTGGAGAATCTGGAGGAAATGGACAATTTCCTTGACAGATACCAAATACCAAAATTAAATCAGGACCAACTAGACCATCTAAACAGTCCCATAATGCCTAAAGAAATAGAAGGAGTCATAGAAAGTCTTCCAACCAAAAAAAGCATAGGACCAGATGGTTTCAGTGCAGAATTCTATCAGACCTTCAAAGAAGAGTTAACACCAATACTCTTCAAACTATTCCACAAAATAGAAACAGAAGAAACACTACCCAATTCCTTCTACGAAGCCACAATTACGCTGATACCAAAGCCACACAAAGATCCAACAAAGAAAGAGAACTTCAGACCAATTTCCCTTATGAACATAGATGCAAAAATACTCAATAAAATTCTTGACAACCGAATCCAAGAACACATCAAAACGATCATCCACCATGATCAAGTAGGCTGTATCCCGGGAATGCAGGGTTGGTTCAATATACGGAAATCCATCAATGCAATCCACTACATAAACAAACTCAAAGAACAAAACCACATGGTCATTTCATTGGATGCTGAAAAAGCATTTGACAAAATTCAGCATCCTTTCATGCTTAAAGTCTTGGAGAGAACAGGAATTCAAGGCCCATACCTAAACATAGTAAAAGCAATATACAGCAAACCGGTAGCCAGCATCAAACTAAATGGAGAGAAACTTGAAGCAATCCCACTGAAATCAGGGACCAGACAAGGCTGCCCCCTTTCTCCTTATCTTTTCAATATTGTACTTGAGGTACTAGCTCGGGCAATTAGACAACATAAGGAGGTCAAAGGGATACAAATTGGAAAGGAAGAAGTCAAACTATCATTATTTGCAGACGACATGATAGTCTACCTAAGTGACCCAAAAAACTCCACTAGAGAACTCCTACAGCTGATAAACAACTTCAGCAAAGTGGCAGGCTATAAAATCAACTCAAGCAAATCAGTGGCCTTCCTATACTCAAAGGATAAGCAGGCTGAGAAAGAAATTAGGGAAATGACCCCCTTCACAATAGCCACAAACAGTACAAAGTATCTTGGGGTGACTCTTACCAAACATGTGAAAGATCTGTATGACAAGAACTTCAAGACTCTGAAGAAGGAAATGGAAGAAGACCTCAAAAAATGGGAAAACCTCCCATGCTCATGGATCGGTAGAATCAATATAGTTAAAATGGCCATTTTGCCAAAAGCAATATACAGATTCAATGCAATACCCATCAGAATCCCAACTCAATTCTTCACAGAGTTAGAAAGAGCAATTATCAAATTCATCTGGAACAACAAAAAACCCAGGATAGCTAAAACTATTCTCAGCAACAAAAGAAAATCTGGGGGAATCAGTATCCCTGACCTCAAGCAATACTACAGAGCAATAGTGTTAAAAACTGCATGGTATTGGTACAGTGACAGGCAGGAGGATCAATGGAACAGGATTGAAGATCCAGAAATGAACCCACACACCTATGGCCACTTGATCCTCGACAAAGAGGCTGAAAACATCCAATGGAAAAAAGATAGCCTTTTCAACAAATGGTGCTGGTTCAACTGGAGGGCAGCATGCAGAAGAATGCAAATTGATCCATTCTTGTATCCTTGTACTAAGCTCAAATCCAAGTGGATCAAGGACCTCCACATAAAGCCAGACACTCTGAAGCTAATAGAAAAGAAACTGGGGAAGACCCTTGAGGACATCGGTACAGGGAGAAAGTTTCTGAACAGAACACCAATAGCGCATGCTCTAAGAGCAAGAATTGACAAATGGGACCTCATAAAATTGCAAAGTTTCTGTAAGGCAAAGGACACCATCAAGAGGACAAATCGGCAACCAATTGTTACTTTCTATAGTGTGTTGAAAGAAATACTATTTAATTCACGTCTAAACCCCACAATTAATGTGTCAGAGTGAAACAATCATTTTTGGGGTGGGAGGCTTTTCTTTTACATGTAGAGATTTATTTTTCAAACTTAGCATTATATGTATTTCACTGACACTTTTTGATGATCATCATACCTTGATAATACAGGACAGAATTATATTCTGATGGATAATAAACGTCTCTTTAAACTATATGGTGATACAGAGCAGGAAAACTGCTTTAAGTAGGCATATTATGCCATTATTCCTGTCACAGCAAGACACCCTGCTTCTCTAAAACACAGGAAAAGAATTCTATATTGTAGATGTTCACTTACTGCAAAGACACATTGCTTCACTCCATATGAGTTTAGAACATACAATGGCATCACTACTTTATTATAATCTCTAAAGATGCAGAATCATTCTCTGTGTCCCATCTAGCTTTTATATTAAGCAAAATGAGTTTTTTTATTAACCTAGGTTCTATCAATATTTAATGATATAATTGATTTCTACAACAATCCAAGGAATTGGTAAAGATATAAGTTAACTATGCTTGCAAGAAGGGAAGAATAGTTATAAAATTAATCACGGATGCTATCTACAGTCATATCCTTTATTATTTGTGACCCATAAAAATGATAAAGTCATCAAGTCTGCTTTTGGACTACAATCTGGACCTTCTATAAGAGCTGTTTAAATCAAGACATCATTAATTTATCTGTCTGCCTGCTTGTCTGTCTGTCTATCTTTCTCTGAAGATAAGTACAAGTTCACAGACAGTTAATAGGTATGTCACTTTAGATAGTATTCTTGTTTCACTTCTGTATTTGTGATAAATACCCTGATATAAAGTCACTTCAGGGTGAAACAGCAAAGTTCAGATAAAATATTTATGGGGAACTTACAGTGGCAGAAGCTTGAACAGTTGGTCCTATTATTTTCATAGTCAATAGCAGTGAAAAAAATAAATAAATGTGTCATTGACAGTGGTCTGTGTCTTCCCACAGCAACTAATTTCATTAAAAAATTCCATAGAGATAGTTCCCTAGTCACACCTGATAAAGAATAGATATCATTGAGACTCTTTTCTCTGCTTATTCTTGTATTGTCAAATTGACAATTAAATCTAGCCATCACATATAGTTCCTGTCATAAATAGCTGTTAATTCATCTGAACACAATTGCATAGCATGCATCTGGGGCTATATCACATGATACTCCTAACAATTAAATGATTACAGCCAAGTTTGATAAAGAGGATATTTTCTTGTCTTTAACTGGATTCCCTGCCTGATATCTCTATACAAAGTAGTTAAATTTTATTTATAATTGCATTCAAAGATTTTTTTCAGTCAAGAAACTGAATTTTCTTAGCTTTCATAACTAACAAACATTCAGCTTCACTAATACATATAGATTAGCACATAAAAGATTAGTGTGTTTCTTTCTTAACACCTCAGTTACACTTCAGAAGGACAGCTATTCATTTAATATATAGCAAACAATCGTCAATTAGTCCCATCTCTACAGAGAAGTAAACAAAGACAAAAACCAACTTTCAGATTATTAAAAACAATTATTAGGTTCACTATGTTTTAGGTAGTAAAATGTCATTATTTTGTACAACTATGTAAGGAAGAAAATTAACTCTACTACACATTCTTATGCTGTTAACATTCTGTCAGCCATCTGAAAGATTATAATGCTTCAAATCCCCAGAAAATAAATTTCTAAACGGGACAATACATTCTCTATTTCTGGAGAAAATAGTTATTTGTAGTATTTTATTTCAGCACTTATATTTCTCTTACTTTGTGAAGTTTTCCTGTTATAGATGTCTCATTATTTCATTGATGATTCTATCAGTTATTTAAGTTAACATGTTGTTATGTTATTAAGCTTACTTCTAGATGTCTATGCCAATTATTAAACCCTGTGATTCTTTTTTGAATTTATTGATATATTTTTATTTACATTTCAAATGATTTCCCCTTTTCTGGGTCCCCACTCCCCACAAGTCCCATAAGCCCTCTTCCGTCCCCCTGTTCCTCCATCTACCCCTTCCTGCTTCCCTGTTCTGGAATTCCCCTATACTCTTGCACTGAGTCTTTCCAGAACCAGGGACCACTCTTCCATTCTTTTTGGACATCATTCAATTTGTGGATTATGTCTTGGGTATTCAAAGTTTCTAGGCTAATATCCATTTATCCGTGAGTGCATGCCATGATTGATCTTTTGAGACTGGGTTACCTCACTTAGTATGATGTCCTCCAGCTCCATCCATTTGTCTAAGTATTTCATGAATTTGTTGTTTCTAATGGCTGAATAGTAATCCATTGTGTAAATATACCACATTTTTTGTATCCATTCCTCCGTTGAAGGACACCTGGGTTCTTTCCAGCTTCTGGCTACTACAAATAGGGCTGCTATGAACATAGTGGGGCATGTGTTCTTATTGCATGCTGAAGAATCCTCTGGATATATGCCCAGGAGCGGTATAACAGGGTCCTTAGGAATTGTCATGCCCAATTATCAGAGGAACCACCAGACTGATTTCAAAAGTGGTTGCACCATCTTGCAATCCCACCAGCAGTAGAGGAGTGTTCCTCATTCTCCACATCCTTGCCAACACCTGCTGTCTCCTGAGTTTTTGACCTTAGCCATTCTGACTGGTGTGAGGTGAAATCTCAGGGTTGTTTTGATTTGCATTTCCCTAATGATTAAAGATGCTGAACATTTCTTAAGGTGTTTTTCAGCTCTCTGAAGTTCTTCATGTGAAAATTCTTTGTTTAGCCCCGTACCCCACTTTTTAATGGGGTTATTTGGTTCTCTGGAGTCTACCTTCTTGAGTTCTTTGCATATATTAGATATTAGCCCTCTTTCGGATTTAGGGTTGGTGAAGATCCTTTCCCAATCTGTTGGTGGACGTTTTGTCCTTTTGACAGTGTCCTTTGCCTTACAGAAACTTTGTAGTTTTATGAAGTCCCATTTGTCAATTCTTGATCTTAGAGCATAAGCTATTGGTGTTCTATTCAGGAACTTTTCCCCTGTGCCCATGTCCTCCAGGGTCTTCCCCATGTTCTTTTTGATTAGTTTCAGTGTGTGAGGTTTTATGTGGAGGTCCTTGATCCATTTGGACTTGAGCTTAGTATAAGGAGATAAGAATGGATCGATGCCCATTCTTCTGCATGTTGACCTCCAATTGAACCAGCACCATTTGTTGAAAAGACTATCTTTTTTCCACTGGATGTTTCAGTTCCTTTGTCGAAGATCAAGTGACCATAGGTGTGTGGGTTCATTTCTGGGTCTTCAATCCTACTCCATTGATCCACATGCCTGATATTGTACCAATACCATGCAGTTTTTATCACTATTGCTCTGTAGTAAAGTTTAAAGTCTGGGATACCAAATCCCCCTGAAGTTCTTTTACTGTTGAGAATAGTTTTAGCTATCCTGGGTTTTTTGTTATTCCAGATGAATTTAAGAATTGCTCTTTCTAGCTCTATGAAGAACTGGGTTGGGATTTTTATGGGATAGCATTGAATCTGTAGATTGCCTTTGGCAAGATGGCCATTTTAACTATATTAATCCTGCCAATCCACAAGCATGGAAGATTTTTCCATTTTCTGAGATCTTCGATTTCCTTCCTCAGAGATCTGAAGTTCTTGTCATATAGGTTTTTCACTTGTTTGTTTAGAGTCACCCCAAGATACTTTATGCTATTTGTAGCTATTGTGAAAGGAATCATTTCCCTAATTTCTTTCTCAGTCTGCTTATCCTTTGAATATATAAAGGCTACTGATTTGCTTGCATTGATTTTGTAGCCAGCCACTTTGCTGAAGTTGTTTATCAGCTGTAGGAGTTCTCTAGTAGAGCTTTCAGGGTCACTGAAGTATACTATCATATCATCTGCAAATAGTGATAGTTTGACTTCTTTCTTTCCAATTTGTATCCCTTTGACTTCCTTCTGTTGTCTAATTGCTCTAGCTAGGACTTCAAGAACTATACTGAAAAGATATGGAAAGAGGGGGCAGCCTTGTCTAGTCCCTGATTTTAGTGGGATTGCTTCAAGTTTCTCTCCATTTAGTTTGATGTTGGCTACCAGTTTGCTGTATATTGCTTTTGCTATGTTTAGATATGGGCCTTGAATTCCTGTCCTTTCCAAGACATGGAAGGATGCTGAATTTTGTCAAATGCTTTTTCAGCATCTAATGAAATGATCATGTGGTTTTTTTTTCTTTGAGTTTGATTATGTAGTGGATAACATTTATGGATTTCCGTATATTGAACCATCCCTGCATCCATGGGATGAAGCCTACTTGATCAAGGTGGATGATCGTTTTGATGTGTTCTTGGATTCGGTGGGCAAGAATTTTATTTATTATTTTTGCATCGATATTCATAAGGGAAATTGGCCTGAAATTCTCTTTCTTAGTTGGGTCTTTGTGTGGTTTTGGTATCAGCATAATAGTGGCTTCGAAGGAGTTGGGTAATGTTCCTTCTGTTTCTATTTGGTGGAAAAGTTTGAAGGGTATTAGTGTTAAGTCTTCTTTGAAGGTCTGATAGAATTCTGCACTGAAACCATCTAGTCCTGTGCTTTTTTTTTTGTTCGGAAGCCTATCTATGACCCCTTCTATTTCTTTAGGGGTTATGGGTCTGTTTAGATGGTCTATTTGATCCTGGTTTAATTTTGGTAATTATTATCTGTCTAAAAAAAAATGTCCATTGCCTCCAGATTCTCCAGTTGTGTTGAGTACAGGTTTTTGTAGTAGGATCTGATGATTTTTTGAATTTCCTCGGTTTTTGAATTCGATTTTTTGAATATCTCCATTTTCATTTCTAATTTTCTTAATTTGGATACTTTCTCTGTGCCCCTTGCTTAGTCTGGCTAAGGGTTTATCTATCTTGTTGATTTTTTTCACAGAACCAGCTTTTGTTTTTGTTGATTCTTTGTATGGTTCTCTTGGTTTCTGCTTGATTGATTTCAGCCCTGAGTTTGATTTCCTGTCTTCTTCTCCTCCTGGGTGCATTAGCTTCTTCTTGTTCCAGAGCTTTCAGTTGTTCTGTTAATCTTCTAGTGCATGCTCTCTCGAATTTCTTTTTGGAGGCACTCAAAGCTATGAGTTTTCCTCTTAGCACTGCTTTCATTGTGTCCCATATATTTGTGTATGTTGTGCCTTCATTTTCATTAAATTCTAAGAAATCTTTGATTTCTTTCTTTATTTCTTCCTTGACCAAGGTATCATTGAGTAGAGTATTGTTCAGTTTCCATGTGTATGTGGACTTTCTGTTGTTTTTACTGTTATTAAAGACCACTTTTACTCCACAGTGATCTTATAGGAGGCATGGGATTATTTCAATCTTCTTCTATTTGTTGAGGTCTGTCTTGTGACCAATTATATGGTCGATTTTGGAAAAGGTAACATGAGGTGCTGAGAAAAAGGTACAATCTTTTACTTTGGGATGAAAAGTTCTATATATATCTGTTAACTCCAATTGGTTCAAAGCTTCAATTAGTTTCACTGTCTCCCAGTTTAGTTTCTTTTTTCCTGATGGGTCCATTGGTGAGAGTGGAGTGTTGAAGTCACCCACAATTATTGTGTTAGATGCCATGTGTACTTTGATCTTTAGTAAAGTTTCTTTTATGAATGAGGGTGCCCTTGTATTTGGAGCATAGATGTTCATGATTGAGAGGTCTTCTTGTTGGATTTTTCCTTTGACCAGCAAGTAGTGACCTTCCATATCTCTTTTGTAGACATTAGGTTGAAAATCAATTTTATCTGAAATAGAATGGCAACTCTGGCTTGTTTCCTGGGACCATTTGCTTGTAGAATTGTCTTCCAGCCTTTTACTCTATGGTAGTTTTTGTCTTTGACACTGAGGTGTGTTTTCTGTATGCAGCAAAATGTAGGGTCCTGTTTACATAATCAGTCTGTTGGTCTATGTCTTTTTATTGGGCTAATGAGTCCATTGATGTTAAGAGATATTAAGGAGTAGTGGTTATTGCTTCCTATCATTTTTTATTTTAATTTTATACGTCTGTGGTTATCTTCTTTGGGTTTGATGAAAGAAGCTTAATATCCTGCTTTTTCCAGGGTATAGTTTCCCTCGTTTTCCCCCTATTATCCTTTGTAGGGCTGGGTTTGTACAAAGATATTGTGTAAATTTGGTTTTGTCATGGAATATCTTGGTTCCTCCATCTATAGTAATTGAGAGTTTCGCTGGGTATAGTAGTCTCGGCTGGCATTTGTGTTCTCTTAGAGTCTGCATGAGCTCCGCCCAGGATCTTCTAGCTTTCATGGTCTCTGGTGAGAAATCTGGTGTAATTCTGATAGGTCTTCCTTTATATGTTACTTGGCCTTTTTCTCTTACTGCCCTAAGTATTCTTTATTTGTTTAGTACATTTGGGGTTTTGATTATTATGTGACAGGAGGTATTTCTGTTCTGGTCCAGTCTGTTTGGAGTTCTGTAGGCTTCTTGTATATTCATGGGTATCTCTCTCTTTATGTTAGGGAAGTTTTCTTCCATAATTTTGTTGAAGATATTTGCTGGCCCTTTAAGTTGTAAATCTTCACTCTCATCAATGCCTATAATCCTTAGATTTGGCTTTCTCATTGTGTCTTGGATTTCCTGGATGTTTTGGATTACAAGCTTTTTGCATTTTGCATTTTCTTTAACTGTTGAGTCCATGGTTTCTATGGTATCTTTGGCATCTTTCTAGATAGAGATTCTTTCTTCTATCTCTTGTATTCTGTGGTTGATGTTTGCGTCTATGGTCCCTGATTTTTTCCCAAGGTTTTCTATCTCCAAAGTTGTCTACCTTTGTGCTTTCTAAGTCGTTTCTACTTCTGTTTTTAGATCCTGGAAGTTTTTGCTCAGTTCCCTCATTTGCTTGTTCGTGTTTTCCTCTAATTCTTTAAGAGATTTTTGTGTTTCCTCTTTCATGACTTCTGCCTGTTGATCAAAGTTCTCCTGTATTTCTTTAAGTGATTTTTGTGTTTCCTTCTTATTGGCTTTTGTATTCTCCTGAATTTCTTTCAATGATTTTTGTGTTTCTCTTGTAAGGGCTTCTAAATTTTGATCCATTTTCTCCTGAATTTCTTTAAGTATGTCCTTCATGTGTTCCTGTACCAGCATCATGACCAGTGATTTTAAATCCAAATCTTGTATTTCTGGTGTGTTGGGGTATCCAGGACTTGATATTGTTGGAGAATTGGGTAGAGATGCTGCCATAATGCCTTGGTTTCTGTTAGTAATGTTCCTATGTTTGCCTTTAGCCATCTAGTTCTCCCAGGTGTTAGATGGTCTTATTGTCACTGGCTGATGCTTCAACCTACTATGGATCTTTAAGGTTATCTCTGTAACACTGGATGACTGGGTTTCCTCTGGCACAGATTACTGATATGCTGCCTTCCTCTTTTGTGCCTTTGGAGCCCTTCTCAGTCTTGCCTCAAGCAATGTTATACTTAAGTTGTCGAGGTCAACCAGGTGTTCTCTGTCTGCTCTATTATGGAGCGAAGATGGTGTGTTGGGGTCACTCCCTCTGTTGATTCTCACATAGGACACAGGTTCCGCGATGGACTGGCTTACAGATGAACCATCTATGTGTTCAGTTCCTTGGTGCAGGCAGACCCCTGGTGATTTGCACCACCAGAGATCTAAAGCTCAGGGTGATACAGTACCTAGTGACCCTTTTCTGTCCTGGCAGGCAGAGAGTATGGCCGTGGGGCTTCTCTCCTTCCTCAGCTCTCTGTGCAGGACAAAGGCCCTGTGCCTGGCGGGCTGGCAGACAAAAGCAGCCTATGTGCTCAGTTCCTTGGTGCAGGCAGACCCCTGGTGATTTGCAACACCAGAGAACTAAAGCTCTGGGCGATACAGTACCTAGTGATCCTTTTCTGTCCCTGCAGGCAGCAAATATGGCCGCGGGGCTTCTCTCCTTCCACAGCTCTCTGGGCAAGACAAGGGCCCAGAGTCCGGCGGGCTGGCAGACAAACCGCCTATGAAACCCTGTGTTTCTAAAAACAAATGTGCAGGTTAGAAATTTGACTCATCCGAGACTTACATTAAAGAAGTAAAAAACAGCTAAAAAATGAAAATGTATACACTAATATTTCCTACACTTGAGAACATAGAACTTTCCGGATTATTTTACAGAAGCAGTGTTTTTAGTAGTAAACCTAGGCTCTCCAAACATTATTTTTCCCCATGCCAATGAGGAAAAAACAGTAAGTGACTTGATTATTGCTATCGAGTATTATTTAAAACTTAAAAAGATTCCCAAATGATATTTGGGGAAAATACTTTTGAGTCATGAAATTTACTTGATTATACAAAATATTAAATGTTTAAAATGAACAGTAATTAAAGTCTTCTTTATTTATAATTTTTATTTTCAATATTCTTTGTTTACCTTAAAGATGTTTTTCCCTTTCCAGGTTTCCCCCTCCCCATAAGTTCCCTAAGCCCTCTTCCCTGATTCTCCTATCAACCCCCTGCTACTTCTCTGCCTTGGTATTTCCCTACAATGCTGAAAATGCCCTCAAGCATTTTCAGGACCAGGGACCTCTCTTTCCTCCTTCTTGGGAGTCATTTGTTATGTGAATTGTGTCTTGGGTATTCAGAGTTTCTGAGCTAATATCCACTTATCAGTAACTGTATTCCATGTGTGTTCTTTTGTGATTGGGTTATCTCACTTAGGATGATATTTTATGACAAAACCAAGTTTACCCAATATCTATCCACAAACCCAGCCCTAAAAAGGATAATAGGAGGACAACACCAATACAAGGAGGGAAACTTCACCCTGGAAAAAGCAAGATAGTAACCTTTCATCAAACCCAAAAGAAGTTAAGCATTCAAATTTAAAAATAATGTCAAAAATGATAGGAAGTAACAATCACTATTCCTTAATATCTCTTAACATCAATGGACTTAATGCCCCAATAAAAAGACACAGACTAACTGAATGGATATGTAAACAGGAACCTACATTTTGCTGCTTACAGGAAACACACCTCAGGGTCAAAGACAAACACTACCTTAGAGTAAAAGGCTGAAAGACAATTTTACAAGCAAATGGTCTCAGGAAACAAGCTGGAGTAGCCATTTTAATATCAGATAAAATTGACTTTCAACCCAAAGTCATCAAAAGAGACCCTGAGGGAAACTTCTTGCTGGTCAAAGGAAAAATACAAAAAGAAGAACTGTCAATCCTGAACATCTATGCCCCAAATGCAAGGGCACCCTCTTTCGTAAAAGAAACTTTATTAAAACTAAAAGCATACATTGCACCTAACACAATAATTGTGGGTGACTTCAACACTGCACTTTCCTCAATGGACCAATCAGGAAAACAGAAACTAAACAGGGACACAATGAAACTAATTGAAACTTTGGACCAATTAGATTTAACAGATATATATAGAACATTCTATCCTAAAACAAAAGAATATACCTTTTTCTCAGCACCTCATGGTACCTTCTCCAAAATCGACCATATAATTGGTCACAAGACAGACCTCAACAAATATAAGAAGATAGAACTAATCCCATGCCTCCTATCTGATCACTATGGAGTAAAAGTGGTCTTCAATAGCAACAGAAACAACAGAAAACCCACATACACGTGGAAACTGAACAATACTCTACTCAATGATAACTTGGTCAAGGAAGAAATAAAGAAAGAAATTAAAGACTTTTTAGAACACAATGAAAATGAAAACACAACATACCCAAATCTATGGGACACAATGAAAGCAGTGCTAAGAGGAAAACTCATAGCCCTGAGTACCTCCAAAAAGAAAATGGAGAGAGCATACATTACCAGCTTAATGACACACCTGAAAGCCCTAGAACAAAAAGAAGCTATTTTGCCCAGGAGGAGTAGAAGGCAGGAAATCATCAAACTCAGGGCCGAAATCAATCAAGTAGAAACAAAGAGAACCATACAAAAAATCAACAAAACCAGGAGCTGGTTCTTTGAGAAAATCAACAAGATAGATAAACCCTTAGCCAGACTGACCAAAGGGCACAGAGAAAGTATCCAAATTAACAAACTTAGAAATGAAAAGGGAGATATAACAACGGAATCTGAGGAAATCCAAAAAATCATCAGATCCTACTACAAGAGCCTGTACTCAACACAACTGGAGAATCTGGAGGAAATGGACAATTTCCTTGACAGATACCAAATACCAAAATTAAATCAGGACCAACTAGACTATCTAAACAGTCCCATAATGCCTAAAGAAATAGAAGGAGTCATAGAAAGTCTTCCAACCAAAAAAAGCACAGGACCAGATGGCTTCAGTGCAGAATTCTACCAGACCTTCAAAGAAGAGTTAACACCAATACTCTTCAAACTATTCCACAAAATAGAAACAGAAGGAACACTACCCAATTCCTTCTACGAAGCCACAATTACGCTGATACCAAAGCCACAAAAAGATCCAACAAAGAAAGAGAACTTCAGACCAATTTCCCTTATGAACATAGATGCAAAAATACTCAATAAAATTCTTGCTAACCGAATCCAAGAACACATCAAAACGATCATCCACCATGATCAAGTAGGCTTTATCCTGGGAATGCAGGGTTGGGTCAATATACGGAAATCCATCAATGCAATCCACTACATAAACAAACTCAAAGAAAAAAACCACATGGTCATTTCATTGGATGCTGAAAAAGCATTTGACAAAATTCAGCATCCCTTCATGCTTAAAGTCTTGGAGAGAACAGGAATTCAAGGCCCATACCTAAACATAGTAAAAGCAATATACAGCAAACCGGTAGCCAGCATCAAACTAAATGGAGAGAAACTTGAAGCAATCCCACTGAAATCAGGGACCAGACAAGGCTGCCCCCTTTCTCCTTATCTTTTCAATATTGTACTTGAGGTACTAGCTCGGGCAATTCGACAACATAAGGAGGTCAAAGGGATACAAATTGGAAAGGAAGAAGTCAAACTATCATTATTTGCAGACGACATGATCGTCTACCTAAGTGACCCAAAGAACTCCACTAGAGAGCTCCTACAGCTGATAAACAACTTCAGCAAAGTGGCAGGTTATAAAATCAACTCCAGCAAATCAGTGGCCTTCCTATACTCAATGGATAAGCAGGCTGAGAAAGAAATTAGGGAAATGACCCCCTTCACAATAGCCACAAACAGTATAAAGTATCTTGGGGTGACTCTTACCAAACATGTGAAAGATCTTTATGACAAGAACTTCAAGACTTTGAAGAAGGAAATGGAAGAAGACCTCAAAAAATGGGAAAACCTCCCATGCTCATGGATCAGTAGAATCAATATAGTTAAAATGGCCATTTTGCCTAAAGCACTATACAGATTCAATGCAATACCCATCAAAATCCCAACTCAATTCTTCACAGAGTTAGAAAGAGCAATTATCAAATTCATCTGGAACAACAAAAAACCCAGGATAGCTAAAACTATTCTCAGCAACAAAAGAAAATCTGGGGGAATCAGTATCCCTGACCTCAAGCAATACTATAGAGCAATAGTGTTAAAAACTGCATGGTATTGGTACAGTGACAGGCAGGCAGATCAATGGAACAGGATTGAAGATCCAGAAATGAACCCACACACCTATGGCCACTTGATCCTCGACAAAGAGGCTGAAAACATCCAATGGAATAAAGATAGCCTTTTCAACAAATGGTGCTGGTTCAACTGGAGGGCAGCATGCAGAAGAATGCGAATTGATCCATTCTTGTCTCCTTGTACTAAGCTCAAATCCAAATGGATCAAGGACCTCCACATAAAGCCAGACACTCTGAAGCTAATAGAAAAGAAACTGGGGAAGACCCTTGAGGACATCGGTACAGGGAGAAAGTTTCTGAACAGAACACCAATAGCGTATGCTCTAAGAGCAAGAATTGACAAATGGGACCTCATAAGGTTACAGAGTTTCTGTAAGGCAAAGGACACCATCAAGAGGACAGATCGGCAACCAACAAATTGGGAAAAGATCTTCACCAATCCTACATCAGATAGAGGGCTAATATCCAATATATATAAAGAACTCAAGAAGTTAGACTCCAGAAAACCGAACAACCCTATTAAAAAATGGGGTACAGAGTTAAACAAAGAATTCTCACCTGAAGAACTTCGGATGGCAGAGAAGCATCTTAAAAAATGCTCAACTTCATTAGTCATTAGGGAAATGCAAATCAAAACAACCCTAAGATTTCATCTTACACCAGTCAGAATGGCTAAGATTAAAAATTCAGGAGACAGCAGGTGTTGGAGAGGGTGTGGAGAAAGAGGAACACTCCTCCACTGCTGGTGGGGTTGCAAATTGGTACAACCACTCTGGAAATCAGTCTGTCGGTTCCTCCGAAAACTGGGCACCTCACTTCCAGAAGATCCTGCTATACCACTCCTGGGCATATATCCAGAGGATTCCCCACCATGTAATAAGGATACATGCTCTACTATGTTCATAGCAGCCCTATATATAATTGCCAGATGCTGGAAAGAACCCAGGTATCCCTCAACAGAAGAGTGGATGCAAAAAATGTGGTATATCTACACAATGGAGTATTATTCAGCCATTAGAAACAATGAATTCAAGAAATTCTTAGGCAAATGGATGGAGCTAGAGAACATCATACTAAGTGAGGTAACCCAGACTCAAAAGGTGAATCATGGTATACACTCACTAATAAGTGGTTATTAACCTAGAAAACTGGAATACCCAAAACATAATCCACACATCAAATGAGATACAAGAAGAAAGGAGGAGTGGCCCCTGGTTCTGGAAAGACTCAGTGAAACAGTATTCGGCAAAACCAGAACGGGGAAGTGGGAAGGGGTGGGAGGGAGGACAGGGGAAGAGAAGGGACTATCGGGTAGTGGGGGGGCTAGAAAAGGGGAAATCATTTGAAATGTCAATAAATTATATCGAATAAAAAAATATTTATATTAAAAAAATAAAAACTAGAAAAGAGAAAGGCCATAAATTGAGAGATTCTGTCTGGAATTTACAGAGTCTTGATTGAAGGATAATAAAGATATATGTGAATGATATTGACCATAAATTTGAACTACTAATGATAAAATGAAGACATGAAATGAATGTGGCTACTCTTTATGTCAGTGGTATGATGGTATAAGGATGCCCCACACAGTGTCTTACTGCCCGAAGACCATAAGAACACTGTCCAGAGAAACATATTAGAAAAACAGAAGAGGTAATAGAAGCAACTGAGTGTCAGAGTTCTTTTAGTCATTTATTTCTAAAATTCACCGTGTAAATTCATAAACCACTTGACTGACAGAAGTGACATTTTGTCTGTTTTGATGTTGTTCAGGTCTATGCCATGCAGCTACACTTCCTATGAATTCATGGTTGCAACCACCCTGTTATGTTAAAGAAGTAGTTTTTCTGCAGTCATCAATTGCCTTTGGCTTTTACAATCTCTTCTCCTCTTCTCTTCTCTTCTCTTCTCTTCTCTTCTCTTCTCTTCTCTTCTCTTCTCTTCTCTTCTCTTCTCTTCTCTTCTCTTCCCTTCCCTTCCCTTCCCTTCCCTTCCCTTCCCTTCCCTTCCCTTCCCTTCCCTTCCCTTCCCTTCCCTTCCCTTCCCTTCCCTTCCCTTCCCTTCCCTTCCCTTCCCTTCCCTTCCCTTCCCTTCCCTTTCCCTTCCCTTCCCTTCCCTTTCCCTTCCCTTCCCTTCCCTTTCCCTCCTTTCCTCTCCCTTCCCTTCCCTTCCCTTCCCTTCCCTTCCCCTCCCCTCCCTTCCCTTCCCTTCCCCTTCCCTCCCTCCCTTCCTCTACTCTCCCTTTCCCTCCCTTCCCCTCCGCTCTGGTCCCCTCCCCTCCATCCCCCTCCCCTCCGTTCCCCTCTCCTTCATTCCCCTCCCTTCCTCTTTTTTCTCTTCTCTTCGCTCTACTGTAATGATCCTAGAACCTTAGGAGGAAAGAATGTGACTCAAATCACCCATTTGTGGCTGTGTGAGCTCTCCACAACCTTATTCTCTGTAAACTGAGTGATTGTGTATGGGCCTCTTCTTTTAAAAAAGGATGACTTGATTTGAGTTAAGAGACATATTACTATGTGGGTACAAATATAAGTGCTCATGAGGAGTGCAATATTGCGCTCATTTAGCAAAATAGCAGTATTAAGTTCTGCCCAAGTCCCTATTCACTAACCATATATGATTTCTTAGTCTCATTAATGGTACCATGTTTTAGTTCTGTCTTATGGAGATGGCCTTAAATCCAATCAAAATGAACTTTGTCACTTGCATGGCATTCATGACACTATTGCATCAGTTGTCATATCTTCCTAGTCCACACATTGTTGTAGCACACATGGTTCATAGTTGAGTTATACTTGAATACTTCAGTAGTATAGACAGAGTGTTCCAGTGACATTGAGAGGCAGCCAGAAATGTGATGCTATACTATTGGCAATTGATGACTAGAAGAAGGAGATGAATAGAAGAGGGAGATTCAGTTGTCTGAGAATGTGAGTTTTTAGAAGCTATCAAGTTCCAATAGATAGTTGTATACTTATGCACATATTGGGAGTACTAAGTGAAATGAGTGGGTGTAAAATTAAAAATGTATAAATGGGAAGAAATCATAATTGGTAGAATACTGGAAGAATAATAATGTAGGAAATGGGAATATATTTGATCAAAATATAATGGCATGAGTAAAATTCTCAATAGCAACATCTTATTTTTAAAGATTAAAATATAATTATATTCTTTCCCTCTTTTCCTTCATTCAACCTATTCTATTGCTCCATTCTTACTCCCTCTTAGATGTTACATTCTCTCAGATTCTTGATTTCTTTTTCCTTAATTACTACTGTGTATGTATGCATGTGTGCATGCATACACATATGCACACATGTATATGAATGTACATGTAAGTAAAGCAAATAAATGTGTAAACACAATCTTTGGAAACAATTTCTGATCTGACCAGTCAGTGGTATTAGATTAAAAATTTAGAAATGAAAAGGAAGACAAAACAACTGACACCAAAAATTTCAAAGATTCATGAGGACATACTTTACAAATATGGACTCAACCAAACTGGAAAATCTAAAAGAAGTAGAGAATATACAAGAAACATAAAGAAATAATATCTTAAAGCACAAATGTATTATTATTACTACTACAATTATTATTACTATTATCCGTCATATAAGAGCTATTTACCATTAGATGAAAGTTGGAACAGAAAGTAAATATTAAGAAATAAATCTATCCATGGATGTGGAAATTGGTATGTTAAGTGAAAGAATCTGTGCACCAGGAACACAAATATAATATGATCTTACTCATAGATTATAAAAGGTTGGCTTCTGAATTGGGGAATGCCAGGACAGGGATGTGGGTGCCACACAAACTACAGTGTTGTCTGTGTGACATGACAATTTGTCATCAAGGCAGACAGGAGAAAAGTGTTCCTCGGGCCTAGGCTCCCTGGCACTCCTTAGCAGAGTGCCCACCTCTGGCCTTGAAAAGTGCCTTGATGTTCTCCAAAGATACTGCGCTTCCTGTGTTATGGGTTCTGCATGGTGTCTTTCTTCCTCCTCCTCCTCCTCCTCCTCCTCCTCCTCCTCCTCCTCCTCCTCCTCCTCCTCCTCCTCTCCTTCTCCTCCTCCTCCTCCTCCTCTCCTTCTCCTCCTCTTCCTCCTCCTCCTCCTCCTCCTCCTTCTCCTTTCCCTCCTCCTCCTTTTCCTCCTCCTCCTCCTTTTTCTCCTCCTCCTTTTCCTCCTCCTCCTCCTCCTTCTTCTTCTACTTCTACTTATTCTTCTTCATTCTTTATACAGCACACTCTCAGCCAATAAGCTGGTTAATTGATGAAGGAGGAGTTGATGTTCCTGGAGGAAGGAAAAGAGGATGTGGTGGTTACTCCTATTGTTCCCAGTCCTAAACTCATCGTGTTGAACCTTAGTGAAAGTATGTCTTGGAACGTTTCTCATCAGCCTACCTTTTTACTTCTAGTCTTATCAAAGGTAGTGTGCAAAGAATATGAGACATTAGGGAATGTTATGAATAGTTTGTAGTGGGAAGAACACAGTATGAAAAAGTATAGGACTACCGATAAGCTATTGCTTTATACAGGTACTTACGATAAGGAAGGTAATAGATGGGTAAAAGCATTAAAGGGCAGAAGGTCCTATAATATTCTTTAAATAATAGAGATATATTACCTTGAGCCAGACCGCCTTGGTGTTTGCTGTCCAGGGAAGTACAGAAGGCTCTTGTAATGAATATGTCCTCATTCTTAAGGCATTCTGACTTTTGGTGGCAGAAGAAGGTTTATAATATACAAATTGGCCTGAAAGCCCAGGTTCTCCTATTGATTATTAACGCAACTTTCAGTAACCACAAGTTAGACTCGAACACCACATGTCTAAGGTTCATGACCTAAGTTTGCTTTTGATCATGGTTCATAGAGCAAGAGTTCCCGTGGGCACCATGTCATGTCTACTTATTGTTCTAATTAAGATGGTAATGTACTTTTTTTATGTTCCTGGAGATGTGCCAACCCTAAACTGTTCCTCAGTATACTATAAAAATATCTTGCTAAAAAGTAAAGTTGCAGCAGGTTCAAACCGCTTCTGGTGTGTCTGTCTGTCATTACCTTGCCGCACCAGTGCCCTCCTGAGTACCAAAGCCCTGGTTTTATCACAGTTGTGACTTCCCCAACTGGGTTAGTCCATGGCATGTGGGAGTGGGTGGGTTGGTGAGCAGGGTTAGGGGAGATGGGTTAGGGGGTTTTCAGAGAGGAAACCAGGAAAGGGGATAACATTTGAAATGTAAATAAAGAAAATATCTAATAATTTTTTTAAGTTGATTTTATAAAAGTTGACTAGAAATGTACTTTTCAAATTTTCACAGGCTTATGTGATGCAGAAGTCTGATCAATGAATACTAGATGGTTTGTGGAAGTGTAACAAATTGTTTTATGGCTTTCTATAACAGACTAAATATAGGCAGTGATATTATATTGCATATCTTTATCTCAGGATTCTAGAAAAAGGAAATTTTCAGTATCTCATCATAAAGAAATTATTATTGATTGCTGATAGACAGGGTCACTCTGATTTAAGATAGGACACGTTGTGAATATTGATTGTAACATTTTATGTCACTCTGTAAATGTGTTTGCATATTTATGTTTTCATATATCACTTATAATTTCATTTCAAAGAAGCATTAAAATTAGCTAAACAGATATTCAAAATGAAGAGTGTTCCAAAAGATAAAAAACCAGTATGTCATATAGTCCTGTGAAAGCTGTAAACTTGGTATGTGTCTTAGCCACTGCTGTATTGATGTGAAAAGGCAGCATGACTGGGGGAACTTCTGTAAAGGAAAGCATTTAACTGGCGGCTGGCTTATAGTTTCTGAGGTTAATCCATTGCCATCATTGTGGGAAGCTTGGCACACAGCCAGATATTGTGTTGGAGAAGTAATTGAGAGTTATAGATCTTGATCCACAGGAAGAGAAAAGAAGAAAGAGAGGACAAGAGGCAGAGGGAGAAGGAAGAGAGGGAAAGAAAGAGAGGCAGGTAGGGAGGGATGGAAGAAGGGAGGGAGGGAGAGGGAGAGGGAGAGGGAGAGACTAATTCTGGGCTTGACATGGGTTTTGAAACATCAAATCCACACTTCTTAATCTTTATAATCTTTTCAAATTATGCTGCTCAATGGTGAATATGCATACAAATACACGAGTCTATGGGATCCATTACTATTCTAACCACTATTGTATCTTTGAAAAGCAAGAGAAAGCTGACACGCAAAGCAGGTAGAAATACTTAAAGAAGTAAGTTGAAAGAATAAAGATTAGAATATAAAGATCCATTTAAGTCATGAAAGGAAATTTAAATTTTCTATAAATACAATGGTATGCCAACAGAAGCAAATGGAACAAAAAAGATGACTCTTTTATTTTCAATCAAGAAAGATATCATTTGATGTTTTAGACAAATAGAGTATAAGCAAAAAAAATATAAGATTAATTTAGTAAGGCATTATGTGGGGCAACTAAATTAGGAGATTTTTCTATTAAGGATTTTTTGGTGGGAAAATCGAGAAATACATATGTTTCTGCTGGATCCACCATTCTGAAACTTCATCATATGTTAAGAAATGAGATGTGAGGGTTGAGAGAGGAGGGCAAATTAGAATGATCTCTTTTGTTGCTTAAAAACATAAGGGTGAATTTGTTGCATTTACTGATATGGAGGAATTTTTGAAACAAGTTTGTAAAAGAATGATATTGTATGATGATGTTTTAGACACGGTAAATTTTGAGGTGTCTGCCAGAAATTCAAATGCCTGTATTGTAAGTCAGTCATTGGATATTTTCCCAGAAACATCTTATTTAGCAGAAGATGGCTATATAGTATTTCAACAATCAGTCTTACTAAATTGTAAGACTCGGGAAGATTTCTCTCATCTTAGTATTTGTTTTTTGAACTTCTCCTTGAAACATAAATGTCACTATCTCAAAACTTCAGAATAAATGGAAGCCCAGAAAATGGGACAGCACTGCATTTATAAGGATGCATATATATATATATATATATATATATATATATATATATATATACACACATATACATATACATATACATATACATATACATATACATATACATATACATATACATATACATATACATATACATATACATATACATATACATATACATATACACAGACATATACACATACATATATACATACATATATACATATATACATACATATTACATACATATGTTCATTTTTTGCCTAGAGGTCACATACCACAATGAAGTAAGGCTCATCTCTTACTTTTCTGCTCACTGTTATGTAAACACAGAAAGATATGAGACATGTAGTTTTTACATTTTAATGTATAAATGGTGTATGAGACTTGAGGCATTTTAATACAGCAACATGGCTGCTCTGGTAAAAGATCACATCCAAAGACCTTGTATGTCTATGTGATTTGGAACAAATGCAGACATAGCCTGGATTACAATATAATCTGGTGGGAATACACATACACCCTTAATATACACCTTTAGTCACAAACAATCACATGTAATTGAGGAGCAGACTAAGTAATGAATCAGAGAATGATTTGACAGGATGAGTCAGAGACAGGATATTTCTAGCAGAGGAATGAGAAACTATTTAAGAAAAGCACAAAGTCAGTCAGTTGAGTTGAGTGTAGCTGAGTTCATGTGTGAGTTAATGTAGTTCAGAGCAGGCCATCAAAGGCAGTTGAAGGCAAAGAATAAGAAGGAGCCAGATTAATACAAATTGCTAGGATTTAAGGCCAAGAAATTAATTCAATAAGAAGCTGAGAGAAGCCAGATTGAATCATGTAATTCGGAGAGGAGTTTGACCCAGAATAACTGAGTTGAGTTCAGAAAGAACTAGAAAGAATAAACTCATTCACCACTAATATCAGATAAATAAGTTACTTTTAAGACTTTACCTCTTTAATGACAATGTGAAAATCCCCAACGATTTACTCCCTAGCAAAAACTATCATTCTAGTGCAAAAAAATACTCAAGCAAGCAAGCAAGCAAGCAAGTAATCAATCAATCAAAAAGTTCTACAAAGAAAATTGTTCTAAGGGAATAGAGAAAAAAGTCAAAACATCATTTTCTTAAATGATAAAATTTGAAAGAGACAGAGAGTATTGATTTCATTTGAATAAAATTCCATTTTTCTTATTTCATCCTTCTAATTACGTTTGATGGTAATTCCACTTTCAGAGGAAATAAACATAAAGATGGGTCATATTTTCCAGTCATCAGATTATCTATCACTAGAACACACCACCAACATTTACCATGCTTTTATTTTACGAGTAAGTTTCAATTCTCGTGAGCATCTTCGGATATTAAGAGCTTCCTTCTCCCATAATCTTCCATTATGGAAGATTACCCTTCCATCCTACACAGGTATATATGGGAAGTTCTACCCTTTCTATCATAGGCTGGTGACAACCAAAGGACCTTTATTTGCTCATGGGCCAGAAATTCCATTAAGGAAAGACAAGGAAGGTACATCACAGGCTACTGCTATACTAAATATACTGAATAGTGGATCAATTAATTGCTGATTGGTCAGGGAGAAAATTTATAAGAAAAGAAAACTGATAATCTCCTGAAAAGAGCTGACTTAATTTGAAGCAATGTGTGTAGAAAACTGAATCATAAGTGTGATCTAGATCTGCCATCTTTGCACCCAGATGGACTAGACAAGCAACACCAGGTACACATATCCCGAGTTTAACATCGCTCAGGACACAGCCAGCCAGGCTTCTGCCTGTGCCCAAGGCCTGGGAAGCTCTGCGGTCAATCTGTGTGCCAGCCCTGTCTTGGGCCGTTTGCCCTTCAGAGTGATCAGCACTTGGCAAGGTTCCCTGCAGCATCTGCCATTTTTCTCCAGGATGGACTAGACAGGCAACACCAGGAACACAGAGATATCCTAACTTCAACATCACTCAGGACACAGACCGATGGGCTTCTGCCTGTACGCAAGGCCTGGGAAGTTCTGCGGGCAATCTGTGTGCCAGCCCTGTCCTTGGCCGTTTGCCCTGCAGAGTGATCTGCACTTGGAGGGGGTTCCTGAAGCATCCACTGTCTTCACTCCTGGACTGTCCAGATGGGCAGCACCTGGTACACAGAGACAACATTTCTTGGGGCATGGAACACCAGGGCTCCAATTGCACCCAAGTGTAGGACATCCCATCAGCAATCTGTGCCAGGGGAAACACAGGTATCCAGAGGTGCAGAAATAGCCTTACAGGCTCACAGGAGGTTCAAGCACCAGCCAGTGACAACAGGACTAATTAACGCCAGAGATAACCAGATGGCAAAAGGCAAACATAGGAATGTGACTAACAAAAATCATGGCAATATGGCAGCATCTGAACCCAATTCACCAACAAGAGCAAGTCCTCCATACTCCAACAGAGTAGAAAAACAACAATTGGATTTAAAATCACATATCATGTTGATATTAGAGGATTGCAAGAAGGACATAAATAAATCTCTTAAAGAAATACAGGATAATATGAATCAAAAGGTAGACATCCTACAAAGGAAAAACAAAAAACATTTAAAGAAATTCAGGAGAATGTGGGTCAACAGATAGAAGCCAATAAGGAGGAAATGAAAAAAAACAAAAACAAACAAACAAAAAAAAAACACTTAAAGAAATACTGGAGAACTTGGGTCAACAGGCAGAAGACATGAAAGAGGAAACACAAAGGTCTCTTAAAGAATTACAGGAAAACACAAAGAAACAATTGAAGGAACAACACAAAACCATCCAGTTCTAAAAACAGAAATAGAAACAACTAAGAATCACAAAGGGAGAAAACTTTGGAGATAGAAAACCTTGGGAAGAAATCAAGGGTCATAGATGCAAATATCAACAACAGAATACAAGAGAAAAAAAAAAGAAGAATGAATCTCAGATGCCGAAGATACCATTGAAGGCATTGACTCAACAGTCAAAGAAAATGCAAAATACAATAAGCTTGTAACCCAAAACATCCAGAAAATGCAGGACACAATGAGAAGACCTAACCTAAGGATTATAGGTTTAGATGAGAGTGAAAATTTACAACTTAAAGGGCCAGCAAATATCTTCAACAAAATTATGGAAGAAAACTTCCCTAACCTAAAGAAAGAGATGCCCATGAAGATACAAGAAGCCTACAGAACTCCAAACAGACTGGACCAGAGCAGAAGTATCTTCCGTCACATACTAACCAAAACCCCAAATGTACTAAACAAAGAAAGAATATTAAAGGCAGTAAGAGCAAAAGGCCAAGTAACATATAAAGAAGACCTATCAAAATTACACCAGACTTCTCACCAGAGACCACAAAAGCTAGAAGATCCTGGGCAGATCTCATGCAGAATCTAAGAGAACACAAATGTCAGCCAAGTCTACTATACCCAGCAAAACTCTCAGTCACCATAGATGGAGAAACCAAGATATTCCATGATAAAGCAAAATTTACACAGTATCTTTCCACAAACCCAGTCCTACAAAGGATAATAGGTAGAAAATGACAATACAAGAAGGGAAACTACACCCTGGAAAAAGCAAGATACTAAACTTCTTTCACCAAACCCAAAAGAAGATGACCACTCAATCATAAAAGTAATATCAAAAATAACAGGGAGTAATAATCACTACTCCTTTATATCTCTTAACATCAATGGAATCAATTCCCCCCAAAAAAGATATAGACTAACAAACTGGATATGTTAATAGGAGCCTATATTTTGCTGTGTACAGGAAACACACCTCAGTGTCAAAGACAAACACTACCACAGAGTAAAAGGCTAGAAAACAATGTTACAAGCAAATAGTCTCAGGAAACAAGCCAGAGAAGCTGCCATTCTTTTTTTTTTAATTCGATGTATTCTTTATTTACATTTTAAATGATTTCCCCTTTTCTGGGTCCCCACTCCTCCCAAGTCCCATAAGTCCTCTTTCCTCCCCCTGTTTCTCTAGCTACTCCTTCCCACTTTCCCGTAATGGTATTCCCCTATACTGCTGCACTGAGACGTTCCAGAACCAGGGGCCACTCCTCCATTCTTTTTGGACCTCATTTAATGTGTGGATTATGTCTTGGGTATTCCAAGTTTCTAGGTTAATATCCACTTATCAGTGAATGCATACCATGATTGATCTTTTGAGACTAGGTTACCTCATTTAGTATGATGTTCTCCAGCTCCATCCATTTGTCTAAGAATTTCATGAATTCATTGTTTCTAATGACTGGATAGTACTCTATTTTGTAAATATTCTACATTTTTTGTATCCATTCCTTCGTTGAGGGACACCTGGGTTCTTTCCAGCTTCTGGTTACTACATATAGGGCTTTTATGATCATAGTGGAGCATGTGTCCTTATTGTATGCTGGGGAATCCTCTGGGTATATGCCCAGGAGTGGTATAGCAGGGTCCTCAGGAAGTGTGATGCCCAGTTTTCTGAGGAACCTCCAGACTGATTTCCAAAGTGGTTGCACCATCTTGCAATCCCACCACCAGTGGAGGAGTGTTCCTCTTTCTCCACATCCTCGCCAGCACCTGCTGTCTCCTGAATTTTTGACCTTAGCCATTCTGACTGGTGTGAGGTGAAATCTCAGGGTTGTTTTGATTTGCATTTCCCTAATGATTAATGATGTTGAACATTTCTTAAGGTGTTTCTCAGCCCTCCCAAGTTCTTCATATGAAAATTCTTTGTTTAGTTCTGTACCCCACTATTTAATGGGGTTATTTGGTTCTCTGAGTTCTACCTTCTTGAATTCTCTGTATATATTAGATATTAGATTTTAGCCCTCTGTCAGATTTGGGATTGGTGAAGATCCTTTCCCAATCTGTTGGTTGACGTTTTGTCCTTTTGACAGTGTCCTTTGCCTTACAGAAACTTTGTAATTTTATCAGGTCCCATTTGTCAATTCTTGATCTTAGAACATAAGCTATTGGTGTTCTATTCAGGAACTTTTCCCCTATGCCCATGTACTCAAGGGTCTTCCCAAGTTTCTTTTCTATTAGTTTCAGTGTGTCAGGTTTTATGTGGAGGTCCTTGATCCATTTGGAGTTGAGCTTAGTACAAGGAGATAATAATGGATCAATTTGCATTCTTCTGCATGCTGACCTCCAATTGAACCAGCACCATTTGTTGAAGAGACTATCTTTTTTCCACTGAATGCTTTCAGCTCCTTTGTCGAAGATCAAGTGATCACAGGTGTGTGGGTTCATTTCTGGGTCTTCAGTCCCATTCCATTGATCATCTTGCCTGACATTGTACCAATACCAGGCAGTTTTTATCACTATTGCTCTGTAGTAAAGTTTGAGGCCTGGGATACTGAATCCCCCTGAAGTTCTTTTACTGTTGAGAATAGTTTTAGCTATCCTGGGTTTTTTGTTATTCCAGATTAATTTGTGAATTTCTCTTTCTAGCTCTATGAAGAACTGAGTTGGGATTTTGATGGGGATTGCATTGAATCTGTAGATTGCCTTTGGCAAGATGGCCATTTTAACTATATTAATCCTGCCAATTCACGAGCATGGAATATTTTTCCATTTTCTGAAATCTTCTTCAATTTCCTTCTTCAGAGATCTGAAGTTCTTTTCATATAGGTCTTTCACTTGTTTGGTTAGAGTCACCCCAAGATACTTTATGCTGTTTGTGGCTATTGTGAAGGGTGTCATTTCCCTAATTTCTTTCTCAGTCTGATTACCCTTTGAGTAGATAAAGGCTACTGATTTGCTTGAGTTGATTTTGTAGACAGCCACTTTGCTGAAATTGTTTATCAGCTGTTGGAGTTCTCTAGTAGAGTTTTTTGGGTCACTTAAGTATACTATCATATCATCTGCAAATAGTGATAGTTTGACTTTTTCCTTTCCAATTTGTATCCATTTGACCTCCTTATGCTGCCATTCTAATATCAGATAAAAGTGACTTTCAAACCTAAAGTCATCAAAAGAGACACAGAAACTTCTTACTGGTCAAAGGAAAAATCCACCAAGAAGACCTCTCGATTCTGAACATCTATTCTCCAAATGCAAGGGCATCCTTATTTGTAAAAGAATCTTTAGAAAATTCAAAGCACACATTGTACCTAACACAATAATTGTCTGTAATTTCAACACTCCACACTCCTCAATGGACTGATCAGGAAAACAGAAACTAAACAGGGACACAATTAAACTAATTGAAGCTTTGGACCAATAGGATTGTACATTATATATATATATATATATATATATATATATATATATATATATATATATATATATATATATATATATAACATTTCATCCTAAAGCATAAGAATATACCTTTTTCTCAGCACCTCATGGTACCTTCTCCAAAATCGAACATATAATTGGTCACAAGACAGACCTCAACAGATATAAGAAGATCAAACTAATTACATGCCTCCTCTCAGATCACTATGGCGTAAGAATGGTCTTCGATAGCAACAAAAACAACAGAAAGCCCACATGCACATAGAAGCTGAACAATACTCTACTCAATGATACCTTGGTCAAGGAAGAAATAAAGAAAGAAATAATATTTTTTAGAATTTAAAGAAAATGAAGGCACAACATACCCAAATTCATGGGACACGATGGAGGCAGTGTTAAGAGGAAAACTCATAGCCCTGAATGCTTCCAAAAAGAAATTGGAGGAAGTATACACTAGCAACTTAATGGCCCACCTGAAAGCCCTGGAACAAAAAGAAGCTAATTCACCCAAGAGGAGTAGAAGACAGGAAATCATCAAACTCAGGACTGAAATCAATCAAGTAGAAACAAAGAGAACCATACATAGAATATTGTATACATACAACATACATACATACATACATACATACATACATACATACATACATACAATGAAACCAGGAGCTGATTCTTTGGGAAAATCAACAATATAGGGAAACTCTTAGCCAGAAAATTCAGAGGGCACAGAGACAGTTTCCAAATTAACAAAATTAGAAATGGAAAAGGAGATATAACAACAGAAAAGGAGAAAATTCAAAAAATCATCAGACCTTACCACAAAAGCCTATACTCAACACAACTGGAAAATCTGGAGGATGGGCAATTTCCTAGACAAATACCAAATACCAAAAATAAATCAGGATCAAATAGATCATCTACACAGTCCTATAATCCGTAAAGAAATAGAAGTTGTCATTGAAAGTCTTTCAACCAAAAAACAAAACAAAACAAAAAAAACAACACTGGAAAAGATGATTTTAGTACAGAATTCTATCAGATCATCAAAGAAGACCTAACACCAATACTCTTCAAACTATTCCACAAAATTCAAACAGAAGGAACACTACCCAACTCATTCTTTGAAGCCACAATTACGCTGATACCAAAACCACACAAAGATCCAAGAAAGAAAGAGAACTTCAGACAAATTTCCCTAATGAATATCAATGCAAAAATACTCATTAAAATTCTTGCCAACTGAATCAAAAAACACATCAAAATGTTCATTCACCATGATCAAGTGGGCTTCATCCCAGTGATGCAGGGATGTTTTAATTTATGGAAATCCATCAATGCAATCCACTACATAAACAAACTCAAAGAAAAAAAAACACATGGTAATTTCATTCGATGCTGAAAATGCTTTTGACAAAATTCAGCATCCTTTCATGCTAAAAGTCTTGGAAAGCACAGGAATTCAATGCCCATACCTAAACATAGTAAAAGCAATATTCAGCAATCCAGTAGCCAACATAAAACTAAATGGAGAGAAACTTGGAGCCATCCCAATAAAATCAGGGACTAGACAAGGGACATCTCCATGTCTTTTCAATTTAGTACTTGAAGTTCTAGCTAGAGTAATTAGACAACATAAGGAGGTTAAAGGGATACAAATTGGAAAGGAAGAAGTCAAACTATCGCTATTTGCAGATGATATGATAGTATATTATGTGACCCAAAAACCTCCACTAGAGAACTCCTACAGCTGATATACAACTTCAGCAAAGTGGCTGGATATAAAATAAACTCAAGAAAAGCAGAAGCCTTCCTCAACTCAAAGGATAAGAAGGCTGAGAAAGAAATTAGGGAAATGACACTCTTCAAAATAGCCACAAACAATATAAAGTATCTTGGTGCGACTCTAACAAAACACATGGAATATTTTTATGACAAGAACTTCAGGTTTCTGAAGAAGGAAATCAAAGAAGACATCAGAAAATGGAAAAATCTTCCATGCTCATGGATTGGCTGGATTAATATAGTTAAAATGGCTATCGTGCCAAAAGCAATATACAGATTCAGTGTAATGCCCTCAAAATCCCAACTCAGATGTTCATAGAGTTAGAAAGAGCAATTCTGACAGCGTGCTCCGGTGGGTGCAGCCCCACAGAGCTTAGGTTCCAGCCCTGAGGCCTCTGGCAGGAGCTTTCAGATCTCTGCCTCGGGATCCAGAACAGCCTGGGCTACAACATCACATTTCCAGGTCCTGCAAGAAGCCAGAGGGTCACCCATGAGGCCAGCTGGGAGGAGACAGTGTGCTCTGGTGAGGCCAGCAGGCCCCTGGCGGGAGCCTCCAGGTCTCTGCTTCAGATCTGAACAGCCTAGGCCTCAACACCCTATCTCCAGGAAGTACAAGAGGCCTGCTGTGCACCAGAGGCCAGCTGGGAAGAGGCAGCTTGCACTGGTAAGTCCAGCATTGAGAACAAGACCAACTAACACCAGTGAACACTAGATGGCAAAAGGCAAACGCAGGAACGTCACTCACAGAAATCAAGGCAATATGGCAGCATCTAAACCCAACTCTCCTTTAACAACATTTCCTGGATACCCCACCACACCAGAAAAACAAGATTTGGATTTAAAAATCACTGGTCATGATGCTGGTACAGGAACACATGAAGGACATACTTAAAGAAATTCAGGAGAAAATGGATCAAAAGTTAGAAGCTCTTACAAGGGAAACACAAAAATCATTGAAAGAAATTCAGGAGAATACAAAAGCCAATAAGAAGGAGACACTAAAATCACTTAAAGAAATACAGGAGAACTTTGGTCACCAGGCTGAGGTCATGAAAGAGGAAACACAAAAATCTCTTAAAGAATTTCAGGAAAACACAAACTAGCAAGTGAAGGAGCTAAGCAAAACCATCCAGGATCTAAAATCAGAAGTAGAAACTAACAAGAAAACTCAAAGGGAGACACCTTTGGAGATAGAAAGCCTTGGGAAGAAATCAGGGGACATAGGTGCAAATATCAACAACAGAATACAAGAGATAGAAGAAAGAATCTCAGATGCTGAAGATACCATAGAAACCATGGACTCAACAGTTAAAGAAAATGCAAAATGCAAAAAACTTGTAACCCAAACATCCAGGAAATCCAGGACACAATGAGAAGACCAAACCTAAGGATTATAGGCATAGATGAGAGTGAAGATTTACAACTTAACGGGCCAGCAAATATCTTCAATAAAATTATGGAAGAAAACTTCCCTAACCTAAAGAGAGAGATGCCCAAGAATATACAATAAGACTACAGAACTCCAAACAGACTGGACCAGAACAGAAATACCTCCCATCACATAATCAAAACCCCAAATGTGCTAAACAAAGAAAGAATATTAAAAGCAGTAAGAGAAAAAGGCCTAGTAACATATAAAGGAAGACCTATCAGAATCACACCAGACTTCTCACCTGAGACTATGAAAGCTAGAAGATCCTGGGCAGATCTCATGCAGAATCTAAGAGAATACAAATGCCAGCCAAAACTATTATACACAGCAAAACTCTCAATCACCATAGATGGAGAATCTCAGATATTCCATGACAAAACCAAGTTTACCCACTATCTATCCACAAACCCAGCCTGACAAAGGATAATAGGAGGAAAACACCAATACAAGGAGGGAAACTTCACCCTGGAAAAAGCAAGATAGTAACCTTCTTTCATCAAACCCAAAAGAAGATAATCAATCAAATTTAAAAAATAACATAAAAAGTGACAGGAAGTAATATTCACTATTCCTTAATATCTCTTAACATCAATGGTCTCAATGCCCCAATAAAAAGATGTAGACTAACCAACTGGATAAGTAAACAGGACCCTATATTTTGCTGCATACAGGAAACACACCTCAGTGTCAAAGACAAACACTCCCTTAGAATAAAAGGCTGGAAGACAAATTACAAGCAAATGGTTTCAGGAAACAAGCTCGAGTAGCCATTCTCATATCAGATAAAATTGACTTTCAACCCAACATCATCAAAGGAGACTCTGAGGGACACTTCTTGCTGGTCAAAGGAAAAATACAACAAGAAAAACTCTCAATCCTGAACATCTATGCTCCAAATGCAAGGGCACCCTCATTCATAAAAGAAACTTTGCTAAAGCTCAAAGCACACATTGCACCTAACACAATAATTGTGGGTGCCTTCAACACTGCACTTTCCTCAATGGACTGATCAGGAAAACAGAAATTGAACAGGGACACAGTGAAACTAATTGAAGCTTTGGAACAATTAGATTTACCAGACATATATAGAATATTTAATCCTAAAGCAAAAGAATATACCTTTTTCTCAGCACCTCATGGTACCTTCTCCAAAATCGATCATATAATTGGTCACAAGACAGACCTCAACATATATAAGAAGATCGAAATAATCCCATGCCTCCTATCAGATCACTATGGAGTAAAAGTGGTCTTCAATAGCAACAACAACAACAAAAAAAAAAAACAGAAAACCCACATACACGTGGAAACTGAACAATATGCTACTCAATGATACCTTGGTCAAGGAAGAAATAAAGAAAGAAATTAAAGACTTTTTAGAATTTAATGAAAATGAAGACACAACATAGCCAAATCTACGGGACATAATGAAAGCAGTGCTAAGAGGAAAACTCATTGCTCTGAGTGCCTCCAAAAAGAAAATGGAGAGAGCATACACTACCAGCTTAATGACACACCTGAAAGCCCTGGAACAAAAAGAAGCTATTTCACCCAGGAGGTGTAGAAAGTAGGAAATCATCAAGCTCAGGGCTGAAATCAATCAAGTAGAAACAAAGAAAACCATACAAAGAATCAACAAAACCAGGAGCTGGTTCTTTCAGAAAATCAACAAGATAGATAAACCCTCAGCCAGACTAACCAAAGGGCACAGAGACAGTATACAGGTTAACAAACTTAGAAATGAAAAGGGAGATATAACAACAGAAACTGAAGAAATTCAATCATTAGATCCTACTACAAAAGCCTATATTCAACACAACTGGAGAATCTGGAGGAAATGGACAGTTTCCTAAACAGATATCAGACACCAAAACTAAATCAGGATCAAATAGATCATCTAAACAGTCCCATAACAGGTGAAGAAATAAAAAGGATCATAGAATGTCTCCCAACCAAAAAAGCACAGGACCAGATGGCTTCAGTGCAGAATTCTATCAGACCTTCACCAATACTCCTCAAACTATTCCACAAAATAGAAACAGAAGGAACTCTACCCAACTCGTTCTATGAAGCCACAATTACGCTGATAACAAAACTACACAAAGATCCAACAAAGAAAGAGAACTTCAGGCCAATTTCTCTTATGAATATTGATGCAAAAATACTTAATAAAATTCTTGCCATCCGAATCTGAGAACACATCAAAACGATAATCCACCGTGATCAAGTAGGCTTCATCCTAGGGATGCAGGGATGGTTCAATATAAGGAAATCCATCAATGCAATCCACTACATAAACAAACTCAAAGAAAAAAACCATATGATCATCTCATTAGATGCAGAAAAAGCATTTGACAAAATTCAGCATCCTTTCATGCTAAAAGACTTGGAAGAAATAGGAATTCAAGGCCCATACCTAAACATCATTAAAGCAATATCCAGCAAACTGGAAGCCACCATCAAACTAAATGGAGAGATACTTGAAGCAATCCCACTAAAATCAGGGACTAGACAAGGCTGTCCTCTCTCTCCATTTTCAATATAGTACTAGAAGTTCTAGCTAGAGCAATTAGACAACATAAGGAGGGCAAGGGGATACAAATTGGAAAGGAAGAAGTCAATTTATCCCTATTTGCAGATGACATGATAGTCTACTTACGTGACCGAAAACCTACACCAGAGAACTCCTACAGCTGGTAAACAACTTCAGCAAAGTGGCTGGTTATAAAATCAAATCAAGCCAATCAGTTGCCTTCCTATACTCAAAGGATAAGCAGGCTGAGAAAGAAATTAGGGAAACGACACCCTTCACAATAGCCACAAACAATATAAAGTATCTTGCTGTGACTCTAATCAAACAAGTGAAAGATCTATATGACAAGAACTTCAGGTCTCTAAAGAAGGAAATCAAAGAAGACCTCAGAAAATGGAAAAATCTGCCATGCTTGTGGATTGGCAGGATTAATATAGTTAAAATGGCCATCTTGCCAAAGGCAATCTACAGATTCAATGCAATCCCCATCAAAATCCCAACTCAGTTCTTCATAGAGCTAGTAAGAGCAATTCACAAATTCATCTGGAATAACAAAAAACCCAGGATAGCTAAACCTGTTCTCAGCAACAAAAGAAATTCTGGGGGAATCATTATCCCTGACTTCAAGTAATACTACAGAGTAATAGTGATAAAACTGCATGGTATTGGCACAGTGACAGTCAAGTGGACCAATGGAATAGAATTGAAGACCCAGAAATGAATCCACACACCTATGGTCACTTGATCTTCGACAAAGGAGCCGAAAACATCCAGTGGAAAAAAGATAGCCTTTTTAACAAATGGTGCTGGTTCAATTGGAGGTCAGCATGCAGAAGAATGCAAATTGATTTATTCTTATCTCCATATACTAAACTCCACTCCAAGTGGATCAAGAACCTCCACATAAAACCAGACACACTTAAACTAATAGAAAAGAAAGTGGGGAAAACCCTTGAGAGCATGGGTACAGGGGAAAAGTTCCTGAACAAAACAACAATAGCTTATGTTCTAAGATCAAGAATTGATAAATGGGACCTCATAAAATTACAAAGTTTCTGTAAGGCAAAGGACACTGTTAAAAGGACAAAATGGCAATCAACAAATTGAGAAAGGATATTCTCCAACCGTACATCTGATAGAGGACTAATATCTAATATATACAAAGAACTCAAGAAGTTAGACCCCAGGGAACCAAATAACCCTATTAATAAATGGGGTACAGATAAACAAAGAATTTTCACCTGAAGAAATTCTTATGGCCGAGAGGCACCTTAAGAAGTGCTCAATATCATTTGTCATTTGGGAAATACAAATCAAAACATCCCTGAGATTTCACCTTACACCAGTCAGAATGGCTAAGGTCAAAAACTCAGGAGACAGCAGGTGTTGGTGAGTATGTGGAGAAAGAGGAACACTCCTCCACTACTGGTGGGGCTGTAAGATGGTACAACCACTTTGGAAATCAGTCTGGTGG
The DNA here is from genome assembly GCF_947179515.1 of Apodemus sylvaticus. Classification (NCBI taxonomy): domain Eukaryota; kingdom Metazoa; phylum Chordata; class Mammalia; order Rodentia; family Muridae; genus Apodemus; species Apodemus sylvaticus. The sequence goes on from NC_067483.1 coordinate 51,746,202, forward strand.
TTCCTCAGAAAAATGGACATGACACTTCCGGAGGACCCTGCTATACCTCTCCTGGGCATATACCCAAAGGATTCCCCAGCATGCAATGAAAACGCGTGTTTCATTATGTTCATAGCAGCCTTATTTATAATAGCCAGAAGCTGGAAAGAACCCAGATGTCCCTCAAAGGATGAATGGATACAGAAAATGTGGTATATTTACATAATGGAATACTACTCAGCAATTAGAAACAATGAATTCACAAAATTTTTAGGCAAATGGTTTGATCTGGAAAATATCATCCTAAGTGAGGTAACCCAATCACAAAACAATACACATGGAATGCAATCTCTGATAAGTGGGTATTAATTTGCCCAGAAGCTCTGAATACCGAAGGCACAAAATGCATAACAAGTGATTCCCATGAAGAAGTATGGAGAGGGTCCTTATCCTGGAAAGGATTGATCTAGCGTTGGAGGGGAATATAAGGACAGAGAAAAAGGAGGGAGGTGATTGGAGAATGGGTAGAGAGAAGAAGGTTTATGGGACATATGGAGAGAGGGTATCTGGGAAAGAGGAAATCATTTGGAATGCAAACAAAGAATATAGAAAATAAAAATATTAAAATGAAAAAAAAAGAAAGAGCAATTCTTAAATTCATCTGGAATACAAACACCCAGGATAGCTAAAACTATTCTCAACAGTAAACAAACTTCGGGAGGAATCATTATCCTGGATCTCAAGCAATAGTACAAAGCAATAGTTTTAAAAACTTCATGGTATTGGTACAGTGAAAGGCAGGTAGAAAAATGGAACAGGAATGAAGACCCAGAAATGAACCCACACACCTATGGTCACTTGATCTTTGACAAAGGAGCAGAAAAAATGTAGTTGTAAAATGATAAACTTTTTAATAAATGGTGCTGGGTCAACTGGAGGTCAGCATGCAGAAGAATGCAAATCGATCCATTCTTATCTCCTTGTACTAAGCTTAACTCCAAGTAGGTCAAGGACCTCCACATAAACCCAGACACACTGAAACTAACTGAAAAGAAACTGGGGAAGTCCCTTGAGGACATGGGCACAGGGGAAAAGTTCTTGAATAGAACACCAATAGCTTATGCTCTAAGATCAAGAATTGACAGATAGGACCTCATAAAATTACAAAGTTTCTGTAAGGTAAAGGACACTGTCAAAAGGACAAACCAGCAACCAACAAATTGGGAAAAGTTTTTCACCAACCCTACATCTGACAGAGGGCTAATATCCAATATATACAAAGAACTCAAGACGTTAGACCCTAGAGAACTAAATAACCCTATTCAAAATGGGGTACACATCTAAACAAAAAATTTTCACATGAAGAAATTCGAATGGCTGAGAAGCACCTTAAGAAATGTTCAACAACATTATTTATTAGGGATATGCAAATCCAAACAACCCTGAGCTTTTACCTCACACCAGTCAGAATGACTAAGTTCAGGAGATAGCAGGTGTTGGTGAGGATGTAGAGAAAGAGGAACACTCCTCCACTGCTGGTCGGATTGCAAGATGGTACACCCTCTCTGGTAATCAGTCTGGCAGTTCTTCAGAAAACTGGGCATGACACTTCCAGAAGACCCTGCTATACCACTCCTGGGCATATACCCAGAGGATTCCCTGGCATGCAATAAGGATACATGCTGCACTATGTGCATAGTGGCCTTATTTGTAATAGCCAGAAGCTGGAAAGAACCCAGATGTCTCTCAATGGAGGAATGGATACCGAAATTGTGGTATATTTACAGAATGGAGTACTCAGGAATTAAAAACAATGAATTCATGACATTTTTAGGTGAATGGTTGGAACTAGACAATATCATCCTAAGTGGGGTAACCCAATCACAAAAGAACACACATGGAATGCAATCACTGATAAGTAGATATTAGCACAGACGCTCTGAATACTCAAGACACAATTAGCATATCAAATGATTTCCAAGAAAAAGGAAGAAGAAGGCCCTGCTCCTGTAAAAGCTTGTTGCAGCAATGTAGACTATTCTGAGGACAGATAAGTGGGAGGGGGAATGAGCAGAGAGAAGAAGGCTTATGGGACTTATTGGGAGGGGGGAACCTGGAAAGGTGAAATCATTTGGAATGTAACCAAAGAATGTAGAAAATAAATAAAAAACAGAACAAAACAAAAGAATAAGTGTGATCTATAAAACAATAGCCCTTCTTCATTAAGAGAAACAAGTAAAGCCACATTCCACATGGTTCATTAGAGAACAGAGAATGAACCAAGTAAAGAAAGCTCTCTTCGCGTCAGAATAAGCTTCGGACTAGTCAAGAAATTATATACCATTTATAACACTCCCTAAATTCAATAGAGCAGTTGGTGACATTTTTGTAGATAGGACATTGTTAAAAATGAGAATAACTAACTGGTTCAACTGCTACTCACCATGTAGAAGAATGAACATTTATTCATTCTAATCATCTTGTTCAAATCTCAAGTTCAAGAGAGTCAAGGACCTCCACACAAAACCAGAAGCATTAAAACTAATAGAAGAGAATGTGGGGAATAGTCTCAAATAGAGGGACACTGGGGAAAAGTTCTTGAACAGAACACCAATGGCTTATGCTCTAAGTTCAAGAATTGTCAAATGGGTCCTCATAAAATTGCAAAGTTTCTATAAGGGAAAGGACACTTTCAATGGGACAAAATTGTAACCAATAGGTTTGGAAAAGATATTTACCAATCCTACATATGATAGAAGGCTAATATATAATATATACAAAGAACTCAGGAAATTAGACTACAGAAAATCAATTAACCCTATTAAAAATTGGGCACAGAGCTAAGCAAAGAATTCCCAACTGAAGAAACTTGAATGGTTGAGAAACACCTAAAGAAATGTTCAACATCTTAGTTGTCAGGGAAAAACAACCCTGAGATTCCACCTCACAACAGTTTGGATGGCTAAGACCAAAAACTCAGGTGACAGCAGATGCTGACAGGGATGTAAATGAGAATCACTCCTCCATTTTTGGTGGGATTGCAAGCTGGTACAACCACTGTAGAAATCAATCTGGCAGTTCCTCAAAAAAGTGGATATAGTATTACCTGAGAACCTAGCTATACCATTCCTGGGCATATACACAGAATATTCTCCAACATATAACAAGGACATATGCTCCTCCATGTTTATAAAAAGTCTTATTTATAATAGCCAGAAGTTAAAAAGAACCCAGATGTCCTTCAACAGAGGAATGGATACAGAAAATGTAGTACATTTATACAACGGGGCACTACTCAGCTATTAAAAACAATGACTTCATGAAATTCTTAGGCAAATGGATGGTACTAGAAAATATCATCCTGAGTGAGGTAACCCAATCACAAAAGCACAAACATGGTATATACTCACTAATAACTGTATATTAACCCCAAAGCATGGAATACCCAAGATTCAATTCACGAGCCACATGAAGCTCAAGAAGAAGGAAGACGAAAGTGTGAGTGCTTCAGTTCTTAGAAATGGGAGCAAATGCAGAGGCAAATGTAGAGGCAAAGTGTGGATTAAAGGCCATCTAGGGACTGCCTCACCTGGGGATCCATTCCATATGCAGTTAAAAAATGCAGACTCTATTGTATCCACAAGGCAGTGTATCTAAGTTGTGCATGCTGAGAGAAACCTGTTATAGCTATGTTGTTAGAGGCTCTGCCAGAGCCTGACATACAGAGGTGGATGCTCGCAGCCAACCATTGAACTGATAACAGGTTCCCCAATGGAGGAGTTAGAGAAAAGATTGAAGGAGCTGAAGGGGTTTTCAACCCCATAGGAAGAACACAGTATCGACCAAGCAGAGCTCCCAGGGTCTAAACCAATCAGTGCACATGGAGGGACACATGGCTCTAGCCTTATATATAGCATAGGATGGCCTCTTCGGGCATTAATGGGAGAATAGGCCTTTGGTCCACTGAAGGTTAGATGTCCAAGTGTAGGAAAATGTGAGTGCAGGAATGCAGGAGTGGGTAGGTTGGTGGGGGTACACCCTCATAAAAGCAGGAGGAGGGGAGATGGAATAGGGGTTTCTGTGGGGGGGATCAGGTAAAGGGATAACACTTGAAATGTAAATAAATAAAAAGCCAATAAAAAATGTAAGAGCAACTAATCGCTAGTCACATCTAAGTGTCAGTCAACTTAACAGAGAAGTGTATAAATACCGAGTCAAAGAAAACCCTGCTAATAGTGTTGTCATCTTGGGTGATTATACACATGCTCAAGGATGAGCCCTCTGAGGGTAGCATATAAAGAAATAAATTTTATTCTGGTTTCTTTTCTGGAGGCTGACCATAGACTGGCATCATTTTAGCTTCTGCGGAGGCCTTTTTTGTTGCTCCATGACATGGTAGAGGAGCAAGGTGGTGGGAGAAAGAGAAACAAAGATACCCAAAATGAATTTACAATAATTAACTGGCAAGAATTAACTCACAGTGTTAAGGATGAACTCACTCCTATTAAAAAGGCATTGTTCCTTGTTTAACTCTGTACCCCATTTTTTAATAGGGTTTTCTGGTTTTCTGGAGTCTAACTTCTTGAGTTCTTTATTTATATTGGATATTAGCCATCTATCTGATGTAGGATCCCAATTTGTTGGTTGCCAATCTGTCCTTTTGATGGTGTCCTTTGCCTTACAGAAACTTTGTAATTTTATGAGGTCCCATTTGTCAATTCTTGATCTTAGAGCATATGCTATTGGTGTTCTGTTCAGAAACTTTCTCCTTGTACCGATGTCCTCAAGGGTCTTCCCCAGTTTCTTTTCTATTAGCTTCAGAGTATCTGGCTTTATGTGGAGGTCCTTGATCCATTTGGATTTGAGCTTAGTACAAGGAGACAAGGATGGATCAATTCGCATTCTTCTGCATGCTGACCTCCAGTTGAACCAGCACCATTTGTTGAAAAGGCTATCTTTTTTCCATTGGATGTTTTCAGCCCCTTTGTCGAGGATCAAGTGGCCATAGGTGTGTGGGTTCATTTCTGGATCTTCAATCCTGTTCCATTGATCTGCCTGCCTGTCACTGTACCAATACCATGCAGTTTTTAACACTATTGCTCTGTAGTATTGCTTGAGGTCAGGGATACTGATTCCCCCAGAATTTCTTTTGTTGCTGAGAATAGTTTTAGCTATTCCAGATGAATTTGATAATTGCTCTTTCTAACTCTGTGAAGAATTGAGTTGGGATTTTGATGGGTATTGCATTGAATCTGTATATTGCTTTTGGCAAAATGGCCATTTTAACTATATTGATCCTGCCAATCCATGAGCATGGGAGGTTTTCCCATTTTTTTGAGGTCTTCTTCCATTTCCTTCTTCAGAGTCTTGAAGTTCTTGTCATACAGATCTTTCACATGTTTGGTAAGAGTCACCTCAGGGTACTTTATACTGTTTGTGGCTATTGTGAAGGGGGTCATTTCCCTAATTTCTTTCTCAGCCTGCTTATCCTTTGAGTATAGGAAGGCCACTGATTTGCTTGAGATGATTTTGTAACCTGCCACTTTGCTGAAGTTGTTTATCAACTGTAGGAGTTCTCTAGTGGAGTTTTTTGGGTCACGTAAGTAGACTATCATGTCATCTTCAAATAATGATAGTTTGACTTCTTCCTTTCCAATTTGTATCCCTTTGACCTCCTTATGTTGTCGAATTGCCCGAGCTAGTACCTCAAGTACAATATTGAAAAGATAAGGAGAAAGGGGGCAGCTCACCTAAAGAATTTCGGATGGTGGAGAAACATCTTAAAAAATGCTCAACTTCATTAGTCATTAGGGAAATGCAAATCAATACAACCCTGAGATTTCACCTTACACCAGTCAGAATGGCTAAGATTAAAAATTCAGGAGACAGCAGATGTTGGCAAGGATGTGGAGAAAGAGGAACACTCCTCCACTGCTGGTGGGGTTGCAAATTGGTACAACCACTCTGGAAATCAGTCTGGCGTTTCCTCCGAAAACTGGGCACCTCACTTCCAGAAAATCCTGCTATACCACTCCTGGGCATATACCCAAAAGATTCCCCAGCATGTAATAAGGATACATGTTCTACTATGTTCATAGCAGCCCTATTTATAATTGCCAGAACTTGGAAAGAACCCAGGTATCCCTCAACAGAAGAGTGGATGCAAAAAAATGTGATATATATACACAATGGAGTACTATTCAGCCATTAGAAACAATGAATTCATGAAATTCTTAGGCAAATGGATGGAGCTGGAGAACATCATACTAAGTGAGGTAACCCAGACTCAAAAGATGAATCATGGTATGCACTCACTAATAAGTGGATATTAACCTACACAACTGGAATACCCAAAACATAATCCACACATCAAATGAGGTACACGAAGAACGGAGGAGTGGCCCCTTGTTCTGGAAAGACTCAGTGAAGCAGTATAGAACAAAATCAGAACAGGGAAGTGGGAAGGGTTGGGTGGGAAAACAGTGGGAGGGAAGGGGACTGATGGGACTTTTGGGGAGTGGGGGTCCAGAAAAGGGGAAATCATTTGAAATGTAAGTAAATATATCAATAAAAAAAGGCATTGTTCCAATAAATGAGTATGCAGCTCTAATGGCTTAGCTACCTTTCCTACCCCCCTTCTGCCCTGCTTCCCAACACTATGATGTTGGGAATAACATTCTACAATACACTGTAGAGAAGTCTAATTAGTCTTATGTTGTTCTAGGATTGACTCTGTTGTTCATAATAACAGCCCTATTTTTAAGCAAGTATGGCTAATATTCAAGGTAAGATTCATCTTCAAGTATATATTACTTTATTTCTGTGCCAACAAACAATGATAACATGCTAATAATGTAAAAAGTGCAGTGACATAATTGGTTTATAATATGAAGCAAAATTTGGAGTATAATCAGCTTTCTTAGAAAATTTTAATGTATAAACTTGACAATGCTGGTTGCAGTATTGTTTGGTCAAATACCACACTAGAGATTTTAATGAATTTTCATATATAAAAAAATATATATATGAGAATTCTGTCTACAATAGGTTACTACAAAGTACTTTATTCTCTATAGAGTCTGATATTTGTTTGTTAAGTTGCATATCAAATATACCCTCTGGATGTAAATCTTTCATTAGTACATTAAGAAACTTGAAATAATAAATTTCAAAACAAACACTATGGATGGTTTTATGAATTTATGAATATCAAATATAAAAACTACTTCAAAGCCAGAGATATAAAAAGTACTAATAAAATTATACAAGAACATATTAATGACTTTTATCCTAGACAATATTTATTAGGATGATTTTTAAAAAACAAATAATGAACTTCTATCTTCTAAAGTGCAAATAACAGTTAATATAATTTATTTAAAGCTTATTTTCAAAATCAAAATTTCTCTTACTCAATAGCACAATGAATTATTATGGATCAGTAGAGAATATTATATTTTTAGAATTTTTATCACATGAACCTTAGATCTTTGAATTTTCCACTTTTTTCACAATAACTTTGATCATCTATGGACTGAAGCTAATGCATATATTAAAAAATGAAAATCCTTTTGAAGCATCCAAATATATTCTTTGCTTTAGTCTTTTAGGTAATTGTGCTGAAAGTTGAAAAATAAAAAGTAACTTAAAATTAAATATAAGTGATCAATGAATTGTTATTATATAGTATTATTGTATGTTCACAAGCAATTAAATAAATTTTAAATAATATGATTTTAAGAAGGGCGATGTTGCAGGAGGATTACAATGAATTTGAGCCCAGCTAGAGCTAAAGTAAGACTCTGACTCATATAAGAAAAGACTAATATTTGAAAACTGATGACATTGTGAGTATGATATTCAAAACCTGCCATTCATTTATCATAATATATATGATATATTCGGAATATATATATATTCCAAAGGGTTTGCTAATTTAAACATGTGTTTTCACCATAATCAACCAACTGAATTAAGAAGAACTGTGTATTTAGGCATCATCTTTGTATATATAGTCATGTGTTTTACGTATATGTGCTTTCCAATTTCTATCATGCTTCATTATAGAAGAACAGTATAAAAGAAACACAAATATATTTATTTTACTATATTGCATGCATATATTATTGTTTTATTTACATGGTTTAACTTGAGTTACTACTTTGAAAAGAAGTGCAATTTATTTAAATTTAAGTATTACCATGTGTAATATGCATATGTAATTGTGTGTACACTGAAATTAAAGGACAACATTGTCCAGGCTATTTTCTACATCCAGTGTTTTGTGGATTAATTAGGTTGTCAAGTTTATATTTTTAAGAGCATTAAAATACTGAATTATCTTGCTGACCATATATAGCCATTTTAATTTAATATAAGCTTTTTCAAGGTGGTAACATCACGATAATATCAAGAGTTTAGTTGCTCTAGTTGAGAAGAGGGTTGTGTAGATACCACTACCTTTAAGGGGTTTATTATCATCAGCCATAAGCAGAGTGTGAGACATGAAAATATTATAAAGGGACCGCAAATGTCTTCAGTATCTTTTTTTTTTTTTTTTGGTTTTGGTTTTTTTTTTTTTTGGATTTGTTTTTTTCAAGACATGGTTTCTCTGTGTAGCCCTGGCTGTCCTGGAGCTCACTCTGTAGACCAGGCTGGCCTCGAACTTAGAAATTCTCCTGCCTCTGCCTCCCAGAGTGCTGGGATTACAGGCGTGCACCACCACCGCCCAGCTTCTTCAGTTGTTCTTATGATCACAGTAATTAATGATGTAGAGGAATGTTAATCCAGCAACATGGCTGCTCTAGCAAGGGATCACATGCAAAATTAGTTACAGGAGCCCTATTTATAATTGCCAGATGCTGGAAAGAACCCAGGTATCCCTCAACAGAAGAGTGGATGCAAAAAATGTGGTATATCTACACAATGGAGTACTTACTATTCAGCCATTCCTGTGTTATTCTAAATGTTTGGCATATCCAACTTTGACTCATTCTGTTATATCCTTCTCTGATTCATAACTTTGTTTGCTCCACAATTAGAAGCACTTTCAAACATGGCTGCTTCCTCCTGTAACTAGTTTTGCCTTAAAAGTATATACTAAGGGAGTGCGTTTGTATTCAGGCCAGAGAGATTAAAGTTATGTGACATGTCTATATTCCAGCCAGTTCACACAGACCTAGTTCTTTGCATGTGATCCCTTGCTAGAGCAGCCATGACTGCTTTCCAGAGTGGTTGTACCAATTTGCAACCCCACCAGCAGTGGAGGAGTGTTCCTATTTCTCCACACCCTCTCCAACACCTGCTGTCTCCTGAATTTTTAATCTTAGCCATTCTGACTGGTGTAAGATGAAATCTTAGGGTTGTTTTGATTTGCATTTCCCTAATGACTAATGAAGTTGAGCATTTTTTAAGATGCTTCTCCGCCATCCGAAGTTCTTCAGGTGAGAATTCTTTGTTTAACTCTGTACCCCATTTTTTAATAGGGTTGTTTGGTTTTCTGGAGTCTAACTTCTTGAGTTCTTTATATATATTGGATATTAGCCCTCTATCTGATGTAGGATTGGTGAAGATCTTTTCCCAATTTGTTGGTTGCCGATTTGTCCTCTTGATGGTGTCCTTTGCCTTACAGAAACTTTGTAATTTTATGAGGTCCCATTTGTCAATTCTTGCTCTGAAATTCTTAGGCAAATGGATGGAGTTAGAGAATATCATACTAAGTGAGGTAACCTAGACTCAAGGTGAATCATGGTATGCACTCACTAATAAGTGGATATTAACCTAGAAAACTGGAATACCCAAAACATAATCCACACATCAAATGAGGTACAAGAAGAAAGGAGGAGTGGCCCCTGGTTCTGGAAAGACTCAGTGAAACAGTATTCGGCAAAACCAGAACGGGGAAGTGGGAAGGGGTGGGTGGGAGGACAGGGGAAGAGAAGGGGGCTTACGGGACTTTCGGGGAGTGGGGGGGGCTAGAAAAGGGAAATCATTTGAAATGTAAATAAATTATATCGAATTAAAAAAAAGGCAAACAACAATAAAACAACCTTGGAAGTGTAATGTTTGCTCTACCAGGATCTGGACTAGAGTTACCAGAGTCTACCTAACAGACTTTCCTCAGTGATTGCTTCAGTGAGGAGGCTGTTTCCCTGCACTGTTCTACTTCTAAGACTCTCAGGTATGCATCCTCTTCTCTCCTCCAGATGTGGCTCTGCCTATGAGGTTCTTCTCTCTAAGAAAAGGGGAAACAGGGCAAAGCTGGGGACTAATGGCAGAGATCCCCAGGTTGTCACAGAACTTGTGCCTTACGTAGTGAAGACCCATAAAGCTCGAAGCCCTACTTTCAACTTAACTAATTCTCTCTTCAGCTGTATTGTAATCTGTTATTAAATAAAATCACCTACTGCAAAAAAAAAAAAAAAAAAAGAATAACACAGGAATGAGAAGATATTTAAGAGCACTGAAAGGAAAGCCAAGTCGGTTAGTTGGGACTCAGTCCAGTGAGTACAATGGAAGGGAATTGTGTGAGTTTGTGAGTTCATGCTGTTCAGTGCAGGTCAGTAGAGGTAGTAGAAACCAGAGAATAAGGAGACAGGAGATTAATAGAAACGTTCAGAGTTAGTTTGAAGCCAGGCAGAACAATTCAGTGTAAAGCTGAGAGAAGTCAGATTGAATCAATTACCTTGCAGACAAGTTGAACCAGAATAGATTAGTTGAACCAACTATCCTGAGTTGAAAGAACTAGAAAAGGTGAGGTTATTCAGTAGTAAGTTTCAAAGGCTGAACCATCCAGAGCCAGATTGGCAGATGGAGGCAGAAATCTAAAGCCTTCGGGGCCCATGCTTGCTGAAAAGTAGGTGGTAGTAAGGTTAGAAGCTACAGCTTGGGTAATGCTTTCATCTTATTCCTTCTGAGGAAATGAAAGACATATTTACATTTACAAATATCAGACTTAAATGTAAACTTTGTTTTTCTCTTCCTGCAATATACAAGAAGTATCTCAGTAGTTCATCGCTTCAATGCCTACCTCATCATCTACCTTGATCAGATTCAGATGAGTTTCATCATTTGTATTTCTTTTAGTATGCCTCTTTAAATTTTTATCTTCATTAGAAAGGCTATGAACTAAAATGACTAAGTAATTCCTCTACATCCTGCATGTGGTTAATTGATAACCATGATAGATGTTCCTGTGTGTAAAAGGAAAAAAAAATAGAAGTCACATTGGAGGGACACATTCATAGAAATTCTGAATCAAGCTTGAATGTTGCAAGTGTAGAATTATTCGTTCACATCCATTGAATCAAAATTCCAAGCTCTTGATTTATGTGATTAGTCATCTTTCCTATCAAATATACCCTAATTTTTAACCAAGTATCCTTTAGAAATGGGTAATTGTCTATATATATTAAGGAATCATGAGACTTAGTCTCAGGCTAATAATATTTCCATTATAACCTGTTTCTTCACACGTTTGAGAGTTTCATCAGCATCTTACTAGGTTCATCCCTTTAGATGAAAGTCACACATACAGATATTTAGCAGAATATTCTAATACAAACCTTGTCATCCTCCTCCTCCTTCACTTCCTCTTCTTCTGCCTCCTCTCCTCCTCCTTTCCTCCTCTCCTCTTCCTTCTTATCTCAATGAGTCTCCTGAAGTGCCATTGTTTCATAGCGGTGATCTAAAAGAAATAACCCTTTAGGATTTTAGAAACTCTTTATGGGTATATTGCTGAACCAATGATCTTACAAAAATGTTTTTAAAAATTATTTCTTTTTCTAATTTGATTTTTTAAATTTAGAGTCATTTGCTGTATAAAAAGGCCAAAAGTTAGGGGAAAAATCTTATTTGTTTAACCTAGTAATTTTTATTACATTGAATTTTACACATTATATTTCAAAACAAGAATTTAGTTGGCAATATGCCTGGATATATAGTTATAACATAACAGTCTGTATCTCTTGCTTTTTATTAAAAACATGTAAACCCTAAAATTATTTTTCTCATTAATCTTTAGTTTTAAAGAGCATGATATGATGTCTACTTACTTATATTTTCCATGTTATCTAAGCTGATATTATTCAATAAGAGGGTATAAGAACCATTTGTAAGCTGCCTTATTTACAGTGTGGGAACCATTTTGTTTGTGCATTCTTGAAAGAAATACACAGGCATTTTAAAGGGAAGTTTAAAGCTCTCGTTGCCTAAAGAGATTAGAAAGAGCCATCCCAAAGTTATGTAGAACTAGTATGGGTGGTTCTGGGGTTAGCATTTGAGCTTCACATCATTGTAGGAAGATTCTCCAGGAGTATTGAGTTGGTTACATTTCACCTTTGTTTTTTGTTTCGAAGCTCAAGAGTAACTAGACAATTTACTTGGAATGGAACAATCTTGAATTAGAAGAGGCCAGTGCAGGCTATTTCAATAATTCTTGGCAACAATATGTTCTTCAGGGCTTTAGCACAGGATGTTCTCTGATCCCTGGGGTATAAAGCTCAGTTTGTATCACTTTCCAAGATCCCTCAGCTGCAGTGTAAGTTATCCTGTGTGTACCACAGATAAAATTCATTTCCCTTGGCTATTTTCTTGTGCCTTAAGGGACTAAATTTCAATACTTGTAAGACTTCTGATGATATCCCTTGTTTCCCATCAGCAATTTATAATCCTATTTATGTAAGTCCTTGAGTGTATAGGTGTCTCAGGAAACCCATACAAGTTGCCAAGCAAAACACAGTGAATTTTCTTTACAAACAACTTGGTGGGTGCATTTCAGGAGTAAAGATCTCAAAAAAGTGCAGAGAAAATACAAGAAAAATTGATAAACTACTGTAGAAATTATAACTCCTACTGAAATTCAAGCAGTAATGAACATTTTTTGACTAAAAGGAACTCAGGACCAGATGAAATTAGGGCAGAATTCCACTTGAACTTCAAAGTAGAACTAATGTCAAAGTTCCTCAAATTAATTTGCAAAGTAGAAACCAAATACACATTTCTAAATTCCTTTTATGAAACCACTAATACCATTGTATAAAATTACACTAGCATAACAAACACACACACACGCACAATGCATGTACATGCACAGGCACACGCACAGGCACACGCACACACACAGGCACACGCACACACTCACACATGCACACACACACATATGTGTGCATACACATACAAAATCAAAGACCGGTCTGTAAGTATGCAAGTATATCATAATGTCATTAAAAGTGTCAGAGATGGGTTTCCTCTCATAGCATTGGTCCCTAGGTGGAGCCGTCATTGGTTGTCCACTCTGTCAATTTCTGCTTTATCTTTACTCCTGCACATCTTATAGGCAGGAAATATTGTAGTTAGGACAAATTATAGGTCAAATGCTCTGTGGCTGGTTTCCTTTGGTTTCCCACCATTGGAAATCTTGCTTGGTTATATGAGATGGGTGGTTCAGGCTCTATGTCCCTGATTGCTAGGAGTCTTCTCTAGAGTTCCTGGAAGTTTCCATTATCCTAGGATTCTACCTTGTCTCAGAGATGCCAACCCCGTCTCCATTCCATATTTTTCTCACAGTACTCTCTTCCTCTGTATTCTCCCTATCTGATCCCTTCAATTTCCATCCCCCCACCTCTGTTCATGCCCAATGTGTATTCTATTTCCCCTTTTCAGAAAGGTTATAGCACACACACACCCCATCTTGAGCCCTTTCCTTGCTAAGCATTATTGGGTTTGTGGCTCATACCATGTCTATCCTTTACTTTATGGCTAATAACAACCTAAAACTGACTACATACCATGTTTGTCTTTCTGGGTCTCAGTTATCTCACTCAGGATGACTGTTTCTAGTTCCATATATTTGACTGAAAATTTCATGATATCATTGTTTTTAATAGTTGAATAATACTCTATTGTGTAAGTTTTCTTTTTCCATTCTTTGTTTGAGGGACATCTAGGTTGTTTTCACTCCCACCAGCAATGGAGGAGTGTTCCCCTTGTTCTACAATCTCAATAGCATGAACAATCACTTGTGGTTTTGATCTTTGTCATTCTGACAGGTGTAGGATGGATTATAAATGTTTTGATTTGCATTACCCCGATGCCTAAAGATACTGAATTTTTCTTTAAGTGCTTCTTAGTGATTAAACATTCATCTGTTGAAAATTCTCTGTTCATATCTGTATCTCATTTTTAAATTGGGTTATTTGATTTGTTGAAGCCTAGTTTCTTGAATTATTTATATATTTTATGTACTGGCTGGTTTTGTGTGTCAACTTGACACAGGCTGGTGTTATCACAGAGAAAGGAGCTTCAGTTGGGGAAGTGCCTCCATGAGATCCAACTGTAGGGCATTTTCTCAATTAGTGATCAAGAGGGGAAGGCCCCTTGGGGGTGGTACAATCTCTGGCTGGTATTCTTAGGTTCTATAAGAGGGAAAGCTGAGCAAGCCAGGGGAAGCAAACCAGTAAGTACCATCCCTCCATGGCCTCTGCATCAGCTCCTGCTTCCTGACCTACTTGATTTCCAGTCCTGACTTCCTTTGGTGATGACCAGCAATGTAGAAAGTATAAACCATTTCGTCCTCCACCTGCTTCTTGGTCATGATGTTTGTGCAGGAATAGAAACCCTGACTAAGACATTTTGGATATCAGTCCTGTGACATATATATGTTTAATGAAGATCTTTTCACATTCCGTAGGCTGCTGTTTTATACTTTTAAGAGGCTTCACCATCTTTCCATCTGATGGAAACAGGTACAGAGACCCATAGCCAAAAATCAGGTGGAGCTTGGAGGGAAAGGTTTGTAGAATACATAAGAGTCAAGAAAACTGTAAGAAAAACAAGAGAGTCAATTAACATAGGTCCTTAGGGACTCACAGAGACTGAATCACTAACCAGGAAGCATGCATGGGAGCAACCTAGGCTCTCTGCACATATGTTACAGTTGTGTAGCTGGGTCTCCCTATGGGACTCCTTATAGCAAGAGGAGAGATTGTCTTTGATTCTGTTGCTTCATACATCTGCATACCTTTCACTCTACTTAGCTTCCTTATCTATCCTCAAAAGGAGAAAATGAATCTGGGTTTCCTGCAATTTGATCTTTCAAGGCTAGTTCATATTCAGCAGAGGCTTCCCTTTTTCTGAAGAGAAGGAGAGGAGGGGTGATAGAGAGGATGGGATGGAAGGACTAGGAGAAAAAGATGGAGGGGAAGCTGGGATGGAGATGTCAATAATAATTTAATTAATACAGATATTTTAAAAATTCATAGAACAATGTGCATCATGAGCATAGCTATTATCTCAGTTCTCAGTAAAATTCTTATAAATCAAATTTAAGATCACATCAAAAAGTTTGTCCATCATGATCAAGGTGACTTCAACCAAGAAATGCAAGGATGATTCAACATACATTATCCATCACATAAACATACTAAAAGATAAAACTCACATTATCATCTCATTAAATGAAGAAAGGGCCTTTGAAAAAAATCCAAGCTTGCTTTATGACAAAAGTGCTGGAGAGCCTAGGGATACAAGTGACATATCACATGATTAAAGCAATCTTCCCTGCTTTTCATGCAGAGGTAACAGTTCAAGTGATAATTATGTACAGAACAGATGACAATGAGGACAGATCTGTCTCAATGTGGTATGCATTTCCTCCAGACACAATGGTATTCTAAAAAATAATTCAGCATCAAATTATAGTTAACTGTATTAACCATACTACGTTGGGGAAAATATGTGGAACATATACCCTTTTAAAATATGAGACATGATTAAAATTTACATTAAAAATTAGGTCATCCACTGACTTCCTAAATACATTGATAAAGCCATTAAAGATTACAAGTTATTGTATGCATCTAAGAATTTTAATACAATTATATATTTTAAATTTGATATAAGTTAAATATGTTTATTAATAAGCCACAGTGTGTTTTTAATCAACACTATATTGTAACATATTAAGCATTTATACTTTGAAAATGCTATCTTTTCATGTTTTGTTCTCCTACAAAGAAGAATCATTAATGTGGGTCAGTATTTTTGCCCTCTAGTTTGTACTGAGGACTCACTGAAATACATATAGTTGTGAGGCACACAATTTGCATCAAAATAACTTACCTTACTCTCTCTCTTTTTATAGCTAATCACACATTTTACTAATGAGTTTAAGACCATATGGCATAAACTATTCTGAGATCATCATGTACAAATCCCGCAGTCCATCTTCTACCACATTAAAATTAGACTGGGTGATTCATTTTGTGAAATGTATAAGAATATTTAACATAGAATGAGAAATTTTGTGACAGAAGCATATCCATTTCTTTCAATGAAAAATTACAGATGGCTGGGGTTGAAATCTAAACTTCACAAAAATCTCAATTGATAGTTTATTTTTCTTTACATTCATACCAAATGGTTATATCCTTTGCTTTCCTCCATTATTTTCTATTTTCCTCTTCTTGCATATTTTGAAATAATCACTCTTCTACTTTCCTGAATGGTCTGTTTCATTGATTTTAGCAATTTTAAATTTTAATTTCTTTTAAATTTTATTCTAGTTTTATGTTTTGAGAATCTTATACATGTACACAATATCTAAAATGATCACTTGTAGTCCAAATTTTCTCTTTAACTTTTTCTATATCTACCCCAACCTATCTCTTGAAAAGTTAGCCAAAAATCTGGCACAGGTGGGGCATAGATGCTCTCTAGGGTGTCTTCCTAATGATGAGATATTGGTAAATGATATTCACTGTATTTTATTGAACTGGGTTTTCAGATTACAATACAATCACATCACTTCTCCATTTTCTTTCTTACCCCCAAAGTCTTCTTGCTTTCATTCAGATTCATTACTTCTTTTTGTAATTGTAGCTACAAGTATATATGTATGTGATTGCGTTTATATACATCCCTAAATACAATATTCTCATTCTCTATAATCTTATTTGCATGTATATTTTAATCACTAATAACTAGGTATTGGAGAGCCACTTGTTGTGTTCTCCCCCAGGAAAGACTATTTCTCTCAGTTTCAGCATTCCTTAGCTGCCTGTAGTTCCTTGTATAATGTGGAGGTGTTGGGGACTTTTCCCCATCTAGTTTGGCATGTCGATTGTTATTTTTCTTGTTTAGCTCATGCTTATCTAGTCATGTTAATGAGACTCTATCAATGTAGATTCTGACATTTCTAGAAGACACAATCTCACAATCTTGATCCCATGAAGCTTACAATCTTAATTTATTATTTTTTATTAGATATATTCTTTATTTACATTTTAAGTGATTTCCCCTTTTCTGGTCCCCACCCCAAAAAATCTCATAAGCCATCTCTCCTCGCCCTGTTTCCCAGTCAACCCTCTCCCGCTTCCCTGTCCTGGTATTCCCCTACACAGATGCAGCAAGCCTTTCCAGGATCAAGGGCCTCTCCTCTGTTTGATGTCCAACAAGGCCATCCTCTGCTGCCTATGCATCTGGAGCCATGGATAACACCATGTGAACTACTATCTGGTCGATGGTTTTATCCTTGGGAGCTCTGGGAATACTGGTGCCTCATATCATTGTTCCTCCTATGGCACTGCAAACCCCTTCAGCAACTTGGGTCCTTTCTCTAGCTTCCCCATTGAGGAGTCTATGCTCAGTTCAATGGCTGGCTGAGAGTGTCCCCCTCTGTATTTGTCATGCACTGGCAGAGCCTCCCGGGTGACAGCTACATCTGGCTCTGGTCAGCTAGTACTTGTGGGCATTGATATCTTTGTCATTGCCTTCTCTTCTGACTTAGGTGAAAAAGTAGGTTTGTAGATGTGTCCATTGGACTGAGCTTCAAAACTCTACATTTTGATTGGCTGTGAGTTATTTTGTAATGGTCTCTATATTGTTAAGAGAAATTTTCTTACGCTTACCTTTGATTATAAGAACAAATATTTATAATGTAGTTAGGGATTATACTGGTCACTAAAATAGCCATTATACATTCTCCTCCAAGATCCATGACTTCACTAGTCCTGGGTAGTTGGCTAAGCTTCCAGTGTCAAGCATGGTTTACCTTCTTGTTGACAGATCTTATGTCTATTGGAGAGCTGTTTATTAATACTAATATATATGGGCCTTAAGCTTCTTATGGTATTAGCTTTATTTTTAAACTTTTAAAAAGATTTAAATCTGTTAGGTTTTTATAATAAACCCTGAATTATTTTCTTTGATTTCATGATATTTGTTGTGTTTCCTTAAAATAGCTTTATAATTTTTCTTTTTTTCTTTCTCTTTCTCTCTCTCTCTTTCTTTCTCTTTCTCTCTATCTCTTTCTTTCTTTCTTTCTTTCTTTCTTTCTTTCTTTCTTTCTTTCTTTCTTTCTTTCTTTCTTTCTTTCTTTCTTTCTTTCTTTCCTTCTTTCTTTTTTTCTTTCTTTCTTCCTTCCTTTCTTTCTTTGTATTATTGAATATAATCTTCATTTACATTTCAAATGGTAAAACCTTTCCAGGTTTTCCCCCTTCCCCAAAATCCCCCAAACCCTCCTCCCACCCTCTGCCTCCAAGTACATGCCCCTTCACTCAACCCACTCCCATCTCCTTTGCCTCTCAATTTCCGTTTGTTGGGGCATCTATTGAGCCTTCACCTGACCAAAGGCTACTCCTCCTACTGATGCCCAACAAGACATTCCTCTGCCACTCTTTTGGCTGTAGCCATGTATACCCCTTGGTTGATGGCTTAGTCCCTGGGAGCCCTGGGGCACCTTGGTGGCCGAAATCATTGTTCTTCCCATGAGGCTGTAAACCCCTTCAGCTTCTCAGGACCACTCTCCAACTCCTCCACTGGGGACCCCATGACCAGTCCAATGGTTGATTGCTAGCATCTGCCTCTGTATGTGTAAGGCTCTGGCAGGGCCCCTCCTGAGACCACCCTGGCATGCTCCTTTCGGTATGCACTTCTTGACTATAATAGTGTCGGAGTTTGGTGACTGTTTATATGATGAATCCCCAGGTAGGGCAGTCTCTGGGTGGCCTTTACTTCAGTCTCTGCTCCACACTTTGTCTTCTTTATTGCTCCTATGAGTATTTTGTTCCCTTTCTCAGAGGAACCAAAGGACCCTCACTTCAGTCCTCCTTCTTCTTGAGCTTCCTGTGGTCTGTGAATTGTAACTTGTTTATTTTCAGCTTTTGGGCTAACATCCACTTATTAGTGAGTACATACCATTTGCGTTCTTTTGTTACTGGGTTATCTCGCTCAGGATGACTCTAGTTCTATCCATTTGCCTAAAAATTTCATGAGTTCATTGTTTTTAATAGTGGAATAGTACTCCATTATGTATTCATTCCTCTGTTGAAGGACATCTGGGTTCTTTCCAGCTTCTGGCTATTATAAATAAGGCTTCTATGAACATAGTGGAGCATGTGTCCTTATTACAAGCTGGGGAATCTTCTGGGTATATGCCTAGGAGTGGTATAGCTGGGTCCTCAGGTAGTACTATGTCTAATTTTCTGAGGAACTGCCAAACTGATTTCCAGAGTGGTTTTACCAGCTTGCAATCCCACCAATAATGGAGAAGTGTTCCTCTTTCCTCACATCCTCCCCAGCATCTGATGTCCCAAGTTTTTTATCTTAGCCATTCTGTCTGGTGTGAGGTGGAATCTCAGGGTTGTTTTGATTTGCATTTCCCTGATAACTAATGATGCTGAACATTTATTTAGATGCTTTAGAGTCATTCAAGTTTCCACAGCTGAGAAATCCCTCTTTAATTCTGTACCCCATTTTTAATAGGTTTATTTGACTTTTGGGAGTCTAACTTCTTGAGTTCTCTGTATACATTGGATTTTAGCCCTCTATCAGTTGTAGGATTGGTAAAGATCTTTTCCCAATTTGTTGGTTGCAATTTTGTCCTATTGACCACATCCTTTGCCTTACAGAAGGTTTGCAGTTTTATGAGGTCCCATTTGTAGATTCTTGTTCTTAGAACATAAGGCATTGGTGTTCTATTCAGTAATATAGTAGCTACCACTTATTTCCAGTATTGAATTTTATTTTGTCTGTTTGTGTGGTGCTGAAAATTGGTACTTTGAGACACTTTAATGCGTGATGATCTGTGTGAAATGTTAATAACTTACACTCATATTTGTATTCTGGATTGATTTGGGCCTGTCCTTCTAGAAGTTCCAAGTCCTTCTAGAAGTTTTTATCCTGTCCTCTAAGACAGTGGTTTTTGATATTATAAAGCACTCTAAATCCAAATATGTAACTTAAATCCAAATTTGTACAAATCTCAGGTTGTTTTGTTGAGGGTACCTCAGTCTCAAGTTTTATTTGTTTTAAATACACCGTTTGTATGCTGATCAGAGTTGGTTTGGGGAGTACAGAGAATTGCATCTTATTGCTGATATGACTCAATCTGGAGACAATATAGAACCAGATGGCTTCTTCACAGTCACCAATGTGTGAACAGGTGTCATGAGATTATGTGAAGTGTTGGAATTCCCCAGATGGTTGTGACAGTGAAGTTCAAAATAACATCTTCCTATTTTCCTTGTCTTCTCTCAAGTGGACAAAGACCTTCTCTGCTCTGCTGCTTGGGAAGATGAAGTAGTCAGATAGTCCTATGGCTAGTGTGGTATTGGAAATCCTGTTTCATACTTGTTGCTGACAGCCCATTGATGCAGGTGTAAAAGAGAGGTAGACCAAGACTATTTCTTTATATCACCTATTTGCTGCTGTAGTCTGTTTATGCTCCAATGTCAGTTCGTCTGGCTAGTGTTTATTTAGAATACTAAACAAGTTCATACCATTGAAGCTACGAGACCTTCTGTCTATATATGTGAAAGGTCTTTCTTCAGCCATTGACCTAGGAACAATTGCCAAGGAGATGTACCCAGTTTTGAGTCTCACCGTGATTACATCCAAAATGACCTCCCAGGTAATTTCCTGCTTTAATGTCTCTGCATTATCTTCAGCTGGTGTAGCCTTAATCTGCACTCAAGTTAACCAGTTTCATAGATAAATAGTAGAGATCATTTTTTCACTAAGCTGAATTCTTATGGTTTGAAACTCATAGCTGCAGAAACTAGTGGAGACATATCACCATGATATGAGTTGGCATGTGATGATGATGTGAAATTTCAGCTTTTATCTAAACTTCGAATAAGTTTTACCTATTTAAATTAATTTTTTTCATATAATATATTTTGATGATATATTTTTTTTCAACCACCAACTCCTATAAGGACCACCCAGCATCCCTACCCTACCAAATCCATGTTCCCTTTTCTCTAGAGCATTAAAAACTAAAACCAAACCAAAACAAAAAAAAATCTAACTATGCAACCAATAAGCCAAACAAAACAAAGCAAGAAAACAATCGCAACAAAATGAAACAAAAAGCCCTCCAATACAAAACAATCCAAATACAGAAGAGTCACTTTTTCTGTTGACAAACTACTCTTGGGCATAGGGTCTGGCCTGGAGTGTGACTGATATACCTAGTGATGTACTATGGAAGAAAATAGATATTCCCTTTCCTACCAGGTAACAATTGCAGATAGCTTCTGGGTTGGCTTGGGGCTTTGTGTCTCTTGACTCTTCTCAGTGCTGATATCAGATTTGAACCTGTATAATTCTTATGAGTGCTGTTACAGTTTCTGTGCTTTCATATGCATGTCAGTTCTGTTTGGGGTTGAAGATGCTGTGTCTTCAAGTCCTCTTCCATCTTATACTCTTGTAGTCTTTGTGTTTCTTCTTGTACATATTTCTGAGATTTGAGTGAAAAAGATTTATGAAGACATTTCATTTAGGATTGAGGGCTCCAAAGTTCCTCATTGTTCACATTATTCATTATCCTCCATGTTAGTTTTCATATACTGCAAGAAGAATATTCTCTGATGATGATTGAAACATGTGTAGACCTGTCATTATTGTAATTTGTCATTAGGAGTCATTTGATTGTTGTGTTCCATTACTAGATTAGCAGTAGTAGTCTTTTCCTTAAGACAGGGACACACCTAATCTCAGGTGCTTAGTCCCTGTGGTACTGTCAGGCATGAGGTCCACAGGTTTCATATTCATTCAGTTACTTGAACACAGAGGTTGTGCAGCATTACTCACTATTGGGTTTCATTACAGTAGATTGCATTTCCTTTCAAATCTAGTTTTCACTTAATTCCATGTAGTGATATGTATAGTAAAGTCTTTATGTCTGGCTTTGAGTGAAATGCTTCAGCAAAGTCTCTGATATGTTTGTGCCAATCAGTAGAGCCTGTGAAATTGTTTTGAGACTATTTCAACCTTGATGACTGTCTGTCCAGAGAATTTGCACTTGAGGCTTGTGAGAACTTGAGACTGTGCCAGCCTTGGTCCTAAGGCACTCATGGTAAACCTGAGTCTTTACTTTTGATCATAGCTAGCCATGGTCAGAAAGGGACTGAGATTTGTATAGGTTGTCTGGTCTCATGGGCAGCAAGGGTAAGATTACTTTGGTAGTTGGATCCTTTCCCAGCCCCAATTAACCTTGTATAATATCTGAATAAAATAATTGGAGTGAGCTAGCTTGGTGTCAGTCTCTTCCTAGCAGGTTGAACTCTGCTCCTTTGAGGCATAGCATCTTGGTGAGCTTTTCTCTGTACTACATCATCTATGTCCAACTTCAATTATTAGTTCCATTTTCTTACGCAAGGCAATGTTTAGCTCCATGCTATGTTCTTTAGGGCTTGGGGAAAGGTGATGAAGTTACTTTAGCTAAGCTATTTTGTTTTATTCTTATGCTAAAACTAGATACTGTAGTGTCATAGTTAGTTTGCCTCTTGCTGTGATAAAATAATTGAACAAAAGTAAATTCATGGAGAATGGATTTATTTAGCCTTACAGTTTCAGGTTATATTATATTATAGCAGGGAAGCCTGATGGAGCTTATCATATCATATCCAAAATCAGTGACGAAGAGGAAAACATACGTGTGCTCCACTGTCACTGTCTCTGTCCCTCTGTCTCTGTCTCTCTGTCTCTCTGTCTGTGTCTCTCTCTCTCTCTCTCTCTCTCTCTCTCTCTCTCTCTCTCTCTCTCTCTCTCTCTCTTTTTCTCTGTCTCTCTCTTTCCTGTCCTTTTTCATCTAGTGTAGAACCCAGGCAATGAATTGGTGCCACATAACCACATTTTTTTTGGCAAATGATTCCACCTCAATTATTTGGATTAAGAAGGTATTTCAATACATTGTCACAGTTCAGCCTGATCTAGACAATAATTCATTTATATTTGCTTATCAGGTGGTTCAAGAGTCTGCCTAGTTGCAACTGAAATTAGTCATCATGTGTGAAATCACGGTCAAAGTGACATTGTGAATGTGTGTATGTAAGAATAACTCTGAGGAGTTTCTTTTTTTCTGTATTAATCTATTACTTGTTATATTTTCATTACTTTCAAGGAGAGGTGTTGAATATGGATGACAGAATCAGATAATGTAATTATACTAATAGTTAATGCCAATGTGAAAGAAACAGAATGGAATATAGAAAATATTCAAAAAAGATGCATTGAAAAGACAAATAAAATATATTAAGGCTCTGAAAGGAGGATATAACTATGTTTTAAAATCAGATAAGATTTGGAAAGGATTGTAGACTGCTCACCTTGAGTAATATGAGGAGTCAATAGTTTTGACAACTGAATGGTCAGTTTATTCTTTTCTTCTAAAGATTCACAAATCTGTATAGAAATGTTCTGGTAAAAATGTGCAAGACAGACATAAGTTTTTCATTCATATGATAACTGGAATTTTACATCATGTATCCATCTTGGGAAACAGGAGTAAATGACCGTACAAACTTCTGACAATTTCTAAATAAATTTATAGGATTTATTTTCACTTAAAATTATCTATATAAGCCTACACACACAAACCCAAATTATAGATTTTCGGAAGATAATGAAAGCCCTTGGTTCCTTTTACTGAAGATAAGTTATTTAGCTTTCTATTCCACCACAATAGTTTTAGTGTCTATTAATCATACTGAACCTCTGCATTTAAAATACTTCACATAATATAATTTTACTACAGCACAAATTAATGTTTAGAAGTCCTCATCAACAAGTTCATAAAATATATGAGAATGTAGTGCCATCTTGGAAGGGCAAGAATAATTGTGACCATCAAGACTCATTCGTGCTAACATCCTGGCTCTTCTCAGACAGCATCTACTCATTATATGAATTACTTTACTGACTTCCCTCAGCTGCTTCAACTGGTAAGCCATTAAATTCATTTTTATTCCAAAAATATATTTCTTGCGAAATTTTGTATAATACTCACTTGAGTGCATCTTGTTTTGCTTTTTGGAGGTTGTCATATCATAAACAATACATTAAGGCAATGATTACATTAATGATGTACTTTCTTATGTGTTTTAACTATAATACAGCATTGTTAATCACAATGAAACAAGAAAATAGAGCTGGGCAAGTGAATACATTTGAGATGCAAGTGTAAATATACACAAACACAACCAATGCCTGCAGAAGGTTTTACATCTTTAACTTTGTACGTTGAATACACCCGAGAGGGGTTTAGAAAGCACTCTTCAATGCATACATTTATTTATAAATTTACCTTTTTACTTTCTTGACACTGTACTCAACTATTACCTTCTTTATTAGTCAGGATTTTCTAGAGGAAGAGAATGTGTGTATGTGTGTATATATATATATATATAATATATGCTAGAATACTGAAGAAGTAGGCACCAATGCCAGCAAAGGAAAGGACTTGTCAGAGAGAAAAGGATCAAGAAAGTAACTACAGTACAAGCTACCTTATTCCATGTCCTTTTTGTCAGATGTTACTAGACAGTGTGGCCCAGATACAAGGTTGATCTTCCCACTTCCAAAGTTATGCGATTAAGGTGGGTCTTCCCACTTGAAATGATTTAAAAACATTCCTCACAGTCATATCCAGCTGCTTGGGTTTCAGTTAATTCCAGATGTAGTAAAGTTCGTGGCTTCTACCAAGAAGTAACTTCTATATATCAGTATTTTCAAAAGGGGTTTCAAAATGGTCCACACAGAAATAAAAGTAGATCTATGATTTTTTTGTACTTTTGCTAACAAATGGCTTAAACACTGAACATTTAAATTTAAAACTATAGTGTATTATTTTTTCTTATTTTTAAAATATTACTGCAAATGGTTATAAATGTTAGTTACAAGGGTTTAAATAATGTCTTAATGAAATTTATTTGGAAAACATACTTAAAACACTGCTTTTTTAAAATTTATTTTATCTTATTTTTTATATATTTATTCTCTATATTCTTTGTTTACATTCCAAATGATTTCCCCTTTCCCAGTTCCCCCCTTCCCATAAATCCCATAAGCCTTCTTCCCTCTTCCCATTCCCCAATCAACCCCTCCCACTTCTCTGTCCTTGTAATCCCCTACATTGCTGCATCAAGCCTTTTTCAGGAACAGGGCCCTCTCCTTTCTTCTTGGGAATCATTTGGTATGTGAATTGTGTCTTGGGTATTCAGAGTTTCTGGGATAATATCCACTTATCAGTGACTGCATTCTATGTGTGTTCTTTTGTGAATGGATTACCTCACTTAGGATGATATTTTCCAGTTCCAATCATTTGCCTAAGAATTTCATGAATTCATTGTTTTTAATGCTGAGTAGTATTCCATTGTGTAAATATACCACATTTTCTGTATCTATTCCTCCATTGAGGGACATTTGGGTTCTTTCCAGCTACTGGCCATTATAAATAAGTCTACTATGAATATAGTGGAGCATGTGTCCTTATTGTATGCCTGGGAATCCTCTAGGTATATGCCCAGGAGTGGTATACCAGGTTCCTCTGGAAGTGTCATGCCCAGTTTTCTGAGGAACCACCAGACTGATTTCCAGAGTGGTTGTACCATCTTGCAATCCCACCAGCAGTACAGGAGTGTTCCTCTTTCTCCACATCCTTGCCAACACCTGCTGTCCTGAGTTTTTAATCTTAGCCATTCTGACTGGTGTGAGGTGAAATCTTAGGGTTGTTTTGATTTTCATTTCCTTAATGACTAATGATGTTGAACATTTCTTAAGGTGCTTCTCAGCCATTCAAAATACTTCAGGTGAAAGTTCTTTGTTTAGCTCTGTACTCCAGTTTTTAATAATGCTTTTTGGCTCTCTGGAGTCTAACTTCTTGAGTTCTTTGTACATATTGGATATTAGCCCTCTGTCAGATGTAGGGTTGGTGAAGATCTTTTCCCAATTTGTTGGTTGCTGTTTTGTCCTTTTGACAGTGCCTTTGCCTTACAAAAACTTTGCAATTTTATGAGGTCCCATTTGTCAATTCTTGATCTTAGAACATAAGCTATTGGTATTCTGTTCAGGAACATTTTTCCTGTGCCCATGTGCTCAATGCTCTTCCCCAGTTTCTTTTCTGTTAGTTCCAGTGTGTCTGGTTTTATGTGGAGGTCCTTGATCCATCTGGAGTCGAGCTTAGGTCAAGGAGATAAGAATGGAGCGATTTGCATTCTTCTGCATGCTGACATCCAGTTGAAACCAGAACCATTTGTTGAAAAGGCTATCTTTTTTTCCACTGGGTGGATTTAGCTTCTTGGTCGAAGATCAAGGGACCATAGGTGTGTGGGTTCATTTCTGGGTCTTCAGTTTTATTCCGTTGATCTACCTGCCTGTCACTGTACCAATACCATGCAGTTTTTAACACTATTGCTCTGTAGTACTGCTTGAGGTCCTGGATATTGATTCCCTTAGATGTTCTTTTACTGTTGAGAATAGTTTTAGCTATCCTGGATTTTTTTGTTATTCCAGATGAATTTGAGAATTGCTCTTTCTGACTCTATGAAGAACTGAGTTGGGATTTTGATGGGGATTGCATTGAATCTGTAGATTGCTTTTGGCAAGACAGCTATTTTTACTATATTAATCCTGCCAATCCGTGAGCATGGAAGATTTTTCCATTTTCTGAGGTCTCCTTCGATTTTCTTCTTTAGAGATTTGAAGTTCTTGTCATACAGATCTTTCACTTGTTTGGTTAGAGTCACACCAAGATATTTTATATTGTTTGTGGCTATTGTGAAGGGTGTCATTTCCCTAATTTCTTTATCAGCCTATACTTTGAGTTTAGGAAGGCTACTGATTTGCTTGAGTTGATTTTATAACCAGCCACCTTACTGAAGTTGTTTATCACCTGTAGGAGTTCTCTGGTGGAGTTTTTTGGGTCACTTAAGTATACTATAATATCATCTGCAAATAGTGATGGTTTGGCTTCTTCCTTTCCAATATGTATACCTTTGGCCTCCTATGTTGTCTAATTGCTCTAGCTAGAATTTCAAGTCCTATATTGTTAATATATGAAGAGAGGGGGCAGCCTTGTCTAGTGTCTGTTTTTAGTGGGATTGCTTCAAGTTTCTCTCCATTAAGTTTGATGTTCGCTACCAGTTTGCTGTATATTGGTTTTACTATGTTTAGGTATGGGGCTTGAATTCCTTTTCTTACCATTACTTTTACCATGAAAGGATGCTGTATTTTGTAAAATCCTTTTTTAGCATCTATTGAAATGGCCATGTGTTTATTTTCTTTTAGTTTGTTTTTCTAGTGGATTGCATTGATGTATTTCCCTATATTGTACCATCCTTGCATCACTGGGATGAAGCCTACGTGATCATGGTGAATGATCGTTTTGGTGTAATCTTGGATTCAGTTGGCAAGAATTTTATTTAGTATTTTTGCATCAATATTCATAAGGGAAATTGGTCTGAAGTTCTCTTTCTTTGTTGGATCTGTGTATGGGTTTAGTATCAGTGTAATTGTGGCTTCATAGAATGAGTTGGGTAGTGTTCCTTCTGTTTCTATTTTGTGGAATAGTTTGAAGAGTATTGGTGTTAGGTCTTCTTTGAAGGTCTGATCTATTTTTCTGCACTAAAACCATCTGGTCTTGTGGTTTTTGGTGTTGGAAGACTTTCCATGACGTCTTTTATTTCTTTAGGGGCTATGGGACTGTTTAGATGATCTATTTGATCCTGATTTAATTATGGTATTTGGTATCTGTCTAGAAAATTGTCAATTTTTCCAGATTTTCCAGTTGTGTTGAGTATAGGCTTTTGTAGTACAATCTGATGATTTTTGAATTTCCTTAGTTTCTGTTGTTATACCTTACTTTTCATTTCTAATTCTGTTAATTTGGATACTGTCTATGTGCCCTCTTGTAAAGATTTATCTATTGTGTTGATTTTTTCAAATAACCAGCTCCTGATTTTGTTGATTCTTTATATGGTTCTTTTTGTTTCTACTTGATTGGTTTCAGCCATGAGTTTGATGATTTCCTGTCTTCTACTCCTCCTGAGTGAATTAGCTTCTTTTTGTTCCAGGGCTTTCAGGTGTGCTGTTAAGCTGCTAGTATATTCTCTCTCCAGTTTCTTTTTGTAGGCACTCAGGGCTATGAGTTTTCCTCTTAGCACTTCATTGTGTCCCATAAATTTGGGTATGTTGTGCCTCCATTTTCATTTTATTCTAAAAGTCTTTGATTTCTTTCTTTCTTTCTTCCTTGACCAAGGTATCATTGAGTAGAGTATTGTTCATCTTCTATGTGTATGCGGGCTTTCTGTTGTTTTTGTTGCTATTGAAGACCACTGTTACTGCATAGTGATCTGATAGGAGGCATGGGACTAGTTCGATCTTCTTATATCTGTTGAGGTTTGTCTTATGACCGATTATATGTTTGATTTTGGAGAACGTACCATGAGGTGCTGAGAAAAGAGTATATTCTTTTACTTTAGGATGAAACATTATATATGAAATATATATATATATATATATATATATATATATATATATATATATATATATATATATATATATATTAAATCCAATTGGTCCCAAACTTCAATTAGTTTCACTGTGTCCTTGTTTAGTTTCTGTTTTCCTGATCTGTCCATTGTGGAGAGTGGAGTATTGAAGTCACCCACAAGTAGTGTGTTAGGTACAATGAGCTTTAGTAAAGTTTCTTTTAAGAATGAGGATGCCCTTGCATTTGGACCATAGATGTTCAGAATTCAGAGTTCTTCTCGGTGGATTTTTCCTTTGAGCAGCAAGAAGTGTCCTTCCGTGTCTCTTGATTTCTTAGTTGTTTCTACTTCTGTTTTTTAATCCTGGATGGTTTTGCTCAATTCCTTCACTTGTTTGTCTTTTCCTGTAATTCTTTGAGAGATTTTTGTGTTTCCTGTTTCATGACTTCCTTTTGACCCAAATTCTCCTGTATTTCTTTAAGTGATTTTTGCCTTTCCTCTTTATTGGCTTCTATCCATTGACCCTTATTCGCCTGAATTTCTTTAAATGAATTTTGTTTTTCCTTTTTAAAGGCTTCTACCTTTTGATTCATGTTCTCCTCTATTTCTTTGAGAGATTTATTTATGTCCTTCTTGTAATTCTCTAGTATCACCATGATATGTGATTTTAAATCCAAATCTTGTTTTTCTGCTGTGTTGTGGTATCTAGGACTTGCTTTTGTTGGAGAATTGGGTTCAGATGCTGCCATATTGCCTTGATTTCTGTTAGTAACATTCCTATGTTTGCCTTTTGCCATCTGGTTATCTCTGGCGCTATTTGTCTTGTTGTCACTGGCTGGTGGTTGAACCTCCTCTGAGCCTGTAAGACTATTTCTACACCACTGGATGACTAGGTTTCCCCTGGCACAGATTGCTGATGGGCTGCCCTACTCTTGGGAGCCGTTGGAGCCCTGGTGTGCCTTGTCCCAAGCAATGTTATACTCCGGTTATCTCTGTTTACCTAGTTCTGCCCCCCTGGTCTGTTCAGGAGTGAGTGAAGATTGCAGAGGCTGTGGGTACCCCCTCTAAGTGTCAGTCACCCTACAGGGTGAACGTCCTAGGACAGGACTGGCACACTGATGACGGGCAGAGTTCCCCAGGCCCTGTGTGCAGGCAGAAGCCTTGTGGGCTGTGTCCTGAGTGATGTTAAACTCTGGATATCTCTGTGTACCTGGTGTTACCTGTCTGATCCCTCTGGGATCCATTTAAAACATTGTTAATGGGTTTGGCCAAATGGAAAGAAAAGATAAATCCATGCTGTACTCACTTTCTTATTCTTTTAAGTTTTAAATTATCTGCTTATTGTGATTTCTCTTTAAATCTTATAAATCTTCCTTTAATGTAGTCAACTAAAACCTTAGTTTTTCAGATAATAATCACTACAGTATTTGTTACACTATCTTTGGAAAACCATTATGCTAAACATAAATGTGTGTTTTTTTTTTTTTTTTTTTTTTTTTTTTTTTTTTTTTTTTTTTTTTTTTGGTTAGGTCTTCTATAAGTAGAACAGAAAATCATTGACTATGAAGCTTTCAGAACTATTTCATTTATTGTATTTTGTACTGGACTACCTGGAGAGCAGTTTGGAGATGGAGAGGAACATATAGTGTATTTATTTAAAAGTGCATATGGGAACAGTTAATATAGAATGGAGAATGTCACAGATGTCCAGCTGTGAAATGATCCTGTCTAAAGCTTTGTAAGGATCTGGTCACTTGACTTCTCATGGTCCTATGAATTG
The DNA here is from genome assembly GCF_947179515.1 of Apodemus sylvaticus. Taxonomy (NCBI): domain Eukaryota; kingdom Metazoa; phylum Chordata; class Mammalia; order Rodentia; family Muridae; genus Apodemus; species Apodemus sylvaticus. The sequence goes on from NC_067483.1 coordinate 51,776,730, forward strand.
GGATGTATAATTAAAGGAAGCCTCCAATTATTTTGCACTTTTTAATGGGCCAGCCATTGGAAGTTCGATGAATCCCATGGTATCTTCATCCATTGTGATCACTAAGTAGCCTAATAGTAAGAATTTTTAAGATGTTGTTGTTTTCATTAGTATTCACTGAAATTAGGGCAATAATTAGCTTATTGACAGAGTTCTGGTGTATATTAAATTCTCCACTTCAGTCTAATTTCTTACAAATTCTGAGAGAAATTTTGTTAGGATGTAGATGAACCCTTCTTCCTGGAGGAACATCAGAACAAATAGGGAAAGCACAGTTTTCTTACCTGAATGCTGGACTCACAAACACTTGGTACCTGTAACAGCCCACCAATGATAAAATCTCACTTCCAGGAACTGGCCAAATCATTTTTATCCACTTGAGTTATTTTATGTTATTTATGTGGTACATGCTTTCGAGTAGCCAAGATAGAAATATTTATATTTTGTGCCCACTCATATAAAACCACTTTAAAACTTCTGCTTTAGAATGTTTTATCCCCATAAAAAAATCCAAATCACTTCCTCTTGGTCAACTAAATCCTTCAGCTAATCTTATAGATGTTTCTCTTTTTAATTATGCATGTAGATGTTTCTAGTTTTGGCTACTTCCTCACCACCCCCCTCAAACCTCCCTTTCACTTGGCCCATAGTCTTGTTTGTTTGGATGGTTTTTCTTTTCATTTGCATATAAGCTGAAGCATCTGTATATTTTTTACAATTACACAGTCTTCTTTCCTACAGCTGGTGATAGCAGATCCTCCTATGAAGCAGTAGGCATGATCTAAGCTACAGGTACTAGTACCACAATGGCTGCAGTTGTGGAGGACAGAGATGATGCTGTTTGCCTGTATACTTAGTTTTTGCTTACGTTGAATAGATGATACAATGCTTTTCTGATGTTTTGGTTGTTTGTTCCTTTCTAACTTATACCTTGATATGTCTGATAGAATCTATCTTAATATAATCTGTTGTTCTGGTCTCACAGTAGAGTAGTCTTTCACTTTTTAATAGTCTTTCTTGATGGCTCAGTGGATAAAGGGATTTATTATGAAATCCTTTTGGTGTGAGTTCAATCATGGAACCCAAACAAACTTAAAGGGAAAACCTGACTTCACAAAGTTGTACTCTGACTTCCACATACCTACTTAGAAATACAAAAGATTCTTGGGTATATATGAAACTTCTGAACATGGTCATAAATTAATATCATCAAACATTTGACTATATATTTGTCATCTATCATCCTTCACCAGGATTCTAAATTTTTTTAGAAACCAGACTAATAAACTAAAGAATGGCATAATGGGGACCCATCGAAACAGTATCTTTTTTATTAGTTATATTCTTTATTTACATTTCAAATGTTGTCCCCTTTTCTGGAAAGATTTTTATGTATTTATGTATTTATTTATTTTTATTTAGTATCTTCTTCATTTACATTGCCAATGGTAAAACCTTTCCCAATTTTCCCCTTCCCAATAGTCCCCCTCCTCAAAGATTCCCTACCCCTCCTCCTATCCCCTGCCTTCATGTAAATGCCCCTCTATCCAGCACACTCCCACCTCCCCCCCACACCCCCACCTCACCCCTGTCCTTTTCCCTTTGTTGGGCCTTTATTGAGCCTTTACCTGACCAAAGACCACTCCTCCCACTGATGCCCAACAAGGCATTACTCTGCCACATTTTTGCCTGGAACCATATGTACCCCTAGGTTGATGATTCAGTCTATGGGAGTCTTGGGGTGTCTGGGTATCCAAAATCATTGTTCCTCTCATGGGGCTATAAACTACTTCAGCTCCTCCAGACCACCCTCCAAATCCTCCATTGGGGACCCCAACCCCAGTCCAATAGCTGGTTGCTAGTTTCTGCCTCTGTATTTGTAAGGCTCTGGTAGGGCCCCTCTGGAGACAGCCATGGCATGCTCCTTTTGGTACATGCTTCTTGTCATAGTGTCAGGGTTTGGTGACTGTTTATAGGATGAATCCCCAGGTAGGGCAGTCTCTGGGTGGCCTTTACTTCAGACTCTGCGCCACACATTGCCTCCCTTATTGCTCCTGTGAGTATTATGTTCCCTTTCTCAGAGGAACTGTAGCACTCTCACTTAAGACCTCCTTTTTCTTGAGCTTCCTGTGCTGGGTGAATTTTAACTTGTTTATTTATTGAGCTTTTGGACTAGCATCTGCTTATTAGTGAGTGCATATCATGTGCACTCTTTTGTGAGTGGGTTACCTCGCTCAGGATGACACTTTCTAGTTTCATCCATTTGCCTAAGAATTTCATGAATTCATTGTTTTTAATAGCTGAATAGTACTCCATTATGTACATATACCACAGTTTCTGTATTCATTTCTCTGTTGAGGGACATCTGGGTTCTTTCCAGCTTCTGACGATTATAAGTAAGGAAGCTATGAACATAGTGGAGCATGTCCTGGAAAGATTTTATTTTATTCTTTTTTTTTTTTAATGAGCACACTCTAGCTCTCTTCAGAAACAGCAGAAGAGGGTATTGGATCCTATTACAGATGGTTGTGAGGTACCATGCGGTTGCTGGGAATCAAACTCAGGTCTTCTGGAAGAGCCTTCAGTGCTTTTAACCACTGAGCCATCTCTCTAGCCCCCAAAACAGTATCTTTTAAGAACTTAAGATTTATTGTTGTTTTCTTCATTTTTTTTGAAAAATTGACTTATGATAATTTTAAATAAAGCAATTTCATAGCTTCCATTTGTTTTACACACTGTTGACTTGACTCTCAGGTCAAAGATACAGTGCAGTTTCTTTTAATTGTGAGGTACACAAATACAAAGAGCTTGTTTTCTAGTATTTAGAGATATGGTGAATTATTTAATTTGAATGTCCAGGGTTCATTTGATATTTCAGGAACAAGGACTCCATATCCTGGGTATATTTCCATATCTAGTAAAATGTTTCTATTCACACTAGGAATCAATTGGTGATGAATGTCAAGATTTTGTTTAGCTATATCAACTGTTTAAGTTGTTTAAGTTTAAGCTGTTTAAGCTTCAGTAAGTCCTTGAAATGTGTAGATGGCCTTAACTTCTTAATTATGCTGTTTTAGTAACTGCTCAAACGTCCCTTTAAGAAATCATATATTTATTCATATTTATATGTATATGTATATATCAAAACTTTATTTTGGTACACACTTGTTTTTTTTTTCTCTTTTTATAGAGTATGATAAAGAAATTTATGACTATTAGGGATATTATGAATAATGACAGAAGCAAAGACATTGGTGTATCTGAAAGAAATCTCATTTATTTTTATCTGAAGCATCACATATAGCACTATTAACCTCCACTGCAGGGTTACTTAGAAGTGTTGGAGAACATCCTGCCACCTGGCTAACATTTCTTATTCCCAAGGAATCATCTTGTGAAAGATCTTCACTGTGTAGTCTTGTTTATTTTCCCTTCAACTCACAAGACATCATAAATACAGAAAATTTGAATTAAAATTTAGCGCTTAACATTTCAGAGATGACTCCAGACAATCTTTCTGAGGAATGCTTCTGAGGAATTGTGCTTGGCTTTACTGTACCAGAATAAATATTTAAAGACACATTTCTGAACCTTATTAGTTTCTCTAGTGGGCAGCAAGGGAGGAAGCTATTTTCCAGCACACATGAAAGGTACTGATAAGGCAATGCATACATGCTGCAGATGATCAAAAGATACAGGGAAAGTTTCTCAGTACCAAACTCACTCTATCCATTTCCTGCTTTGCAGTACCAGGGTAAGTCCCAGTTTATATCAAACAAACAATGCTACTTCTTCTTTTTGATTTGTCTTAAAATGAGCAGTAATGGGTTAACTAAATTACAGCATTTATAAAGCAATAAATAAATAAATAAATAAATAAATAAATAAAGCAGAAATAAATGTAAGCTATAAAGACTGGCTTTCTTGGGTATTCTAGGAAAGATAATTCCTGGGTTTAATGGGACAGATTTTGGAATTTGGTTCTACCTTTGGATCTTTAAATATGCAGATATGAAGTGAAAATATTTTAAGTGTTCAAATTTCTGTGGAAAATCTGAATGATTCTTCCCATTGTAACAAGTACATACCAGTATCAGCATTAATCCATTACATTAATCAGGTAGTTCTCATTCCCACATACTTATGGAAACTGTTCAGTCAGTGATGTCCTTGACTCTCATTATTAGACACCAACAAAATTCATAGTTTAGAAAACAAGCTCCTAAAGATATTGTCAATATTTTTCCTACACAGCCCTGCTTAAAGTCCTACCACTCTCTGAAATCCAGCCTTTTAAAATTAATTTTGTCATAAATTTACAGAGAAAGTCTGTATAAAATGCAATTGAGTCTTAGTTTCCTATGTGATAAACTTCCTAATGCAGATTTTGAATGCTGGTCTTCATTCTTTGACAGAATCCAGGAAATTCTGTGACTATTTTATTAAGATGATTGTTGAACTTAAAAATGGCTGCTCATGTGATAAGCAATAGAAACTGTAAGTTCATCTAGAAATTTACCTTTCCTCTATATTTACATTGACATAAATTAAGCTTTCCACTATCTGAATGAGTTTAATTGTATTTTATACCTCATATGATATTTGGTGTTTTTATTAAGTCTTAAAAGGCAAATGGAGAACAATGGAAGACAAATGAAAAATATCTTAGAAACTGAACAATAGCAAGTGATAAAATGAAGGACTGAGAAATAAACATCATGTTAAGAACATTAAGGACCTTTACTCACTACAGTTAATATTATAATTGTATGTAAAGAGTGAAGAAAAACTATAAAATACACAGTCAAAATATATTGAAGAAGAAAAATAAGAGTTTTTCAGGCACTATAGTCTCATTTATGTGCCTAGAACATTCTGTCAAGTGTCTCATTTTAGTTTGTTTGGTCAAATATGGCTTTCTTTTCTTGCCAATATCTGTGGATTATAGTACCTATTTTCATGTGCCATAGTATTCAAGATGGTTAACATTTATTTTTGCTGAGATAAAAGCCACAATCAAGAGAATTTATATTCCATATGCTTTTGAGTCTGTGATATAGACTACTGAACAAGGAGTAAATGGAAACTTCATGTGTCTTAAGTTTGAGATATGTTAAAATCAGTGCTAACTTTCAAATTTTGGAAACTGGTTGCATTACTCTTGTGGAGGCAGTGCACTTAAAAAATTGGGGGCTACAGAGAGACTACCTAGAAGACAAAGTGACATCATACCTGGAACATCATATAAAAGGCTTGAAAAGGGCAGGTCCGGATCACTAGAGATCGCTGAAATCCTCTGGGGTCAGGCTAGCAGAGGGGGCATTGCAGGGTTCAGCATGGCAACATTTGTGTAGGAACTAGACAGGACTCTGGCAGCAGAGTGGTTTCTGGGGTCTCATGGTCCTCAGTACCTCATCCTGATGTTGAGGAAAGGCCCTGGTCTGTTTTCCCCAAAATATTAAAAGGGAGAGGGGCTAAATATAATAATTTGATATATTCTTATCACATTTTTTTCTGCTACCCAGAACTCTGAGGATTTTGTGGAAGATCAAATACATTATAGACTCTAAAGGATTCTTTGTATGTCAGAATAAATAGTGAATAAAATCAGGATGGATTATCTTTTCTGTGATAAGGAAACATTCCCAAATATTAAACAACTAAAATGGGAATGGATGTTTTATTTCCTCATTCATCCCTGGGCCCAGAAGTGTTTCCCCCTCAAAATCATTCAGACACACTAGGGCCACCAGTATTACATAGTGACTTCCTACTTCAGGGAACAGAGAGGGTCTCACATTGAAAATGCTCAGAGGAGTTGCTAACAGGTTAGTAATCATTCCTCAGACGGGTGGCACTATTCCATCAGTGGTGACACAGGGGCCTGAAAGAACATGCCTACCATGTGCCTGGCAGAAGGGAGAACCAGGAATATTTGAGGGCTACACAAATGACTGCCACTTAGTGAATACTAATCATATCAGGGAGAAAATAATTGACCATGTTTCTGTTGTCCTGAAAACAGACTGCCACAGAAGGTATAAAGGCCTGGATAATTAGCTGAAATCTGCATAACATTCTAATGCTGCTTATTTTATCCCTACTACATGTCCTTTAATTGAATCCAGTACAAATGAGAATAAGAGAGCTAATAAAAATTATTAATCACCATGAAAAATTTGTACATTTTCTATTTTCATAGCAAGAGAAGCATCACAATATGAGAAAAAAATTAAAAGTTATTTCACTTTACATTTTCTAGGCTAATTTTGCTACATAACCTAGAAAACAATATTTATTATATATTGGGAAGGGGCATTTTGGAATATAGGAACCTGGATGTTTTAGCTTTGAATATTTTTCATTTCTTAACACAGATTTTTTTTTAATTCACAGTATTCTGAATCATTAAGAAAGAGCGACTATAAGCCTAGAAAGTTATGTTCTTTTTAAAAATTGTTTTATTTATTCACATTCCAAAAATTGCTCACTTTCCTCATCCCTCTCCCTGAGTTCTTTATCCCCTCCCACATCTCCCTGCCTCTGAGAGTGTACTCCCCCCTAAACTCCCATCACCACCTAATCCCCACCAGAATATTACGTTCTTTTTGAAGAGAATATTCTTGAGCGAATTTCTTTTGTGTATGCAACGACTTAATCCTGCTATTTTTCAAAATTATTTCATGAAGCTTAAAGGAGGCTCTATTTCCTAAAACATGAAGAGATATCTAAATTTTTCAGATTACTTAAAATAACAAACTAAAAATTATTTTCGTAAAGACAAGAAACAAATATGTCTACTTTGAAAACGTTGTGAGGAATGCATTTCTGTTTGTCAGGTTCCTAAGGTGGGAGACAGGCCAGATGCTCACATAAATGAAGCTCCCAGACAGTCTGCCCTTAATATTTTTTCTCTGCCAATACTTCTATTGGATCCTACTGATCAAAGTTCAAATCTGCATTTGGCTGCTGTGTATCACCAATTCTTTCCTGGGTGCAGTTCATCTATGTTCTCGAATTTTATAGTCTCTCCCTTTCCCTGACAGTGCAATGCAAAGAAAGAGATAGCCCCCCGCACCTATGCCAGCTCAGTGCACTCTGGCTTCAGACTGGAGAGCGAAGCATGTAATGTCTAAGTAACTATTCTAAGTGGGCAATTTCAGTAAATTGAATGGCAGTCAATGGACCTTTCTGCTAATCCTCTCCTTTCATCTATTACCATCACGCCTCCTACAAGGAGGTTTTAGCTCCAGGCATGTCATACTGCTGAGCTCATGAATGACAGAAGTTTTCAACTATCTTCCTCCTACATTCTGAAGACCACATCCTGTACAAAAATTAACAAGGAAATGAAATGTTACTACGTGCTGCTTTTGTGATGAGATTCAACTTTTAGGACATTCAAAAATAGAATGCAAATGTCACTTTCCCAAAGGTGATCAAGGGCTACATATAACATTTTATTGAAATTTTCACAAAGATTAATTCAGCTTATGTTTCGTGTCTGAGTGTTTTGTGTACATGCATTATATGAAGATTATGTGGATGACTCCTGTCTGTAGAGGCTAAATGAGGGGGCAGAATCCTCTTGTAACTGGAATGATGCATGGTGTGAGCTGCCAATTAGGTGCTAGGAACTAAAATTCTACCTTTTGGAAGAGAAATTAAATGTTCTTAATCACTTCCTGACCTACCCTGTAACCCAAGTCAGCATCCTGCTTCACTTGGCTTGAGTGGTGTCCTTTGTTTCTGTAGAGAACATATGCTTCTCATGGTTACAGAACACTTGTTAAAGAGAATTCCTAATAAAAACAGAAGGTTCTTACTCAGAATGACATATGAGAATGAGGTAAAGAATGATATAGGGGGAGGTAGAAATAGGAGGAAGAGGGATTGGTAAAATATGAAGTTTGTTAAGGATGAAAATGTGATCAAATTTAAATTTCCCAAGGGGGGAAAATGTACAGAGCAAGCATTTGCAAATCTTAAAGATTTCATTAGAATTGATAGAGAGTTCTGCTGTGCATGGAAACAGGAAGTTCTTCCTCTAGGGCAAGAACCCAACCACTGATGATATGTTGTGAAAATTCAAATTAATTTGATAAAAGATAACCTAAACTGAGATTGCCACTGTAGGGATTTCTTGTTAGAAAACAATGGCCTAGGGAATTAGTTCACCACATCAGAACATCCTTCCCCAAGCAACTGCAGTCTAAGTAGGCAAGAGAACATGTCAAGCTGGTAGCAGAACTTGACTGAATTATTCATATGGTACTGGTTTTCACAAACATGGTGGATATAAGAGTGAAAGTGTCATGCGAGCATGCTCCATAAGTCTTCTGCAATGGCCATACTTCATGTAAGGAGGTTCCAATCAGCTGGGATGTAAAGCTGGGAAGATAACATTTTAATTGCAATGGTGATACAGGTTGCTCTAGATACTAAGAGCAAGGATATGTATTGAGAAAAGCTGCAGGATGGAGTTAAACTGGTCTTAGAGAGATGCAACATGCCCTATAGGAGGCAGAAGGGATAGGGTAGGGTTACTCAGTTCTTTGAAGTCTAGAAGATTCTATCTCAAGCTTACAATGGCAGACATGGAGTTTGAAACCCTATTATGAAGTTGTTGCTATGTTAACACAAAATTGTGGGATAGAATCATGAAAGTATTTTGAGAAAGAACCTGAGGAAATATTTATTCCTTATTCCAAACAGCAATTAAGTTGGTTATTGCAGACTACTGATATTTGGACTATTGCATGTGCAAATTTTTTAGGCAAATTTGATAATCATTATCCAAAGACAAGTTGTTAGGATTTGCCTCCATGCATTCTTTTGTATTTCCTATAATTTTATACATGTAGCCCATAGAAAATGTACTTACTGTATTTACAGATGGCTCATCTAATGGGAAGGTAACATATGCAACTGGGTCACCTGTATATTCTCTTAAATTTCACAAATAATTAAATTATGTGCTGTAGCCACTGTTTTTGAAATGTTGAAAAATCAACCTTTTGATTTGTATATTGGTAGCCAATATATAGCTCATGGTTTATAATTGCTTGAAATATTACTTTTTAAATACTGCTAATGCTCAATTTTTGCCATTATTTATGCAAATGCAACTCAATTTATTGTTTCTTACTTTATAAGCCATTTAAGAGCTCATACAGGATTGTCCAGACCCCTTAGCGAGGGCAATGTCACAGCAGGTTTATATACCAGGTAGATTATAGGTTTTACATAAGAACAATTAGCCAAACAATCTCGTTCTTTACATCATCCAAATAGTAACAGTTTGAGACAACTTGGCATTTCTAGAGAACGTGTACATGAAATTATAAAGACTTGTCCTCAGTGTCCTCAATTTCTTTCTTTATCACATAATGGTGCTGATCCTTGAGGACACATACCTAATCAATTATGGCAAATGGATGTTACTTATATTTCTGATTTTGAAAAATTAAAAAATGCACATTTGACTATTGATACCTTCTCAGGCTTGAACAGGAGAAGCAACTAAAAATGAAATTAGTCATTGCCTACGTTGTTTTTCTATACTGGGTATTCCAAATCAGATTAAGACCAATAATGGAACTAACTATTGGAGTCTAACATTTGAGGTGTTTTGTTGACAATTTAGTATTACCCATATTACTGGGATTCCTAATAATCCTCAAGTACAAGGTATTGTTGAATAGGCCCATGGAACTTTAAAACAATATCTTCATAAAGTAAAAAGGGGGAATTGTATCTCCATACACCACAAAATTATTTAAGTCATTCATGACTTTTTAAAAAAAATAATTAATGCCAAGAAACTCTTTGAGTGTCTATGGCACCCTACAACTAGGCATAGTTATGCTTAGGTGAAATGTAAGGACCTACTTCTGGCATATGGCATGATCCCGCTCAGGTACTAATATGGGGAAGAGAGCATGTTTGTGTTTTTTTGAGGATGCTGAAAGAGCATGCAAGCTGCCAAAGTGATTGGTGAGACATGCTCATAGTGGGACAAACAATGATGCTGATCGTGAGCTTGCATAGTTCCCTGACAATAATGATAAGGAACCTGTATTGGGGAGTTGAGTTCATTGATGTCGAGCAATAATAAAGACTAGTGATTGTTGGTTCCCGATATTTGTGTTGTTGGACATGGTATAATGTCCAACATTATTATATTGTTTGTTTGATTCTCTTATTTTTGGTTTTTGTGAGATGATTAATTTCAGATGATTAATTTCTTATGTTTTGTGTGTGCTTGTATATGTGTATGCAGATGCCCTTCCCGCAGTGGAAATTTCCATCTAGTATCCTCTGTAGGGCTGGCTTTGTAGAAATTTATTATGTAAATTTGTTGTTTTTCTTGGAATATCTTGGTTTCTCTATAATGATTGAGAATTTTGCTGGGCATAGTAGCCTAGGCTGGCATTTGTGTTCTCTTAGGGACTGCATGACATCTGTCTAATATTTTCTGACTTTTAGAGTGTCTGTTGAGAAGTCCGTGTTCATTCTGATAGGTCTGCTTTATATGTTACTTGGCTTTTTCCTTTAACTTTTTAATATTCTTTCTTTGTTGTGTGAATTTAGTGCTTTGATTATCATGCGACTGGAGGATTTTCTTTCCTGGTCCAATGAATTTTGTGTTCTGTCTGCCTCTTGTAAAGTTACGGCCACATCTTTCTTTAGGTTAGGGAAGTTTTCTTCTATGATTTTTGTTGATATTTTTTGGTTCTTTGATCTGGGGATTTTTGCTCTCTTTTGTTCCTATGATTCTTAAGTTTACTTGTTTCATTATGTCTTAAATTTTCTGGATGGTTTGAATTAGGAGTTTTTTACACTTTTTATTTTCTTTGATCGATGTGTCAATACCATCTAGGGTATCTTCTATACTTGAGATTCTTCTATCGTGTTTTGTTGGTTTTCCTTGCATTTCTAGCTCCTGCCCTTTTTCCTAGGTTTTGAATCTCCAGGGTTGCCTCCATTTGTGTTTTCTTTATTGTTTTTGTTTTTATTTTTAGTTCTTAGACCACTTTGTTCAGTTCCTTCACCTGTTTGATTGTGTTTTCCTGTTTCTTTAAGGGATCAATTTGTTTTCTCTTTAAGGACTTCTACTTGTTCACTTGTTTTTTTTTTTTTCCTGTATTTCTTTAAGGGAGTTATTTATATCCCCCTTAAAGACTTTTATTATCTCTATGGGATGGGATTTATGTCAGCATTATGTTTTTAAGTGTATCCAAGATGTGTTGTGGTGGGAGAACTGGGTTCCGATGGTGCCGAAATACATTGTCTTTGACTGCTTATATTCTTGTACTTGCATCTCACTGTCTGGTTATCTGTGGTGTCTGCTGGCTTGGTATCTCTGACTGGAGCCTGCCTCTTTGGAGGGAAGTAGTTCTCTGTGACATGAGTTAGAGCAGACATCCTGGGAGACAGGCAGTGCTGTTTCTGGCTAGGGGCTTCTCCTGTGTCCCTAATTAGAGGAGCGATTTTCTGACCCTGGTTAGTGCAGTGTTCGTGCTAGGGCATTCCTACTGTGACCTGGTAATGACAGAGCTCCTGGGAGACAGGCAGGCTGTGTCCTTAGTTAAGGTCGACATACTGGCAGACAAGCAGGCTCACTGATTTGCCAGCAGAGGTGCAGACCGGAAAGATGGGGCTAGAGAAGAGGGGAGTGGTCCCACATCAGCTGGACTTTATGGAGGAGCCCAGCTGTTGGGGTTATTTGGACGGGGCTCTCGCCTGTATCCCTGGTTATGGCAGGTCTTGTTCCTAGTTAATGTACACCTACCTGGAGACAAGCAGGATGTGGGGTGTAGGGGAAGAGTGGGAATGCCAATCTGCCCTGCTTTTATTTTCTTTTGTGAGAAATAATTTTCCGTGGCATCAAAGGAAGATTGCTTCTCTGTCAGAAATAATAACCTTAGCTGAATGCAAGTTTGTCAAGGGAGATGAGAAAGGCTGATGTCGCCACCTTGTGCTGCTTGAATTTACCCATACCTCCTAGTGGAAACACTAGCTATTGGTGTTTATGAGGGCAACTAGATACAATCCCAAAACAAATTCCTTAATGTGAGGTTAATGGATTAGGTTAAATTCATGTTGCTGTAGATGACCTTGAGGATATAAAATAATGAGTATTGTTTTCTAAGTGTCTTTTTTAATTTTTCTTTTGCTCTCTATGTTTTATAATTTCATAATATATACTTGTGATTAAATTTTGTGAATGTCCCCCAGTGAAATTCAATTCATCACTGATGTGTGGGTATTCTACCTGAACCTTAACTTAATTCTGGAAACTATTGGAAGGTTTTCTTCTCTCAATACTCCCTCCCTTTTTCTCTTCCCTCTTTCCTTGCCTTCACTTTCCTCTCTCTTTCTCCTACATTTTCCCTCTTTCATAAAATTGAGTTATAACTCTTTTTACATAACTCTTTTTAAGTCCCAATTTATTCTATAATTGTTAAGAACTAAGCATGGTATTTATTTGCTCTTGATTATGTTGCTCTTAAAAAAGTATTGTAATATCTTTGATGTTGTTGCAGATCCCAAATAGCTGTGATTCTGTTTGCTAGCTAGCCATTGCTATAACTGTAAAAGCTACGTCATTTTTTAACCTGTTCATCTTCCTCCATTCTAGTCAGTCCGTACACAGAGAAATACTGAGAAGTACTGACTATCTTTAAGTATATCCTTCTCTATTTTATTGAAGTGTCAAGAGAGTATAATCAGTGGGTTAGAGTTCTTCTATAAAGTAATAAATATATTGAAACAAAGGCATCTCTCTGACTCTCCTAATACTTAGATCTTTAGATCTCTAACTTAGCTATCTATTAAGTCTGGTCCAGCATTCCCAAATAATTTACTGCTTGCAATGCTCTGGTCTTCAGACCTAGAGCTACTTTTGTAAATTTGTTAAAGTATGATCTCAAAATCTTAGCCAGGAAACTAAACCTTGGGACACTAGAGACCCAGAAGAAGAATTCAATTTCAATCATTTTACTTGTCCCCACAATCCTGCTTGTCTAATAGCTCAAGACTCTCAGCTTCCCTTGATCCTACTAGCAAAGAATAATGAGGGTCTCTAACTTCCTTGGTAAAAAAGTTGCCTCTCCCTCATCCCATCTCCTAAAGACAGATGTCAGTGCTTGGAGGAAAGGCCAAATAGTCGAGACAAGTATCAATATGCAGGGTGTGACCCAAGTAGACCTCTTACTTCATCTCTAGTGACTCTCTCTGACAGGATCAGGGAGGGGAATGATTTCTGGCTGCCTGGTAGAGAGAGATCAAGTTTTCAAAATATTAAACTAAATGAACCCATCATAGAACTCTACGTCTGACTTTGATCTCTCAGGTCCTGGACATACACAGAGCTGATTTGCTAACACTTTTTCTGTGTAACTCCAAGATCATGATCATAAACTTCTAAATAGAACCTGATCATTCCAGTTTATCATCCGTTCCTCAAGAGGAAATGTTTCCGCAAGCACCTCTAAATAGCAACTGACCGCTTCAAGTATTTCATTTTCTGCAAAGGCTTCAAGGCCAGGTGACTACACAGTCCTTAAAGTTCCCTCTGCATTGGTAAGAGGGTAAAAGCAGAAGCTCTTGCACCAGTCCCCTCCCTTCACTCTTCCCAGCATAAGCAAAGAATTGTTCATTTTAATTACATAGCATACCCTGGTGTTTGGAGCAGGCATCTACAATCACATCAAAAGTACCATTGTAAAACCCAATGTCAACCAGATCTTCCTGCATACTTTTTCTATAAACTTGAAAATTCTCATTTTCATGTCAAAGTAATTTTTATCCATTTCGATAATGTTTGTGGTATACCTGAAATTAATCTATTTACTTATGGATATATTTTTTTCTTTGTAATTTTCAGATAAAATTAACTGAAATTAATCTATTTACTTATGGATATATTTTATTCTTTGTAATTTTCTCACAGTTTTATAATTTTCCATTTTCCATTTAGGACTGTGATTATTTTGAGGCAATGTTTGAGAGCGTTGTGAAATCAATAACTATTTTTAATTTACAATTTTAATTTAAAGTGTTACATCCTTTCTCCTCTCCCTCATTCTTACCATTCTCATGCCTACCCCAAACTCCCAAAATCTCTTTAAGAATTATTGTTACAAAAACATAAACATATAAGTGCAAGTTCGTTCAGATTTGCCTGCACTGATTTTTCTGGTGCTTACCACTTAGTATAAGATAACAAATGAGGTGCTCAATCCTAGAAAAGACTAATTCAACATCTCTTATCAGCACTTCTTTGCATATAGATCTTCATCTAGCTGTTAGATTTCTCCTCCCTGTTCTGGCTGTCAACATATATTAAAACTGTTTTTGTCATGTTTAGGTTGTCATGTTACTGAAATTTCATGGATGTAGCTTATGTGTCATAGCTAGAAGGGAGACTCTCATAGCAGAACAGGTGGTCCTCTGGTGCTTAAAATCTTCCATTCATCTCATCAGGATATTCCCCGAGCCTTGGATTGCATAAGCTGTGCTGCAGATATATCAACTGAGGCCAAGGTACTTCAGGGAAAATTATATAACTAGTCGTGGATTTATCCTTTACCTATCCCTGAACTTGGGTAGTTTAACTCATATAGTAGATTTTGGTCTTATTCTTTGTTATTATATTTTTATCCTGTATATTCTGATTTTTTTCCCTCTCAACCTAAAGTTTATTTCCTAATCTCCATGAAGCAATTTTTGTCAATTTAGTTGTAATCACATTGAATATACAAATTCGATTAAGAAGTATAGTTGCATTATTGATGGTGGTCTTCCTAGTAATAAATGAGAATATATCTGCCTTTAATTCATTAAAGTGTTCTATTTTCTTCATACTTATCTTGTATATATAGAGTGATAGACTGAGACTTGAAGGTTTAATTATTTGTTATTATTATAGATTATATTTTGTTTTTAATTTTTTATTTCAGACATCCAATGCTAATATATATGTGTGTATATATATATATATATATATATATAGTAGTGAAGTTATGACACTTAAATTGACAATGCTCCCCAAAAGTCATGAATTATTTAATAAAATACCCCAATACTTCACAGGAGAAACTACTGTGCAAGTTTAGTTGAGGTAGCTAAAAGTGGTTCACAAAACACTATAGGCCAATAGGACATTATTGTTGCTCTTGGTTGCCTCTCAAAAGTTTGAAGGTACATCACTGTCTTTATCAGACCCACACAGTTCAGATACAGGATTTGAAAGTTTTGAGGTGATTTTAACCTG
The DNA here is from genome assembly GCF_947179515.1 of Apodemus sylvaticus. Taxonomy (NCBI): domain Eukaryota; kingdom Metazoa; phylum Chordata; class Mammalia; order Rodentia; family Muridae; genus Apodemus; species Apodemus sylvaticus. The sequence goes on from NC_067483.1 coordinate 51,792,049, forward strand.
TAATTTTCCTTCCTGAAGTTTTGTTTTCACAGTACCAGAAGGTGATTGCAAGCTACCAAGGGAAGGAAGAAATCTAGTTCTACTCACCTGTGACACCAATGAACAGTGACAAGGTAACACTAAGGTGGCACTAGTGGCAGTCACATGCTGGTGGTAACCAATTAGTCTAATTGAATACAGGCCTGCTCAACAGGAGGAAAATCGTACCTACTGTGAGAAACATAATGAACCACCCTGATCTAGTTATGTATGGATCAAAAAGTAGTGCCAATTACTTTAACTTTATTAGATAGTAAATTTTTTATCTGCATTACAAAGTCTATCTTATATCCATAGGCAAGTGTAGTTCTTATCCTGCATCAAATAGAGACCATTATGACAAACTACATTTGCTCATCATGCAGAGATCAATACAAACTGGCCATCCTTGAAATATATACACAAGCAAGTGTACTAAATGAACTCAGAAGAATGCATATGTTTGTGTCAATAATCATGGAGTAAGAAACCATCGGTTTGAGATGTAGTTGGGGGACAAGGAAGGAGATGGAAGGAAACAGCATAGGAGAAATTGGAAGGAGAAAATGTAATGAGAGAAGTGATGTTATTAGTTGTTAATTAAATATATCCACCTTAAAGAAGATTTAAAAAACAGTTAGTTTTGCTATATTAAACCTTTCATCGTCTAAGTTGCTGTGTTAGCATCTTTCTTCAGGAGTTTTTGTACATAATCAATGATGTTAACTCAAAGAGATTTTATTTCTTTCTCCATCTTTACATATTTTTTCTACTCTTGTGTTCATGCCTTTAGTAGAATTTGCAGTGTGAGATTACTAGTAAAGGGGATATGAACAGCAACAAGAGGCATCCTTTGTTCTTAAAGGCAAAGTAGTTTTTTTCACCACTGGAGTTTACCATAGTTTTTTAAAAAGATTTTTTTAGCAAGTCCATATTTTTGTTACTTTTTATAATAACAGAACTTTTAAAATAAAATTATTAATGCTACTTAATATTGTAAATGCAAGAGTGATGTAAAGTTTATCATTTCTTGTTTGGAAAGTATATCAAAATAATTGCTATAAATGTTATTTTGGTTGGCCCTGAATTATCTTTTCTGCATCACCTTTAGGAATGAAAAACACCAGCTGCTAGAGAGGAAAACCAACCAGGCACTGGCTTGTGACCTCAAATAAGAGAGAAAGTAATAGCTATACTTGATAAATTTTCTTAGATAAATTAGGGTAATTTTTTGGAAGGGATAATAAGCCATAAGGGATAATTAAACTAACCATACTGTTTCAATGATGAAATACTGTTAAAATTATTGAACATAAAATAATAAATTTCTAAAGTTTAGGTTATTTGGGAATTGTGTGAACCTCTTGTAAAAATCTGGTAAGGGCCCAAGTCTTTATACTATGTGTTCTTTGTCATAGAACTGCTGGTCACTTTTGTAGAACATAATTTGACTCAATTCTTGAGTTTTCTTTTAATTATTATTTTTAATTAATTTATTATTTTTACACTCCATATTTTGTTCCCCCTCATCCTCTGTCCACCTTCTGACTGTTCCACATCCCATATCTCCTCCCCAACCCCTGTCTCCACGTAGATGTCTCCACCCCTCACCCCACCAGAACCCTAAACTCCCTGGGGCTTCCAGTCTCTTGAGGGTTAGGTGCATCATCCCTGAATGAACACAGACCCGGCAGTTCTAGACTGTATGTGTGGTGGGAGCCTAATATCTGCACCAGCTGTGTTGCCTGTTTGGCATTTCAGTGTTCGAGAGATCTCGGGGGTCGGTTCTGATAAAATGAGACTGCTGGTCCTCCTACAGGGTTGCCCTTCTCTTCAGCTTCTTTCAGCCTTCCCTAATTCAACAACAGGGATCAGCTACTTCTCTCCATTGGTTGGGTGCAAAAATCTGACTCTTTCAGTTGCTTGTTGGGTCTTCCAGAGTACAGTCGTACTAGGTCCTTTTTTTTATGAATGCTCCATAGCCACAGTAATAGTATCAGGCCTTGGGAACCTCCCCTTGAGCTGGATCCCATTTTGGGTCTGTGACTGGACCTTCTTTTCCTCAGGCTCCTCTCCATTTCCATCCCTATAATTCTTTCAGAGTGCCACAATTATGGGTCAGAGTTGTGACTGTGGGATGGCCCCCCTTTTCCTCTTTTGAAGGCCTGTCTTCCTGCAGGAAGTGAGCTCTATAAATTCCCTCTCCCTACTGTCAGTCATTTCATATAAGATCCCTCCCTTTGAGTCCTGAGAGTCTCTCCCCTCCCTTGTCTTTGCTGTGTTCTGGAGGCCCCACCCACCCAATCTCCTAACTCCTGAGGTTGCCTGTTTCCACTCTTTTTGCTGTCCCTCAGTGTTTCAGTCCTTTTCCCTCACCCAATACCAGATCATGTTCCCCTCTCCCCAACTCCCTCCTGTCAATATTTCTTCCTTGTTCCCTCCCTCCCCATAGTTTAAATCTTATGCAATATATGACTCAGATCTGAAGCTAGGAATACTTTTCAACAACATTGAGAAGCAGATTCATATCTGTTACTGTTGTATATCACATATAGTTTACCTCCAGATGATGGCTCAGCCTTGTCCCTGCATGTCAACTGATTGGGAAAGTCAATACAGTTTCTATTTCTACAATGGAAAAACATCTATCTGCTTGTTTTTAAAGTCAGTTTTCAAGTGTTACATCTTTCTTACTTGGATAGAATTTAGAGTTCTATAAATGTAGTTAACAAAATGTTCCCAGAGGAATAATTATTTTAACCTGTGAAAGGGAATATATCTTTTTAATGTCTATCAATTCCTCTATCCAAAAAATATAGCAATATACATAGCTAATAACGATACTGTAATTATGTGTTTGATGTACATAGTCATTATTTTGAGGCGGTCACACCCTTTAGATCAATCTAAGCAGCTTTTAAACAATTGGAAGAACATTAAAGAACAGATGACATTGAAGTGTTTACAGACTTTAATATGAAGGAATTTAGCAAATAGATATGTTATCTGGTCCTTTATGGTTCTGGATTTCAGAGACTTATATATCATACTTACTTTTGAATGTGTGTTGTGTTTTGTGTGTGTGTTGATTATTGTGTTATCTCCCAAATTGAATCACATGTTGAAACATTTTTATTACTTTTATTTATTATTATTGTTGTTGTTGTTGCTGCTGTTGTTGTACTAATAGTAGTAGTTGCCCCCATCCAAGTCTGCCCTCCCACAGTTTTTCTTTCATTCCATTTCTCCACTGCCCTGTTTTCAAGAGGATTTCGCCTCCTTCCAGGTTTCCGAATCCCTGGGGCCTCAAGTCTCTTGATCGTTAGGTACTGTGTTCTCCCATTGATGCCAGACCAAGCATTCCTCTGCTGTATAGGTGTCAGGGCCTCAGACCAGCTCTTATATGTTGCCTGGTTGGTGGTTCAGTGTCTGAGAGATCTCAGGGTTTCAGGTTAGTTGAGACTGCTTTTCTTCCTATGTTTGCTTATTTCTGTTCCAGGGTGTTCAGGTATACCGTTAAATTCCTAGTGTAGGATCTCTCTAACTTCTTTACAAGGGCTCTCAGTGCTATGAATTTTCCTCTTAGCATTGCTTTCATTGTGCCCCATAAGTTTGGGTCTGCTTTGTAATCATTTTCATTGAATTCCAGAAAGTATTTACTTTCCTCTTTTATTTCTTCCCTGACATGGTTATCATTGTGTAGAGAGTTATTCAGTTTCCATGGATTTCTGTTGTTTTTGTTTTTATTGAAGTTTATCCTTATTTCCTTGTGATCTAATAGTATTTATGAAATTATTTTAATTTTCTTGTATCTGTTGAGGCTTGTTTTGTGACAGAGCATATCGTCAGTTTTGGAGAAGTTACCATGAAGTGCTGAGAAGGTTTATTTCTTTGTTTTAGGGTGAAACTTTCTTTCTTTCTATCTATCTATCTATCTATCTATCTATCTATCTATCTATCTATCTATCTATCTATCGAGGTCAGCTCAAACATCTTAAACGTGGGTTCTCTGGAAGGAAAAATGGATAAGGAACAGGCTGCAAGAGAAATTACATGGAGAGACACAAAACACATGGCTTTTGGTTCAAGTCTCCATCTTTAATGATTAATGCCTCTCTCCCAAGAAACAAAGGCAGACCAAGCCCCAACCCTGAAGGCTGGAAACCAGTTCTTCTTGTTCTTTAGGAGGTGGGTGGTCAGGTGGCTGGCTGCTATTCTTGAAAGCAGTGGGCAGGGGGAGGTCACATCTATCTATCTATCTATCTATCTATCTATCTATCTATCTATCTATCTATCTATCTATCTATCTATCTATCTCACTATCTATCATCTATCTAATCTATATCTGTTAAATTCATTTGGTTCATAACCTTTACTAGTTTCACTGTGTTTCTGTTTAGTTTCTGTTTCAATAACATGTCTATTGTTGAAAGTGGGGAGTTGAAGTCTCCCATTGTTATTGCATGGGGTTCAATGTGTGCTTTGAGCTTTAGTAAAGTTTCTTTTATGAATGTATATGATGTTGCATTTGGTGCATAGATGTTCAGAATTGAGACTTTCTCTTTGTGGATTTTTCCTTTGATGAATATGAACTGTCCTTTATTGTGTTCTGGATTTTCTGGGTGTTTTGGGTTAGGATGTTTTTAGGTTTTGAATTTACTTTGACTGTTGTGTCAGTATCTTCTCCGATATCTTTTACACCTGAGATTCTCCCTTCTATCTCTTGTATTCTATTGTTGATGCTTGCATTTGTAGTTCCTGACCACTTTCTTAGGTTTTCCAATTCCAGGTTTGTTTTCATTTGTGTTTTCTTTACTGTTTCTATTTCCATTTTTAGGCCTTTGTTCAATTCCTTCACCTATTAACTTGTGTTTTCCTGTATTTCTTTCAGTAAGTTATTTATATTCTTCTTAAAGGACTCTATTATCTTTATGAGATAGAATTTTAAGTCAGCATTCTGGATTTCAAGTATGTTGTGGTATCCAGGGATTGCTGTGGTGTGAGAAATCGGTTTTGATGGCACCAAAGTATATCGGTTTCTGTTGCTTATGGTCTTGTATTTGTCTCTCATCATCTGTTCTCTTTGATGTTAACTGGACTGGGCATCTCTCTGTATGTGCCTCAAGAGGTCTGGGTGCAGCAGATCTCCTGAGAGACCGTTGGACTGTCTTCAGAGGATCATTCAAGCTTATGCTCTTCCCTGGTATAAGGCAAAGGCAGAAAGGGAAGTAGAGTTCCAGCAGAAGGGATGAGTTCCAAGTCCACTGGGTTCCTGGGGGGGTCCCAGCTGCTGTGGTTAATTGGGAGGTTCCCTTACCTGTTTCCCTTGGTGCAACTGATCTCCTGGGAGGCCTTTAGATTGTGGGGTCTTTGGAGGGGCAGACAAGCTGATGATCTGCCCTGAATGGAGGGGAGGCATCCAGCGTCCGCTGGCTTCCTTGAGGATCTCAGCTGCTGCAATTATTTGGAAGGCTCCTTACCTGTTGCCCTGGAAACAGAAGTTCTCTCAAGAGGTCTTCTGAAGACAAGCTGATGATCTGTCCCTATGGAAGGCACAGACTAGAATGACGTATTGTAACTTTCACTTCTAATGGGAGGTGGGACCTTGGGGAGTAACTAGGCAGAGGCAATCATAAAGAAAAACCATCCTGATTGATGTATCTTAAAAATAAAATTAAGTCAGAACTCTACAGAACCCATGGCCCAGGGACAAAGGCAGGCCAGGGACAGGCCCGGGCAAGCCTAGACAAGCCCAGGCAGGTTGGGCCCACACTCAAGGCCATTAGGACATTCCAGGAACGGACTGGTCACAAAGATAAGGAAGTTGCCTAAACAACCTCCGCTGAGTCAGGGACCATCTGGACTCCTTCCCCCAACCCTTTTCCTAACAATAGATAAGTTTCCTGTTTTCCCCCATTGCTGATGTGCCGGTCTGCACATACTACCCGCTGATATAATTGTGTATGAATTAACCAATCATGAAAAAGTGCGAAACCCCCTCGCCTTTCCTATAAAAACCCCTAGCCTCTGAGCTTCTGGGTCAGCTCCTCTGTCTTTTGCATAAGACACGTGTCGACCCTGAGCTCTGCCATTAAACTGCCTCATATTTTTGCATCAAGCCGGTCTCTTGTGCTTCCTTGGGTGTGCGTCGACCTGAGACTCGAGTGGGGTCTCCTGTTTGGGGGTCCTACACTGATGATAGAAGATGAAATTAGTGTCTTTATATGAAATTAGAGGTTGTTTCCCCAGTTCACAGGAATGTGATAGAAAGGCAGCCAACCACAAGTCAGGAATGAGGGTGTCAGAAGACATGACATCTTTAACCTCAAAAACTTTAAGAAACAAAAACTTGATGTTTTTTTTTATTTTTGTTGTTGTTCATAGTGTTATGTCTATGTGCGTAACTATTTAAGTCACATAGCTTATGGAATATCATAGTTTTCTTATCTATGTGGATAATTAGATGAGTGAGTTCTGAGAGTGGAGTGCTCAGCTAATAGATACTAAAGAATATAGAAATGATTTTGGGGTATGAGTAATGGCTAGAAGAGTTTGAAGTGTATACTAAAAGATTGCAGCAACAGAATTCAACAGATAGTGTATGTGAGAGCTTAGAATGGAAGTGTCGTGTCTTCTTAGATAGTTTAAGTAAATGGTTAACTGTATCAGTGTAGTGCTAATGTAGAGAATATTGGTAGAAATATGGAAGTCCACTTCAATGCTAATGATATCTCCAGTGAAATTATGGAACATTTTGGATTAATGTTGGAGAGGTAATATTATGATAACAAAGTGCTTAAATTTACTTTAAATTTTAATGTATTGTTGAAAGGAAGGAGTTTCAAGACATGAAAGTTGGTATGTAGAGGTAGTTTTGGCTACACTGCTTTGTGCTCCTGGTGGGTCACATATCTGCCCAAGAACTCTTTGGATCTGTGAGTGAAACACACACACACACACACACACACACACACACACACACAGACACACACACACACTAGCTTAATTTTGAAATGCCTTGGTCAGCTCAAAGGCTTGGCAGTTCTAATCCTCCACCCAGCTACCATAGATTTCCCTCCAGTCTCCCGACTCAATACCTTCTAAATCTCTGGTTTATCTTTGCTTCTCTGCTCATTCTAGGCAGTTCCCTAGGCTTTGCTGCCTAGAAATGTCTTGGGTACTGCATTCCTTCTCACCTACATTTTGGATATTCCTTCTGCAGCTCTAAATCTGATTCATCTTTCTGTCTAAAACCTGGTGATTCTCCTCTGCCCTACTCTCTTTTTCTTCCTAACCCATGCCAATCCAAGGGTAGTGCCTGTATCCCTTTACCTAACCATTAGCCAATGGCATCTTTATTGATTAATCAAAAAACAAGTGGGGACAAGTACCTTTAGCATTCGGATATGCAGATTCCTGATTAAAAAATTATAACCAATCCCCAAAACCTCACCATTTTTGTCCAAATTAAAAAAAAAAAAGCCCTTCTCTCAGGCATAAATTGAGCACAGCCATAACAATTATGTGACTGGCAGAGTATGTTATACAATTAAGATCTAGTCCATCATATTTGTCAATTAGATAAGGTACTCCCCCATCATATTCTAACTAAAGAGCTTAAAATTCTATACTTGAATTATGTTTTGATTTTAGCCTACATCACCATCTGAAAACCATGCTTTCAACTCTATATCATCTCTCAATACTAAACAACTTAAGTTTGCTTATGAAACTATAACTAGTCTTCAACCCCATCAGAAGTCAAAGGACAGATTATATATTACCTGAATATATAGGAAGCATAAAAACAAAGCTTCCAAACCGTAAACAAATTGAAGAGACAGCTGACTGCCTGGACAGTCTTCTGATTTATTGTAACATTGGAGCTTCAGCCTTCTGACCCAGAACCATCTGAAGGACCGTGAAATGAAGCAGCAGATATAAAGTACTATCTTACCCTTTGTTGACAGAGCTTAGCAGATGACTATCCCACATCTGTTTGTCCTTTTTGGACAGTATTTTGTCTGCACATGGTACAAGTAATTTCTGCCAAGTGGCTACCTAGCCAAGATAAGCAACCTCACCTGAAGGTAAATATATTCAATTATTCATTGAAGGGGAATGCAGAAGTTTTCAGGAGCAGACATATCTCATCAAAAGATCCTTAATAATGAAATAACATTAAATGTCACATTCTGTGGTTTTCTGAGGTTTTTGAAGACTATCTATCTATGTAAAGTATATATGAAGTGTTAAACCTTAACTACTCTTAGCCATTTCTATTTGAGTAAATTGAAAATACTTTATTATAGTTAAATCTAACATAGCCATGAGTTTACTATCTGTTCCTTAACTTGTGTAACCTAATCATCCTAAATGCTTTGTAATAGCAGCTATTAGAAGGATGGTGTCAAACCATCATATTATTAAATGAGTTAAATAGGCACAATGCTTATCTAAGAATACAATATATTAATTTCCAATTTTGTATCAATATCCAGATTTATACTAATGAAAATTTTATTTCTACATGAATCCACAAATTCTGTACTAATGTAAGAAATTATAACTTCAAAGATTTCTGTTACTATAAGATTAAGGCTATAAAAGGCTTTGTTCAAGAATAAAATTAGTAATCCATCATATCTATTTGCTCCCTGTTGAAAATTATGACTGCTTCTAAATTATCTCTTAAAATGACAACCTATAACTAGTAAAATAACCATAACCAGACATCCAAATCCAAGGAATCAGGTTGATGACTTTCTATGGATTCTTTCTGCTAAACAGAGAAGATGAAAAATATTTTAAAGGAATAGGGAGGGGTAGGAAAATTAGAAAATTTGGTTATAATTAAGAAAGGAAGCTTTATCATCTGTTATCCAGTCCCTGTGTGCTTAAAAATACTCAGGGCTTGACTAAAGTTCTGACTGGATCCAGGTTGGATGAGGTGAGATCATTTGGAATCAGTAGAAATTCCTGAAGTTGTTCTAGAACATGTCTCTGAACAGCATCAGGAAGCAGGCAACTGGAACAGCAGGTCAGTCCAGCATTTCTGAGGATGAATCATGCCAAAGCTGATCATTCTGTAATATATGATCCTCTGAGCAACATGCTAAAGAAATGATGTGTTTCCTTCTGTTTATAAGAAAATGTAAAATCAGAGAAATGGCAAAAAGAAGAAATTGTTGGGCAAAGGGTAACTAACAATTAGTATTTTTTTTAATGATCCTTAGAAAACATGTGCTGTAGAAAGTAGGTAGTCTTATACAGGGTTATGAAAGTAGTGTCTCTATGCTTGCATTTCCAGATATATTTTTTTGTTAAAAGTGCAAAAATATTATCCATAGAAAAGAGATCTTGAGTTTGTTCTCTTAGCCACAAAAAAAAGGAAAGCCATCTTCAAACAGAATGAATGTCTTTACCACAGGTCAGATGGTCCAGTACATTAGACTAGATGTGGATTTTCAGACCCTAAATATGTGAGGACAATCTATTTGTGGTTTCTTCAAGTAATATGAGTTATTTTTGTAAAGAACCAATACAATAACAAAATAGAACCAAGCTATAATTAGATCACTTAAGTTTTAAAGTTGTTTAGAGTGGTGGCATATTTATAGTACCAAGGAGGCTAAGCCAGGAAGTTTGGAGTTTAAAGTGGGTCCAGGCATATAATAAGAAGCTGTTTTTAAAAAGCAAACAAATACAAATAATTAAACCAAATAAAATCATCTTACTGAATTAGTTTGTTTATTTAAAAAACTGTTCTAATATTCCATGATGCACACAGATCCAGAAAATCAAAACTGAAAGGCAGAAGGAAGGTTCATTGGACCTTCAAGGAAAGTTCAGAGAGTAGCAAGTGTGGAAGGTCATTGGACCTTCAAGGAAGGTTCAGAAAGTAACAAGTAAATGTGGAATAAAAGTCTGGGGTAAATGACCCAGGACAACCACCTATTAGGATTGAAGGTAAGGGACGAACATATGAGAATAGTTCTCTAAGCAGCCTCTCACAAGCAGAGTGTGTCCAGTGCCACACTGTGTTGATTGAAATTAAGCTACATTAAGCAGTCCTTGTTGAGCTAGACAATTTTTTTCATATACATTGTTTTCTGACATAGTGCTTTTCTATCCATTAACAACTAACTCTTGGCATATTTTAAAAGTTTGAAAACCAAATCTACTCTTTCATCAGGATTACTTGTTCATTGCATTCATAATTTATTGAGCCTACTTTCTGCAATAATTCTAGTATATGGATTAAGTAACGATGAGCTGATCTGGTTTGTCACATATGTCGTCAGACCAACTTTCATGACCTTATTTGGTAATTGAATACCATTGATTGTGTTTATATAGTCAAGGCTGTGTGTTTTATAAATTACTAAGTTCTAATTCTTCTTTTATTTTTTTTTGCCCATTTGTAAGAGTGTATCTAAATGAGAACATGGCTGCTGGCTGTTGTTGAGACCCTTTCCTCTTCCTTGTCTTGTTTGTTTACTCCCCAAGCACTATTTATAATGAATAAAAACTTTTTAAAAACCAACATGTAGGGGCTGGAGAGATGGCTCAGTGGTTAACAGCACTGATTGTTCTTCCAACAAATCCCAGCAACCACATGATGGCTCACACCATATGTAATGAGATCTGACGCCCTCTTCTGGGGTGTCTGAAGACAGCTACAGTGTATTTACATATAATAATAAATAAATCTTTTTTTATTCTTTTTTTTATTCTTTTTTTAATTCGATATATTTTTTATTTACATTTCAAATGATTTCCCCCCTTCTGGACCCCCACTCCCCAAAAGTCACATAAGCCCCCTACCGTCCCCCTGTTCTCCCACCCACCCCTTCCCACTTCCCTGTTCTGGTTTTGCCTTATATTGCTACACTGAGTCTTTGCAGAACCAGGGGCCACTCCTCTGTTCTTCCTGTACCTCATTTGATGTGTGGATTATGTTTTGGGTATTCCAGTTTTCCAGGCTAATATCCACTTATTAGTAAGTGCATGCCATGATTGATCTTTTGAGACTGGGTTACCTCACTTAGTATGATATTCTCCAGCTCCATCCATTTGCCTAAGAATTTCATGAATTGATTGTTTCTAATGGCTGAATAGCACTCCATTGTGTATATATACCACATTTTTTGCTTCCATTCTTCTGTTGAGGGATACCTGGGTTCTTTCCAGCTTCTGGCTTTAATAAATAGGGCTGCTATTAACATAGTGGAGCATATGTCTTAAAAAACAAACAACATGTAAATCTTTGAGACTCTTAGTATCTCTTAATTTTGTTTGAAATACATTTATCTATATTTCTCTATTATAAGGTCATGGAAATATTATTTATGTTGTGGGAAATTTATTTTCATGTTCAGCATTTAGTTCTATATGACCCAGGGGGTTAAGTTCTGTTTACTCTTGAATATATACTTCACTTTTATTTTATAAATGGCTACATATGCACATATCTCTTCACGGTATATTATTCTATTTCATTTAAAACTACTGTTGTATATTTTTGTCATGACCACTTTCACAAGCAGAGCTTTGGTCAAGGTTTTTGGTTCACTTCTTTTCTTTTTTTTTTTTTTAATTTTTTTTTATTCGATATAATTTATTTACATTTCAAATGATTTCCCCTTTTCTAGCCCCCCCATTCCCCGAAAGTCCCATAAGCCCCCTTCTCTTCCCCTGTCCTCCCTTCCACCCCTTCCCACTTCCCCGTTCTGGTTTTGCTGAATACTGTTTCACTGAGTCTTTCCAGAACCAGGGGCCACTCCTCCTTTCTTCTTGTACCTCATTTGATGTGTGGATTATGTTTTGGGTATTCCAGTATTCTAGGTTAATAACCACTTATTAGTGAGTGCATACCATGATTCACCTTTTGAGTCTGGGTTACCTCATTTAGTATGATGTTCTCTAGCTCCATCCATTTGCCTAAGAATTTCATGAATTCATTGTTTCTAATGGCTGAATAGTACTCCATTGTGTAGATATACCACATTTTTTGCATCCACTCTTCTGTTGAGGGATACCTGGGTTCTTTCCAGCATCTGGCAATTACAAATAGGGCTGCTATGAACATAGTAGAGCATGTATCCTTATTACATGGTGGGGAATCCTCTGGATATATGCCCAGGAGTGGTATAGCAGGATCTTCTGGAAGTGAGGTGCCCAGTTTTCAGAGGAACTGCCAGACTGATTTCCAGAGTGGTTGTACCAATTTGCAACCCCACCAGCAGTGGAGGAGTGTTCCTCTTTCTCCACACCCTCTCCAACACCTGCTGTCTCCTGAATTTTTAATCTTAGCCATTCTGACTGGTGTAAGATGAAATCTTAGGGTTGTTTTGATTTGCATTTCCCTAATGACTAATGAAGTTGAGCATTTTTTAAGATGCTTCTCCGCCATCCGAAGTTCTTCAGGTGAGAATTCTTTGTTTAACTCTGTACCCCATTTTTTAATAGGGTTGTTCGGTTTTCTGGAGTCTAACTTCTTGAGTTCTTTATATATATTGGATATTAGCCCTCTATCTGATGTAGGATTGGTGAAGATCTTTTCCCAATTTGTTGGTTGCCGATCTGTCCTCTTGATGGTGTCCTTTGCCTTACAGAAACTCTGTAACCTTATGAGGTCCCATTTGTCAATACTTGCTCTTAGAGCATACGCTATTGGTGTTCTGTTCAGAAACTTTCTCCCTGTACCGATGTCCTCAAGGGTCTTCCCCAGTTTCTTTTCTATTAGCTTCAGAGTTTCTGGCTTTATGTGGAGGTCCTTGATCCATTTGGATTTGAGCTTAGTACAAGGAGACAAGGATGGATCAATTCGCATTCTTCTGCATGCTGACCTCCAGTTGAACCAGCACCATTTGTTGAAAAGGCTATCTTTTTTCCATTGGATGTTTTCAGCCTCTTTGTCGAGGATCAAGTGGCCATAGGTGTGTGGGTTCATTTCTGGATCTTCAATCCTGTTCCATTGATCCTCCTGCCTGTCACTGTACCAATACCATGCAGTTTTTAACACTATTGCTCTGTAGTATTGCTTGAGGTCAGGGATACTGATTCTCCCAGATTTTCTTTTGTTGCTGAGAATAGTTTTAGCTATCCTGGGTTTTTTGTTGTTCCAGATGAATTTGATAATTGTTCTTTCTAACTCTGTGAAGAATTGAGTTGGGATTTTGATGGGTATTGCATTGAATCTGTATATTGCTTTTGGCAAAATGGCCATTTTAACTATATTGATTCTACCGATCCATGAGCATGGGAGGTTTTCCCATTTTTTGAGGTCTTCTTCCATTTCCTTCTTCAGAGTCTTGAAGTTCTTGTCATACAGATCTTTCACATGTTTGGTAAGAGTCACCCCAAGATACTTTATGCAGTTTGTGGCTATTGTGAAGGGGGTCATTTCCCTAATTTCTTTCTCAGCCTGTTTATCCTTTGAGTATAGGAAGGCCACTGATTTGCTTGAGTTGATTTTATAACCTGCCACTTTGCTGAAGTTGTTTATCAGCTGTAGGAGCTCTCTAGTGGAGTTCTTTGGGTCACTTAGGTAGACGATCATGTCGTCTGCAAATAATGATAGTTTGACTTCTTCCTTTCCAATTTGTATCCCTTTGACCTCCTTATGTTGTCGAATTGCCCGAGCTAGTACCTCAAGTACAATATTGAAAAGATAAGGAGAAAGGGGGCAGCCTTGTCTGGTCCCTGATTTTAGTGGGATTGCTTCAAGTTTCTCTCCGTTTAGTTTGATGCTGGCTACCAGTTTGCTGTATATTGCTTTTACTATGTTTAGGTATGGGCCTTGAATTCCTGTTCTCTCCAAGACTTTAAGCATGAAAGGATGCTGAATTTTGTCAAATGCTTTTTCAGCATCCAATGAAATGACCATGTGGTTTTGTTCTTTAAGTTTGTTTATGTAGTGGATTGTATTGATGGATTTCCGTATATTGAACCAACCCTGCATTCCCGGGATAAAGCCTACTTGATCATGGTGGATGATCATTTTGATGTGTTCTTGGATTCAGTTGACAAGAATTTTATTGAGTATTTTTGCATCGATGTTCATAAGGGAAATTGGTCTGAAGTTCTCTTTCTTTGTTGGATCTTTGTGTGGCTTTGGTATCAGCGTAATTGTGGCTTCGTAGAAGGAATTGGGTAGTGTTCCTTCTGTTTCTATTTTGTGGAATAGTTTGAAGAGTATTGGTGTTAACTCTTCTTTGAAGGTCTGGTAGAATTCTGCACTGATTTAATTTTGGTATTTGGTATCTGTCAAGGAAATTGTCCATTTCCTCCAGATTCTCCAGTTGTGTTGAGTACAGGCTCTTGTAGTAGGATCTGATGATTTTTTGGATTTCCTCAGTTTCCGTTGTTATATCTCCCTTTTCATTTCTAAATTTGTTAATTTGGATACTTTCTCTGTGCCCTTTGGTCAGTCTGGCTAAGGGTTTATCTATCTTGTTGATTTTCTCAAAGAACCAGCTCCTGGTTTTGTTGATTTTTTGTATGGTTCTCTTTGTTTCTACTTGATTGATTTCGGCCCTGAGTTTGATGATTTCCTGCCTTTACTCCTTCTGGGTGAAATAGCTTCTTTTTGTTCTAGGGCTTTCAGGTGTGTCATTAAGTTGGTAATGTATGCTCTCTCCGTTTTCTTTTTGGAGGCACTCAGGGCTATGAGTTTTCCTCTTAGCACTGCTTTCATTGTGTCCCAAAGATTTGGGTATGTTGTGTTTTCATTTTCATTGTGTTCTAAAAAGTCTTTAATTTCTTTCTTTATTTCTTCCTTGACCAAGGTATCATTGAGTAGAGTATTGTTCAATTTCCATGTGTATGTGGGTTTTCTGTTGTTTCTGTTGCTATTGAAGACCACTTTTACTCCACAGTGATCAGATAGGAGGCATGGGATTAGTTCGATCTTCTTATATTTGTTGAGGTCTGTCTTGTGACCAATTATATGGTCGATTTTGGAGAAGGTACCATGAGGTACCTGAGAAAAAGGTATATTCTTTTGTTTTAGGATAGAATGTTCTATATATATCAGTTAAATCTAATTGGTCCAAAGCTTCAATTAGTTCCATTGTGTCCTTGTTTAGTTTCTGTTTGCCTGATCGGTCCATTGAGGAAAGTGCAGTGTTGAAGTCACCCACAATTATTGTGTTAGGTGCAATGTGTGCTTTGAGTTTTAATAAAGTTTCTTTTATGAAAGAGGGTGCCCTTGCATTTGGAGCATAGATGTTCAGGATAGAGTGTTCTTCTTGTTGTATTTTTCCTTTGACCAGCAAGAAGTGTCCCTCAGAGCCTCTTTTGATGACTTTGGGTTGAAAGTCAATTTTATCTGATATTAAAATGGCTACTCCAGCTTGTTTCCTGAGACCATTTGCTTGTAAATTGTCTTCCAGCCTTTTACTCTAAGGTAGTGTTTGTCTTTGACCCTGAGGTGGGGTCACTTGTTTTCTTTAATGTTGTCTTAGCTCTTACAATTTCCATACAACATATTGATTCTGCTGGTTGACTTTTGTAAATGTCACTCCAGTATTTTTTAATTAGATATTTTGTTCATTTACATTTCAAATGTTGTCCCCTTTCCTTGTTTCCCCTCTAACCTCCCATCATATCTCCCCTTCTCTTGCTCACTAATGCACCCACTCCTGCTTCCCTGTCCTGCCCTTCCCCTACATTAGGGCAAGGAGCCTTCACAGGACCAAGAGCTTCTTTTCTCATTGATGTCCAACAAGGTCACCTCTGCTTCCCATGCAGCTGGAACCATGGGTCCCTCCATGCGTACTCTGGTTGATGGTTTAGTCCCTGGGAGCAGCATGGATAGAGTGTAACATAAAATAAGCTACAGATCAAAAAGGAAGACACAGAGATTGAAATATTGCCTCACTAATTCCAAAGGCAGATATCCCTCTGTTCATTGTCTTGTATGACCCCGAACTTTGTGGATGCTAAGTGAAACTTATTCATGACACCAACATCTCATGGAAGAATTCCTGTTTTATTTATTCTTTTTTTCAGTTATAACTACTGTATCTCATATTAAAACAATTTCTTCTTTGATTAAACATAAATTACTTTTCTTTGGCTGAAAGACTGTTTATTAGTTCCCAATTTTTCCAGCAAATTGTGCCTATTATATATTTAAAACATAATAAAATTGCTTCTTCCTTTGATATTGTATGGCAATTATTACCCGAGAAATTGATTTTCAAAGTAACTTTCTTCAACAGGATTTCTGTGACTCCTTGTACTTTTTGTACCATTGCAACCATAATAAAAATTACACGGCAAAATGGGTCAAAGTTTACGTAAGTAAAATTTTTTTAAAGATTTATTTATTATTATGTGTGGGAACACTATAGCTGTCTTCAGACACATCAGAACAGGCTGTCAGATCTCATTACAGATGGTTGTGCACCATCATGTGGTTGCTGAGACTTGAACTCAGTATCTTCAGAAGATAAGTCAGTGCTCCTAATCACTGAGCCATCTCTCCAGCCCATAATGAATAAGATATACAAATTCCTAAACACTTATAAATAAAATCCTTATCTTTAATTTCATCACTTCTGTTGTCTTCTAATTCTTCTGTGATGTGAAAGAAATGAACTTCTGTTGAATTTACAGCAGTAAGCTATCCTGTGAGTGAAGCATTGATATAGCAATATCGTGAGTAATGATGCTGAATCTGAACTGCTGTTTTGGGCTATCTTTCTTTCCTGTCTCTCCTAGATCATGGGTGTAACATTTATCCCTACTAAAAAAGTGAAATTATATAAACGTGATTTAGTTGTTAAATAGTGTTGCATTGTATCTTCCCTACTAAGATTCCTTGCCCTGATTATTGTGTCATCTCTCCTTTTTTCCCCCTTACCCATCTTTTTATAATTTTTTGGAATATTTAAACTTAAATTTTTTTCCTCTCCTCATCCAAACCATTCAATATTCAAACCTTAATCCCTCTCAAAATCATAGCCTCTTCTTCTACACACACACACACACACACACACACAAACATACACACAGATACAAACACACACACATACAAACATATACACAAACACACACCCAACTATACACACACACATATTTATAAATACACATATAACCAGAAGAGTCTTTTTAGTACTGTTTGTGTATATGTGATTTCTGCACTGATTACTTGGTATAAGATAATCAATTACAGGGTTTTTTTCTAGTGAAGATGAATACTCCCTCTCATAGCATAAGTTAAGTTAGTTGCCTGTAGTTCTTTGTTGAAGGCTGAGGCCTGGGAGATTTAATCCTTCAATATTAAAATATCAATTGAGGCTGTCATTATTCAGCCATTATTAAGGTACCATGGGAATAGGTACTCTGCAATTTCTAAGAGACAATCTAGCTATAGACCTCCTGGTCCTTTGATACTTAGAAATGTTTGCTCTATCTTCTGTCATTCAAAGTTCAACCATCAATTAAAAACAATAAAACCAGAGGTCCAAGAGAAAGAATGGAGATAAGCAGCATGGGAGTTGGGTAGGGATGTGAGGGAGGGTGGGCAGTGACAGATGGGAGGGGAGACCTTCTTGGAAGTACCTGAGATCCAGGAGATGAGAGAATCTAAGGACTCAGTGCGGGTGACATTAGCCAAAATGCCCAGCATTGGTGAGAGGGAATTCAAAGAGCCTACCTCCAGTAGATAGATAGACAGGGCCTCAAGTGGAA
Organism: Apodemus sylvaticus; assembly: GCF_947179515.1. Taxonomy (NCBI): domain Eukaryota; kingdom Metazoa; phylum Chordata; class Mammalia; order Rodentia; family Muridae; genus Apodemus; species Apodemus sylvaticus. The sequence continues at coordinate 51,809,770 of NC_067483.1, forward strand.
GGACAGGGTTACTAACCCACAGTTAAAATTTCTGATCCGAACTGTTCCTGTCTAAAGGAACTACAGGGACAAACGTGGAAAAGAGACTAAAGGAAAGGTGATCCAATGATCAGCCCAGCTGGGAATCCATTTCATGGGAGGGTACCAAGGCCTGATACTATTACTGATGCCATGAAGGAAGCTTGGTGTGGCTGTCCCTTCTGAGGTTCTACCAGCAGCTGACTGAGACAGCTGCAGATACTTAAACCCAACCATTGAACTAAAATTGAAGACCCTGTGGTTGAATTAGGGGAATGATTGAAGAAGGTAAAGGGGATTGTAACCTCATAGGAAGACCAGCAGATTCAACTACCCCAGAGCACACAGAACTCCCAGAGACTGAGCCACCAACCAAGAGAATACATGTGCCAGTCCCAGGCACCTGGCACAGATATAGCAAAGGTCTGCCTGATCAGACCTTAATGGGAGAAGATGCATGTAATCCTGGAGAGACTTGAGGAAAGGGGCAGTCTGGTGAGGGGAGGGGAGCACCCCTTAGAATCAAAGGGGGAGGAGGAATGGGATGAGGAACTGTAGGGGAGGACTTTAAGGGGGGCATATAAATAAATAAAATAATAAAAATTGCAAAACAAACAAACCAATGAAAGACAGAAAAATGAAGCTGAGCTTACTGCACAGGTACATCACAAGAGTATTATGAAAACCCAAAAGCAGGAGTGTGAAAATTTCAAAATTATCCTGGCAGTGCCTTAAATTCTGATATAATCTCTAGTATAAAAGTAAAGAAGGAAAAAAGGAAGGAAGGAAGGGAGGAAGGAAAGAAGGAAGGAAGGAAGGAAAGAAGGAAGGAAGGAAGTGTAATATGTACTGATTATAAGTAGAATAGTCAAGCTGGACTTAGGTCCTCACAATGCATGACATGGTTAGCTTGGGACTGTTGAATATATTGTCTGATTCTCCTGGGAGTTGACAAGGCAGGGGGGTCCAGAAGTTTGTATGGCTGAAGTGTAAACTTGGAAGTTCTGTACAGATGCTGAGGAAAAACATAGTCTTTTCCTAGCAGTTGGCATCATTCCTAACAATATGATCCTAAGTATCATCTTCTTTTGTGGACCAATGCGTTGACTTCTAGGTTGTCACAGAAGTTATTTTCCTTCCTCACCTTTGGTCTCTAACTCTTCAGCATAACTTAAGCACATTATTACTTTAGGAGAGATTTTGAAGACATGGAAAGGGTAAGAAATAGAACTTCATGCTATTACCTTCACACATTGATTTTTTTTATACTGCCAAGCAAAGGTGTGGGTGACATTTGAAGTTTGGTTGGCAGAATTGGAAAGCTCTTATTTATTACATAATTCTAGAACCTTTTAAAAGTTTGAGTGGGTTTTCTGTAGCAGGTGGTGAATGACAACTGTTTGGGCAGAGTATGACTGAGAATATCTGACATCTTCATAATATAAAATTTTCAAAATCAAAACATGTAGAGGGTGTTATTTGTGAAAACATAAAATTATCTGTTTTTCAGTTTTTTCCCTTAAAATTGCAGGTGTGGTGTTTTTTAATTTTTAACACAAAACAAAAGTTAATATAAGTAAAATTAGTTACTTAAGTCTAACCCTTTTCATCAATAACTAAATTATAAGCTTAAATGTTTTAATGCATTGTATATGCCAAGATAGCTGAGAAAGGATTTTGAATACTCTCAGTTCAGAAAGCTGAAGAATATTTAAGATGATGAATGCATCAGTTATTATAACTTGTTAATTACTATGTATGCATGTATAAGAATCACATTACATTCTATAAATAAGTACAGTTTTATAAAATAAAATGTGTTTTTTAGTTTGTCTTATTTATATAGTGCAAGGTTTTCCTCTGTACTCCTTGCTGCCTTGGAACTCATTGTAGAGTCCAGGATATTCTCAAAGTCATGGTTCTCCTTCTTCATCCTGCTGAGTACTGGAATTACAATCAAGTACCACTTGACTGCCAAAAATATTTCAAAAAGAATAAATTTAAAACTTCAACCATTGTGTTTCTTATTAGTCTTTATGAAAGAAATTACTTGTAATAATAGTAAAGTAATATTAATTAGAAAAGCTTTGAATAAGAAGATGAGATATGACTTCTGATACTATTTTAACATCTGTTTTCTTAAAATGTTCAGTTAACACAGAGCCCAATATTTTTCAGTTTTGACCAAAAAAAGTTGTAAAAATTGATATTGATTTTAGTCCACAAATACATTCACTTATTGAAGATATGCTTTTTTAAAGATTTATTTTATTTTTAATTGCTCTGTGGTGTGTGTGTATGTGTGTGGTGTGTGTGTGCATGTGCGTGTGTGTGAGTGTGTGTGTGTGTCTGTGTGTGTGTGAGTGTGTGTGTGTGTCTGTTACTGAAATTCAGAGGAGAATGTTTGATCCTTTGGAGCTGAAATTATAATCAGGTATTAGTTGTTCTGCATGGTTTCTAAAGACTGAATTTGGAACATTTGCAACAGTAGTATATACTCTTTTTTCAAAATTTATATTAAGTCTTCAAGTATTAAAGATGGGCAGATATCAGCCTTATATGCTATTTTTTTAATTTATCTGTTAAAAAATGTCTGCTATACCACTTGCCATATTTTATTTGGGCTGTTCTTGCTGCATCAAGCCAGCCCTCATGGCTATGTGCTTATGATCTCTGCTACCCCACAGCAACTTTTTTCTTTTTCTATATTCCTGTTTCCCAGGAATCTTTGCTCCATCCCCTCTCTTCTGGCACTTTCTCAAAAAATTGGAGACAGTTCTACATGAAGGCTCAAAAATACCGCTTGTGGGCATATACCCCAAAGATGGTCCACCATACAACAAGGACATGTGCTTTACTTCATTATAATCATAGCAGCTTTATTTGTAATAACCAGATCTGGAAATGACCCTGATATCTCTCAACTGAAGAATGGATAAAAAAAAAAGTGCTTCATTTACATAATGGATTACTCCTCATTTATCATACACAAGATCATCATGAATATTGCAGGCAAATGGATAGAAGTAGAAAATATCCTGAGTGAGGTATCTCAGTCACAAAAGTACATGCATAGTACATACACACTGATAAACGGATATTAGCCCACAAAACACAAAATACCCATGATGCACCCTACAAACACAGAGAAGTTAAACAAGAACAAGGACCTAAGAAAGGGTGCTTGAATCACACTTATAAGGGAGAACAGGGGAACAAAATAGTCATAGGAGGCAGAAGGAGGCAAGGAAGTGTGTGGGAGTGTAGATATATCACCCAGCAATGTCAGAACAAAAACTGCCTAAGAACAAAACTATCCAAACAAATAATCCTGTCTCCAATAAAATACAAATCTGTATTAAGTTGTTTGGTTGCATCCATTGAACATAACTGGTCATGTAAAACTGTGGCCAGGGTTGAGGTAAGCTGGCCATCCTACCCAGCAAGAGGTGGTGGGATACATGGATGAAGTTATTTATAGATTTAATTTAGTCTTCTCTGTTGGAAAATTCATAGCTGCTGAGGGCCAAATATCAGAAAGGAAGGAAAATGAAACAAAAAGCAAAAGTAATAGCCTACATATATGGACTTAGATTCCCCAGACGGTTCAGAGACCACTTATGTGAAAAAATAAATGAAGGTGCTATTTTTAAACTATGATAGATTTTGACTAATAAATTATCACAGGATTGAAAATTGATAAAAATAACCCACTGTCAGTGCAAATGCTTATTTAAAAATTTTACTCAATGAAATTCATATAAGAAATTCAATGATTTTGTGAAGAAAACCACAAGTAGATAGAGTATTAGGATATTGTTAAAGTTTTTATTAGCACTTATTTTATTTTATCAGCATTTATCTATTATTTTTAACAATACTTCTGTATTTCAGAGAACTCAGTTATATAAATCCACTTGACTCTCTATTGCTCTCAGTGTCTCTCAACTCATTTCTTTCTAATGGGGGATGGAACCAAGCGGATGAAAGAAAAGTTTTAATGACACGATCATTTTGTACAAAGTTTAGAAAACATGAGAACGTTTTTTACCTGAATGGATTTTGCTTTTAAATTAATGTTTTTACATAATTATTAGTGGTCATATGATTACTTAAAATAATTTGAATATACATTAAACAGTTATTTAGAAGTTCAAGTTTAGTGTCATGTATGTTGCCTATTAAGTCATCCACAAATTATATTTTCTGTAGATGTTTCAAGAAAAGACAAGGGTTTTCTGGTTTAGATTCAAAACACAGCAACAACAGCAGTTTCAAACTGACATTTCACTATTTGGCTTCAAAATAAAGGCAGATGGCTGTGTATTCATGTGATGTGAAGAACTTACATGTTATCAGTGTTCTTTATAAAAAAAATAAATCACTGTAAGTAACACTGGGCTTTTGGAAGAGGTATTTTTTTACTCTGTGTCTTTAGGGATAATTTTTTCCACTCTTAACTGAAAGTCAATTCAAAGGTGTTTTATTTTTAAACAATTAGTGTGTGTGTGTGTGTGTGTGTGTGTGTGTGTGTGTATGTTTGTGTGTGTATGTTTGTGTGTCTGTGTCTGTGTTTGTCTGCTCATATACACATCAATGTGGATACAGTGCTCTTGTGGGAGTCAGGGAAACTTGTAGACTCATTTCCTTCAATAGATCAAACTCACGTTAAAATACTTACAGCAAGTGCCTTTATCTACTGGACCATCTTCCCAAACTCAACAAAATGATTTTATTTCTTAAATTTATCAGGAATACCAGGAGTGAGTTAGAAATAGCAAATTTATTATAGTAATTGTTCTTTTAAATGTCTGTAAGAAAGGAGAGTAAAGCAATCATAGAGTAATTGGAATAAAAAGTATTCCAGATATATGTTTCAAATCTGACTGTTTAACATAGCATCTAATACCAAGTTACAGCTTAATGAATTATGTCACTTTGACTTAGTAAAATTCAAATCAACGATGAGCATAACACATACTAAAATAACACTTAAAATAATATTTGTAATATGTCCCATTTTATCTAGTTTAATTACTAATCATTGCCTAAAATAGTCTAAAAGACTGAGTTTGGTATTTGATCTGATAAAGTACAGAATATTAAATCTGTTTTGAATAAATAAGAAATGTGTTCAGAAAAGGATAATTCAGTAACATTCCTCTTTCATGATGCCTAAAATGACTTTTAATATGTTTTTCACAGAAAGTATATGAAAAATAAAACAAATCTTCTTCCAAAAATGTTATTTCCAAAATAATTTTCTCTCTGGGAATAAATGGCCTGGCATTGAACAACTAATTAAAAATTCTATTGTTTCCTTTCCCAACATCAAAGTATAGATGTTTCAATGGTCCCTTTGAGCTTTACACAAGTCTGAAGTAACTTGATGTACTTTATGAACTATGGGTATAACATATTTACAAATGAACTGTTGATTATGATATATCAGGTCATGTATTCTCAATATTTTTCACATTTCATATACTAATATCAAATTATATATTATTTATATTTTATGTAATACACTAAGGCATTATTGAATATTTATATATATAGCATATATTTAAAACATATATATATACATATATATTTAATAAAGGCTTAGTGTTTTAAATAAATGTCAGCTGATGTCTATACAAATATTAAAAGAAAAACATTAGAAGAAAATCTATCAATAAATTATTTGGAGACTGTGATCATTTGTATATGTTTGGTCCAGGGAGTGGCACTATTAGGAGGTATAGGCTTGTTGGAACAGCTGATTAAGAAGAGACCACCATCTAGTATTCCCAGAGATACCAGGGACTAAAACACCAAACAAAGTGTACACATGGAGGGACCCATGGCTCCAGCTGCATATGCAGCAAGAGGATGGCCTTGTTGGACAGCAAAGGGAGGAGCCCTTGGTCCTGAGAAGGCTCGATGCCCTGTAGAGAGCCATATTGGGGTGTCATGCCACCTGGCAGGAACTTGACATTGTCCAAGGTGAAGTTCCTCTCCTGTGCTAGACACTACCCCTCCACCTAGGGTAGAGTCCTCAGACCAAGGTGAAGCCCATTGTTCTCCAACAATGCACGTTTCCCAGAGAGGCACTAGCAACCTGACACTATCAACCTACAGAGCAAGCAGACCAGTTCTGTGAGAGTTTCCAGCCTCTGGGGGAAGCCCCCCCCCCTCAGCCTATATATATTTGGAGACCCCCATTAAACTTTGAGCCTTGATCAGAAAACCTATTTGTCTTGGCTTCAATTTTCTCTTGCCACACCATTCTACCCCCCCAGCTTTCCTTCCAGGTAACCCACCGAAACCTGTTTGATGTAACTGTGGGCAGCCCAAGTATAGGTGAATGCCAGAACAGGGAAGTAGGAGTGGATGGATTGGTGAGCAGGAGGAGGGGTGGATGGGATAGGGTCTTTCCTGAGGGAAACCAGGAAAGGGGATAGCATTTGAAATGTAAATAAAGAAAATATCTAATTGAAGAAGAAGCAGAAGCAGAAGATGAGGAGGAGGAGAAGACCAGCATCACTGAGGTGAAATCTTCTGGGAAGGGATTTCTTAGAGCACAAAGAAGCTTTGTTCCAGAGATAGCCAAGGATGTACCTTGTCCTGCAGCTGTACTTGGTAATGTGAAAGAGTCACCCATGTGGTACTAGTTTTGAAGACATGGAGGGGTCATGAAAAGCATCTGAGGCTTGGCACTATGATAGGCCATGGAAGGCAATTGGTGAAACTACAGCCTCAACTGTAGTTGAAAGTCCAGACTGATGGGGTCATGCAAAGAATTTAAGGCTTGGTACCATATAGGAAGCCAATGAGAGCCTATTGGTGAAGCCTATTTGCAGTGAGAAATCCAAGCATATTAGAGATGCTGGTACCCATGGTATGACCACCAGGAACAACACCCATAATGAAGTTGAGTCCACCCCAGCCCAGAGTGCTACAGAGAGCAGAGCTGAAGTGACCCAAGCCCTTAGGAAGGAGCCCGGAAGATCATGTATGGATCTCAGACATTGAAACAAGAAGCTGTGAAGCTGAAGTTGACTTGGAGACCCCACGATGTTAGAAATGCCAGAGCTGTGGGATACCTGAGGAGGAAAGTTAAAAAGGGTGGAACCATTCCAGGAGAAAGAAGTTTTTGTCAGTCAAAGATGACAAAGAAATTGGAGATCTGAAGACTGCTTTGACATCAGACATGGAGATACAGAGGTTGAAGTTTGCCCAGCTGGTTTCTTGTCTTGCTTTGGGTATCACATTTAAGTGATTGGATGAATCACAGATGAGACTTTTACTTTTTGACTTTTAACATTGTTTAGATTGCTAGAGACAGTGGGAACGTTTGAAATTGGACTAAATATATTTTGCATTTTGCTGTGTTTATGTATAGCCCCCATACACTCATGTGTTTGAACAAGCCTATGGTGGCCAGGGAGTGGAATGTGATGGTTTGTATATGTTTGGCCCAGGAAATGACATTACTAGGAAGTATAGGAATGTCAGATTAGGTGTGTCACCATGGGCATGGTCTTTAATACCCTTATTCTAGCTGCCTGGGTCCCAGAATTTTGCTAGCAGCCTTCAGATGAAGATCTAGAACTCTCGGCTCTTGCACCATGCATTCCTGGATGCTGCCATGCTCCCTCCTTAATAATAATAGACTGAACCTCTGAACCCGTAAGCCAGCCTCAATTAAATGTTGTCCTTAAAAAGTTGCCTTGGTCATAGTGTCTGATCACAGCAGTAAAACCCTAACTGACAGAGAGATTTAAAGGATTTACTAGGTTTTTTTTGAAACACTGTTATATGATAAATTATTACAAACGTAGCAATGAATGTGGATTGCTGGTAGAGCATGAGTTTGTATATATTTCTGATTATAGTTTTACCAGGCAGCAATCAAGAAAAATGAAAAACTGGTAACATAACTATATGACAAAATATCCCAGTTTTCTGTCTAGTGACCATAAATTAACCTAGTGATTAACTTCAGAGTAACCAAGGACTCTCCCTATGTTATAGCCACACTTTAAAGTATATGGCCATATAAAGCCTGGAGATGACGGAGTATTGTTGAATAAAATTGAGAATCCTAAGACATTCTTGCAGGTCATAAAACACACATACACACACACACACACACTCACGCACACACTCACGCACACACACACACACAGCAACATATGCAAAGTATTTCATAGCTTTTTTTTTTTTTTTTACAAAGTTAGGATAATGAATCATAAGAAATATCTGTTTTTCTTAATCAGGGTTAATTGGTGACAATATTATCTCAGTATATGTTGTATACTCAATATAATTTAATCTTGCTTATGATTCTTAAGAAGAGAAGTGCTATAGAAAAATCAAGTAAGCTTGCTTGCAGGACACACATATCACTTTTAGAACTGCTCTAGGACTGTCCACAAGAAATCAAATTGCTAGAGAACAAATTGAAAGTAAGTTTTGCATAGCAGGTGTTGTGTTCCCTGTTTTCCTAATGTTTTGAGAAAAACAAGCTCAAAACAAAAAATCTTAACAAAGAGAAGCAAATGCTACAATGCTTATGAAAAAATATATCTGAATATTCAAGTACAACTGATGTGATTACCATTATATTCAAGAAAAGGCATAGTAGCAATCCAGTATGTATCAAGGTTATACAAATGCACTTCTAGCTACAGGAAAGAGAATTATGTGTTCCCTGTGCCTTATGCCTACCTCCCTCAATTTGATTTCAGTTATTCTAACAGAAAGCTGGAACATTTCTTTCTCATTTCCCAGGGCCCATTTGTAAGGTGGCTGCATACTTTTCTAATGTCTGACCCCATCCCCTTGTCCTCTGTCTTCAAGCATTGACTGCTTTCTCAACACATTTTTTTTCATCTAGGCATAGATTACAAAGTCAAAAAAAACATCTAAGAGTCACATTCTGTCTCTGTGTTGCTGTAGGGTAAAGGTGCTGTGAAGAGAGGCAACCGCAGCAGGGACAGAGGTGTGGGAAATTGAATATTTGAAAGTTAGATGTTGTAGAAGGAAACGTGAAAGCAGGATACACCTTGAAAAGTAGGATTTTGTTCCTTATAGAAATGTAAACAGACAGAGGAACAGGATCAGCTTCCTTAATTGAAATGAGGCAAAACCAATAATGATAACTTTGTAAAAACTCTTTTGCATGTTCAATAAAGTATAAGAAAATAAGGTTTTTATTAAGAAATAGAGAGAGTTCTTAGTTATTGTTATTTGAAAGGAACAGCATGGGAATCAGTTGAACAACCCCAACAGAGATTGCAATTCTATAACACTTTTATTACAAAAATTTGGTCTTAAGAAGCAACCCATTAGCAGATGTGCTACACTCTCATGAAATAAAATGCTGTTTTTATCCTGCTTTAATAAGTAAATATCTGGGATGTGGATACAGGCAACAAAGAAATATCATGGTCACCATGCTTGAAAGCACTAGTATAAATTTAGTAATGGCCTAAGAGATAATCAGCATATGTACACAAAGCTGATTTAGAAATACTTGATGAGTAGAACTACACACAGAAATATCTTATTTGTTAAATTTGCCTTTGATAAGTGTTTTCTAAAGCCAATAAATGTGTGACTGAAGCACTGCAAAGGATAACTAATTATTTGTTTGTTACTAATTTACAGAAGTCTCTGTTCATGGAAAATCTCTCAGGAGGCTAGTATATTATTTGATATCATCAAAGTAAAAGTTTGTTGTAATTGTTGAGCCATTCCTTACAATAATTGCTTTTTCAGCCCTGAGGCTGGGTTTCAAAGCTTGAATTATGAACATTTTGTAATATATTATTTTTATATTTGATAGTCATACTTTATGCAAATTAACTTTCTTAAAGTTTCCTGCTGACCTTTACTTTATTGAAGGAAATTAAATTGTAGAATGACTCTGCTACGGGAAGTCATTTTGTGAACATGTCTCCTATATTGTTGAGCTTGAGATGAAGCCTGTAAGATCTCCAGTGATCAAGTTTATCATATATTGAGAAATAGTTAGCTAACTTATAAGAAATTAGTAGCAAACAACTTTTACTTAGGAAGAAATGAAATGTTAGAATTTAAAGAATCACAGTCCTGCAGAAGTCTGTGCTGTGGTGAGCAGAGAGCTTCCCAGCTGTAATGCTGGCCTATGTGCCATGCACTAGCCTCTGAGATGCTGCATCAGTGTGGAAGATTGGCAAGGCACATATTAAGACAAATGTATTTTGAAATATAAAAATCTGAACGTCTTCAATTTGAATGAAATACTCAAAGATTAAGAAATAAAATTTCCTAATATGCTAGATTTATACTAAATACAACTTTTCTGTGGATTAAACATAAACCGTTTTTTCTGCTTTACTTTGTAAATCAGAAGTGATTTCTGATGGAAATAAAACTGTATGTTGTGTGGATTTGTTTTAATCACTTCTGAATCCTGCAGGTCTACAAAAAAATCTAGAAATGACTCATGGCACCAATGTCTTACACACTGAAGGAGATAAACTTCAGGCTATCCATGCATCATTTAGTTTTAAATTCATATTGAGTTTTCTATTCAAGACTCTAAAATTCAATTGCACAGACTTTTATCTTGATTAAGACTCCCTTTATGTTAATATTTTGATTCAATTTTAATATTAAAGTAATTTAAAATGTACCATCACACATGGTATAAAGAACTGGACAATTGATGTTTATTCTTGCTCACAGAAAAAGTTCATTTGTAAGTCTTACTGAAAGAAAGAGTCTCTGTAAGAACAAAATACATTAATTTTAGAAAACTGTTAATAAATTACTACTTAGTTTAGGAATATAAAGTCTTGGAGATAAAAATAACCAGTTTTACAGAATCATATGGGTACAAAATAGACTTGGTCACCGAACCCAAAATAAGGGAAAAATAGAACTTGCCCTATTATAGTTTTTATTTATAAAATGAATAAAATAATGGAAAATAATCAAGTTATAAAACATATTTTTGGTTTGAGGTACTCTAACACAAAAATAAAGATCCAAAAGTGATCAAATGAAGTCAGTAAATGTATCACATATGCATATACATACAAAATTTGTTTCCTGTTTGAAGAAGTTTTTGTTCTATGTGTGGATATATGTGTTTATGGGTAAGTGAATATGTTTCCATATGATTTGTATGGATATGATATATGTTTGTATAATGATATATGTACAGACATAAGTTTTTTATTTAGATGAAATTTTTAATTAGATATTTGCTTTATTTACATTTCAAATGGTATCCCCTTTCCTCATTACCATTCTGAAAACCCCCATCCCATCTCCCCTCCCCCTGCTCACCAATCCCCACCTCACTTTCCTGACTTGCATTCCCTATTCTGGGGAATCAAGCCTTCACAGGACCAATGGCCTCTCTTCTCCTTGAGGTCTGAAATGGTCATCTTCTGCTACATATGTAGCTGGAGCCAAGGGTCCCTCCATGTGTACTCTTTGGTTGGTGGCTTAGTCCCTGGGAGCTCTGGGGGTACTGGTTGGTTCATATTTTTGTACCTCCTGCAGGGTTGAAGACATTGTCAGGTCAGCTCCTTGGGTTCTTTATCTAGCTGCTCCATTGGTGACCTTATGCTCAGTCTATTGGTTGACTGTGAGCCATGGGTATTTTGATCTACCTTCCAATAAGGATCAAAATGTCCACACTTTGGTCTTCCTTCTTCTTGAGCTTCATGTGGTCTATGAGTTTTATCCTGGTTATTCCGAATTTTTGGTCTAATATCCATTTATCAGCAAGTGCACACTGTGTATGTTCTTTTGTGATTGGGTTACCTCACTCAGAATGATATTTTATAGCTCCATCCATTTGCTTAAGAATTTCATTAATTCATTGTTTCTAATAGCTGAGTAGTATTCTGTACTACTCAGTATTGTGTATTACTCCATTGTGTAAATATGCCGCATTATCTGTATCCATTTCTCTGTTGAGGGACATCTGGGTTCTTTCCAGCTTCTGGCTATTATAAATAAGGCAGCTATGAACAAAGTGGTGCATGTGTCCTTATTGCTTGTTGGTGCATCTTCTGGGTATATGCCCAGGAGTGGTATAGTTGGGTCCTCAGGTAATACTATGTCCAATTTTCTGAGGAACTACCAAACTGATTGCCAGAGTGCCTTTACCAGCTTGCAATTCTACTAGCAATGGAAGAGTGTTCCTCTTTCTCCACATCCTCTCCAGCATTTGCTGTCCCCTTAGTTTTTGATCTTGGCCATTCTGACTGGTATGAGGTGGAATCTCAGAGTTGTTTTGATTTTCATTTCCCTGATGATTAAGAATGTTGAACATTTCTTTAGGTATTTCTTAGCCATCTGGTAATCCTCAGTTCAGAATTCTTTGTGTAGCTCTGTACCCCATTTTTTAAATTGTTTTTTATTAGATATATGCTTTATTTACATTTCAAATCATTTCCCCTTTCCTGGTCCCTAGTCCTTGAAAGTTCCATAAGCCATCTCCACCCCCCCATTCCCCAATCAACCCCCTCCTGTTTCCCTGTCCTGGTATTCCCCTACACTGCTGCATCAAGCCTTTCCAGGACCAGAGGTCACTCCTCCCTTTGATATCCAACAAGGCCATCCTCTGCTGCCTATGCATCTGGAGCCATGGGTAACACCATTTGTACTATCTGGTTGATGTCTTTGTCCCTGGGAGTTTTGGAGTACTGAGTGGCTCATATCGTTGTTCCTCCTATGGATCTGCAAACCTCTTCAGATCCTTGGGTCCTTTCTTTAGCACCCCCATTGGGGACCCTGTGCTCAGTTCAGTGGCTGGCTGAGAATGTCCTCCTCTGTATTTGTCATACACTAGCAGACCCTCCCAGGTGACAGCTATATCTGGCTCCAGTCAGAAAGTACTTGTGGGCATCGATAATAGTGTCTGGGTTTTGTAACTGTACATGGGATGGATCACTGGGTGGGGTAGCCTCTGGATGTTCTTTCCCTCAGTCTCTGCAGGCATAAATTTTTGATATCTGTGAGTACATCCAAATGTGTGCTACTCTACTCATTTGGAGGTCAGAATACAACCCCAGGTGACATACCGAAGTTTCTACCGGGTCTAAGACAGGGTCTCCTTGCTTGTTCATGCCTGAGCTCAGAGTGATTCTCTTATTCAGAGTATTTACAAGCCATATTACCTTAGAATTACTGTTGTTTTTTATTATATATTTTCTTTATTTACATTTCATATATTACCCCCTTTCCTGGTTTCCCCTCTGAAAACACCCTATCCCATCCCCCTCCCCTTGATCACCAACCCACGCACTCCTGCTTCCCCTCCTGGCATTCCCATATACTCGGGCATCCAGCCTTCTCAGGACCAAGAGCCTCTCCTCCCTTTGATGTCCATCAAGATCATCCTCTCCTACATTTGTGGCTGGAGCCATGGGTCCCTCCATGTGTACTCTTTGGTTGGTGGTTTAGTTCCTGGGAGCTCTGGGAGTACTGTTTGGTTCTATTGATATTCCTCCTATGGGGCTGCATGCTCCTTCAGCTGCTTGATTCCTTACTTTACCTCCTCCATTGGGAACCTTTGTGCTCAGTCCAATGGTTGGACAGCACCCATCTTTGTATTTGTCAGGTACTGGCAGTTCCTCTCAGGAGACAGCTATATCAAGGCTCCTGTCAGTAAGCACTTTGCATCCACAATAGAGTCTGGGTTTGGTGACTGTATATGTATATATGATGGATCCCCAGGTGGGGCAGTCTCTGGATGGTCTTTCTTTTACTACTATAGTTGCCTTTTATGGACAGTGAGGAACTGCACTCAGTTCTCACACTTGTTCTACAAACTCTTTCCTCCACTGGTACCTCACCTCAGTCCCTGAAGAACTTTCATTCCTTTTTGTATCCTCTTATATTGAAATAGGTTTTTTCTCACATAATATATCCTGATTATAATTACCTCTCCCAAAGAGGAACACTCCTTCACTGCTGGTGGGATGGTAAGATGGGACAACCAATCTGGAAATCAGTCTGGCGGTTCCTAAGAAAACTGGGCATGACACTTCCAGAGGACCCTGCTATACCTCTCCTAGGCATATACCCAGAGGATTCCCCAGCCTGCAATAAGGACACATGCTCCACTATGTTCGTAGCAGCCTTATTTATAATAGCCAGAAGCTGGAAAGAACCCAGATATCCCTCAATGGAGGAGTGGATATGGAAAATGTGGTATATATAAGCAATGGAGTACTATTCAGCAATTAAAAACAATGAATTCATGAATTTTTTAGGTAAATGGATGGAACTGGGAAATATCATCCTAAGCGAGGTAACACAATCACAAAAGAATACACATGGAAAGCAATCATTGATAAGTGGATATTAATTAGCCCTGAAGCTCTGAACACTGAAGATACAATTAGCATATCAAATGATTCCCATGAAGAAGGAAGAAGAGGGCTCTAATCCTGGAAAGGCTTGATCTAGCATTGTAGGGGATAGAGAAAAGGGAGGGGGAAAGATAGGAGAATGGATGGAGAGAAGAGGACTTATGGGACATGGGGGGGGACTGGGAAAGGGGAAGGCTTTTAGAATGTAAATAAAGAATATAGAAAATAAATAAAAAAGATTAAAAAAGAAAAAAAAGAAAGTATTTTCGTAAAAAACAAAAACAAAACAAAACAAAAAACAGAAGTTACTTGGTTAACATCTTCAGCTACTTATTACGTATGTTATTTATTTATGTATGTGTTTATGTGTACCTGTGTGTATATGTGCATGTCAAATCTATCAGGGTGTCTGAAGAAGACATTAGAAGGCATCAGATTTCTGGGTTTGAATTAAGGTTGGCTGTGATCTACATGAGATCTACTGAACTCAGGTCCTTGGAAAAGCAGCAAGTACTCTTAACTGCTGAGTCATCTTTCCTGTACCCATGTTCCCCCATCTTTCTTCGCCCCCCCCAGGTGTCAACATATTTAATCAGTTCTTGCTTTTCTATTAAGAAAAGTGTTTGATAATGTATCAAATACTGTGTCTGAAGACTTAAAAATAAAGATCTTTAGGTGACCTCCAGATTATCCTTAGGCTTCTGAAGTTCCCACTCTTTTGTTAAGTCTTATCACTACAAGTTTATTAGTAATATTCATTAATATTTTAAATAGGAAACAGAAATTGAAAAGAATAAAACAAAAGCATTAATTAATGTTAAAAAATAATTACCTCTCCCTCCAACCCTCCCAGTTCCTTTCTACCTCTCTTCCCTTCCAGATCCATCCTCTTTCTGTCTCTCATTAGGAAACAAAGAGGCTTGAAAGGAATAATAAATTAAATAGAATAAATAGTAGAATGTAAAACTAAAACTTACACATTGGAATAGGAGAAGACAAACAGAAGAATGTAACCTGAGAAAAGGCATAAGAATCAGACACACTTACAGATTCCATAAAATCATTTAATTTTAAAGCCTTGAGAAACACAAAAAAACTGTGAGGTAAGATGACAATGAAAAAAATCTCAAAATGAAATAAAATAAAAATTAAAAATAAGCTAAAAATAGTAAAAGTAAATATAAGGTCCTGGGATGGCATTATAATTATAAGGAACCTCCTCAGATATTCTACATAGTGTTGCCCCAGAATGGGATTCTTCTTGAGGCAGCAGAGGAGTAAAAGTGTCAGTGGAGGGTAAAACATGGTTTTATGAAATTCAGGGGCAAGACTATATATTACAAGATATTTAAGGTTGTTGTATAACACAAAGTTTACTTATCTAAGTCTAAGTTACTATGCTATTGTAGCTGACCTGCCTTCTGTGTTCTTCTGAGGTCAGTGACTGCAGTCTCAGGCATTTAGCACCTCATCCTAAAACAGCAGGAGATTAAGTAAAGGATTAATTACTACAGCCTTTTCTTTATTGTCTAGATGCCTCTTGCTTGTCAGGCTAGGGGGAAGTTCAGAGCAATAAACTTCTATTGAACCAGGAGAAGAGAATAACACTAGCGGAAGGAAAAACTTTTACATAAGCAATTATGCATAATCTCATATAAATTCATACACAGCTTCATAATGTTCATTTATACATTTCCATTCATATCCAGTTGGACCCAGCTTGCATACATTCTCACAATTACATACTTACACACACATTCATACTTAGATATGCATATAGAGTGCAAGACCAAGCACTGGTGCAGAAAGAACTAACTCATTCTGGATGAAAAATGAGCTCCAATTTTTATTGCATAGAGAAAGAAAAAGCTTCTACCCTTTAATGCTAAATGAATTAAAACCATGTTTGTAAGAAAAAGCTGTGTTACTTTAAATAAGACTTCCTTCCTTGTTATTAAGAAAGTACCTGTTGTGTCCCATGGTAAGGAAAAGCCTGCCTGCTCCTTCTGCTCTCTGCAGCTTCTTTTTTCCTCTTTCCTTCTGCATTCTGTACATTGCTCTGTACAATTAATTGGTGACACTTAGGAGCCTGGCAGAGTTCTCATTGCATTTTTGACTATCAGAAAAGGACCTATTAGCAATCCCACTATAAAAGGGCTTAATAATAACAGATATAATTTTAGGAATTTTTATAGGATCACCATTAACACTTAAGTCATCTATTTATCTATTTAGCATCACTGTAAGATAGTACATCTTCTTAGATCTACAGAGATCTACTTCAAAGTGGAGTGCTATTACTTATTGATTATTATATGTTTAATAATAACAGAAAAATATATTAGTAGCAGGGATCTTTCCTAAAATAAATCCCTTACAGCCTTGCTTAATAATGGCACACCTGCTGCAGATTTTATAAAAATCCAAAGCAAGTCACTTCAGGATGATCACCTGCTAGTTATTAGCTTGTCCCATTATGGCTCCTGACATATTGTCTTGCTGGAGTTCTCTGTATTTATCCATAACTACTTCAGCAGGAAGCTTCTCTGACAATGACTGGCCAAGAGAATGACCAGTCTAATGAGTGAGTATAGCAGAATACCTTTAAAAATCATTTATTGCTATATCATCATCATCATCACCATCATCATCACTAGAATTATTTGGCTTCACCCTAATTTCCTTGGCTATCTAGTCTCAGGTGTTTTCTTACCAAGGGGTGTTCTTAAGTATGTGTTTCATCTTGTAGAATAGACCTTAAGTCAAATCAGATATTACTTGGATTCTCCCACAAGCTTTGTTCCACCATTGTACTAAAATATCCTGCAGGCAGACCATTACTGACTAGTTTAGTGTTTATGTTTCTCAACTGGTAGCCAACAGAGTAGATTCCTAGAACAAAGATGCTAGCATGTAGGATGAACGCTCTATGTAGACACCATCTTGACTTACTGTTCAATAAGTAGTATAGGTGTTGTCTTCATCAATGAGGCCTTGATGCCAATTTTTGGAGAGAAAATATAGACTTGGCAATATTATCCGTCATTTTGAGGTTCCCATGAAACTTAATTTTCCAACAGCTCGCTTAAGTAATCCAATCCTCTTACTAGAAGCTTTATTAGGTGACAAGAGATGGCCAGTCATGGTTCTGAATCCTCCATTGTTTGTTGATTTTATTTAAATTGCTGTCATGTATCTATATCAATTAAGAAAGTTATACTTTAGTGTAGTAATTTCCATAGTTTCCCTCTGTTGGCTCTTAATTTTAGCTCTCTTTCCTACTATTCCCTCCTTTGACCTCTACTTTCCAAAATTTGTTGCTTTCTTATCATTGACTTAACAGCTATTATCTGCATATAAAAGAATATATAGAAGACTTGTCTTACTAGGTCAACGATATCTCATTCAAGATGATTTTATCTAATTTCATCCATTTAAATGTGAATTTGGTTATTTCATTATTTTAACGGCTGAGTAATATTCCGGAGTATAAATGTACCATATTTTCTTTGTTGGGGGTCATCTAAGTAGTTCCAAGTTTCTTGCTATTATGAATAGAACACCAGTGAACATGTATGAGCAAGTGTCTCTGTAGTAGGATGAATAGCCTTTGGATATATGCATCAGAGTGGTATACCTAGATCTTGAGGTTGATCAATTTCTATCTTCATATATAATGGCCACACTGAATTCTAATTCTATAGTGGCTGTACAAGTTTATATATTTGCTAGTAATGGATGAGTGTTACTTTACTCTATATCCTTGCCAGCATGAGGTATTACTTGTTTGATTGATTTTAGCTATTCTGATATATGTAAGGTGAAACCTCAGAGTAGTAGTTTATGATTTGCATTTTTCTGAAGTGTAAGTATGTTGAAAATGTATTCATGTGTTTTTCAGCCATTTCAATTTTCTCTTTTAAGAATTCTGTTTGAAATGTAAATGAAGAATATATCTTATAGAAAAAAGGAAAAAAAAAGATGCTGAAAAAAATTCTGTTTAGATCTTATGGTGACATGAATGGGTATGGCTCCAAACCTCTGCCTGGTGTGGAATCAAATCACCTTCTGTTGCCTGCAGGTCAGGGCACAGAACCCTTGATTCATCTACCACCATGTCTGCCTACATGCTTCTCACTATGATGATAATGGATTCATCCTCTGAATTTGAAAGCTTGCCTTAATTCAATGTTTTCCTTTGCAAGAGTTGCCATGGGCCAGGCAGTGATGGTGCATGCCTTTAATCCCAGCTCTTGGGAGGCAGAGGCAGGCAGATTTCTGAGTTCAAGGCCAGCCTGGTCTACAGAGTGAGTTCCAGAACAGCCAGGGCTACACACAGAGAAACCCTGTCTCGAAAAACCAAAAAAATTAAAAAATAAATAAATAAATAAAAATAAAAATAATAATAAAAAAGTTGCTATGAACATAGTTTGTTGTTTCACACCAAAAAAAAAAAAAAAAAAAACTGTAAGTTGGTATCAGAAGTAGGGTATTGCTGTGATAGGCCTAACCATTATTTTGTTTGGAGGAATGTGGATTTTGGAATTTTGCAATAGGATATCTGTGGAATACTTTAAGTGTGGTTTAATGGGTCATACTATTAGGAGCCTGCAAGATAGTGTGGCTGAGGGTCATTTGAACTTGGAAACTTAGCTCAAGAGGTTTCAGAGGAGAAGAATTTTAGTATGTTGCTTTGCCTAAAGATTATTCTTGTGATATTTTGAAAAAGAACTTGTCTGCTGTTTGGGCTTGTCCAAAATTTTGCGTGAGGCTAAAGTGAAGAGTTCTGGATTAATTGCATTGGCAAGGAAATTTCAAAATAGCCTAGTATGGCTTCTGTTGTGTGATAACTAATATTTGAGCAAGCTGCATGAGGAAACATACAAAATTGTAAAAATAACTTTATTTGCCTAATGTAATTATTATCTCAGAGGCTTACTGCAGAATAAGGTTACATGTTTATATTGTTTCTGAACTCTGGCTTACTGGTTCAACTCAGCTGCTTTGGCCTCAATTCTTTTCCAAGCTGACTGACTTCACATTGCCCCTGAATGCCCCCAATTTCCTTTGTGTTTCCCTGTGTTCTCTCCCTTCATGTGTCCCACCTGATCCCTCCTGCTCCCATCCCCACCTGCCCCAAATCCACCAACAAAATCTGTTCCCTTCCCACAAGGAGCCCAATAACCCTCTTCCCAGGGAGATACATGCTTCTCCTCTATAGTATTCCTTTTCACCTAGCCTCTCTGGGCCCATGGATTGGAGCTTGATTATCATTTATTTAATATCCATTTCTGGATCTGCAATCCTATTCCATTGATCTGCCTACCTGTCACTGTACCAATACCATGCAGTTTTTAACATTACTGCTCTGTAGTATTGCTTGAGGTCAGGGATACTG